>NC_064631.1:680781594-681087276 GCF_023864275.1 Schistocerca cancellata
CACGCATGGGGAAACTACTGCTGCTCAAACATTGAAATAGCGTATGGATTCAGATTAAAATCGACTTGCTGGAAACATGTCGTGTCCTCTCCAACCACAAATTGGGGAAATGATGCCATAAACCAGAGTCGTATAAGCTTATCACCTCAGTACTTGTTTAGCGAAGGTAATGCGAGAGCATTATTAAGCAGCGTTTAGAATGATGCTATGAAAACAAGAAAATATTGCAGCAAAAACTTGTGTTTAGGCGTGTGCGGTCGGTTGAGCCATTTTAAACACGAACACACAAAAGTTCGTTCAAGCTCAATAGGTGAAGGTACTTTGGAAGCGTATGGAGTACGCGACCATAAGGCTACAACTACAATATTTAGAAACTGTACTTACTTTAAAAACGCTTAAAAACGTTGTGGACATACCTAGTAGCGACCACAGCGAAACATTGTCATAAAATTTGTACGAAAATCTAAAGAGATTCTAGTCGGATGTAAAGTATGCCAGGGCCCATACACAATTAAAATCTTTAGTACGTGATGGAAATGGTAATGTTACTGACTAAAGCTTCATTAAAGCAGTTACCAAGCACGTTTTTCCGAAATCCCTTCATTAAAGAAGGTGCTGTAAATGATTGAGAATTCGAATGAAGAACAGCTGCCCACATGAGCAGTTTCGAAATAGATAACCTCGGTGTAGGGAAGAATTTTAATAAAGTCAGGTCTTCTAGTCCACGCTGTGTACCAGTTAGGTTTGTTTCGCAGTATCCTCAAGAAACAGTTCTATTTTCGGCAGTTACGTACAAACGCTTACTCAACGAAAGATTCTTACCTAAAGAATGAAAGTTGCATCCACTGAATTATGAACCCATGTCATTGATTCCGATTTGTAGAAGCTTTCTGGAATATCTACGGCGTGTCAGCACTATCAAATGGCTCGAAGAAAACGATCAGTTAACACACAACCAGCTCGTAATTCGTCTTTTAATGAAATAGCATGACTATGGATTACCGTCTCAGTTGTTTAACTGTATTCGTGGTTTCCTGTCAGAAAGTTCGTGATTCTTAGTTATCAACGGGTAGTCATTTAATGAAACCGAAGTTATTTATTGTTTCCCCAGGGAAGTGTTATAGGTCCGCTGTTCGTTATATAAACGATTTAAGAGACAATGTGAAGAGCCCTCTTATGTTTTTCACACACAACGATGTCGTTTACCGTCAAGTAAGGTCATCAGAAGAGCAAGACGAATTACAAAATGTTTTAGACAAGAATGCTGCAGGATGCATAAGTAGCACTTGAGCCTAGCCAACTAAATTACATGTTCTCCACACGAATATTGAAAAAGTTCCGTTACATTTCCATTACAGAACTCGTATCGCAAATTTAAAGGTTGCCAAGTCAACTAAACATCTAGGAATTACAACTGCGAACAACTTAAATTGGAACCATAGCATGGAAAATGTTTCCAGGAAGGCAAATCAGTGAATTCATTTCACTGTTGAAATGCTCTGGAGATTCAAAAAATCTGCTAAAAAGACTGTCTACTGTACGCTTGTCCTTTCTCTTCTGGAACATTGCTGTGCGGTATGGTATCCTAACTCGATAGGATTGACGGAGGACATCGAAACATTTCAAGGAGCAGTTCGTTTCGTGTTATCACGAAATTGGGGAGAGTTACGGTGGAAATCACTAAAACAAAGGAGCTTTTCGTTGCAGCTAGATCACTGCGCAAAATTTCAATTACCACCTTTCGCCACCGAATGCCGAATTGTTTTGTTGACTCCTACCTATACATGACCCCTGTAATACAATAAAAGCTCGCATGTAAAGGTTTAGATATTTATTTTCCCGACGCGCTGTTCCAGAGAAGTCGTTTAGAAATAGACAGAAAGTGATTCTATGAACCCTATGTCAAACATTTCAGTGTGAACGGCAGAGTATTCATGTGGTGGTATTCTATCTTACAGGCACGTCTTGGAATATATTATGTGGCTTTCTGTCTCTCCTAGTTTCCAGGGCATATCGTATTCGTTTTTGGAAATATTTAACACAATAAATGTAATATCTGCGCAAGGGATGACATGTAAGTGGAGGAGCGAGAGATCAAATTAAGTCTCACAAATGACACACTGCCTGGAATTTGGATTACATAGCATTGCAATAGAGCTACTGTCGCTCATTTATGTGTAATGTAGTACACTTATACACAATGTTTCTATTCACAATCTACGGACAGAGTTAAGCAGTGTGAATACTACACTAACTTGCCTACGAAAAGCCACCGTACTAGTACACCAGAGCACGTTGAACACACTACCACTTTAATCGTACGGCTAACTAGGCTTACAAATTTTAACTACCAGCAGTCGGGCTTCTTGTAGTAAGGAATAACTGCTTGAATGTTATAGAGGACAGCGCCTAACTGAAAAGAGCTATTTGAAGAATGTAGCACAAAGACACAGACAACATACAAAAAGCGTCTAAAACAGACTGCTTGAAGCTGAATTGCAATGGCTCCGTCATAATGGATTACTACCTTTTAAGTTAAAGGGTAGCGCAGCGATAAACAAAGCGGACTGTGCTATATTCTGGAGGAGTGGAAACAATTGCACTGACAAGTTTATTACGAAGTGTTCAAATGAAAACAGCTATATACTGCACTTTGATAGCTGAGGCAGCTGCGTTTGAAGTCAAATGATTCAGAGTCGCTGTGCGCTCTTATGCCGTAAAGATGGTTGTTTTCAGTTAAACACTTTGTAATAAACTTGTCAGTGCAACGGCTTCCACTCCTCCAGAATATAGGACAGTCTGCTTTGTTTATCGCTGCGCCAGCTCTCAGCTTGATGGGAAGTAATCCATTATGACGGAGCCACTGTTGTCACACATGCCTTTGCAGTCCCTGTGTCCTTTTATCTGGAAACTACCCATGAATGCGAAATTATCTGCTGTGATTGTATAACAGTAAATTAAGTACTAATTTGAAACAAATTGTACTGGATCCATATGTTTGGCTGTGCAGGGCGTAGCTCCTCTCCATCGACCATTTTGATCCAGTGACACGTTTCTGGTGTGCAGCATCTTCTGTCTTTCACAATGACTTCCCAAATAACCTTCTCAGTCCGAAATATTCTACTGCATTGCTTTTAGTCCGTTACCGACGAAATCGAAGTTCTTCCTGGTCAGCAGGCAAGTTACAGGACATCAAACTTGACAGGGCACACTTTGTTCATTGAACAGTGTTTAATCAGCACACATCAGAAAAAAGTACAATAAAACAAGGAAAATACTGAGAAAATACCACGTAGTTAGTTAAAGGACGAGCACAAATATACAGTTACACTATTTGATCAAGAATATCCGGCCACCTGGCTGAAAATGACTTACAAGTTCGTACCGGCCTCCATCGATAATGCTGGAATTCAGTATGGTTTTGTCCCATATGTTCAATCAGGTGCTGGAAGGTTATTGAGTAATGGCAGCCCATTCTTCATGGAGTGCTGCGCTGAGGAGAGGTATCGATGTCTGTCGGTAAGGCCTGGCAAGAAGTCAGATTCAGGTCAGGACTCTATGAAGGCCAGTCCATTGCAGGTGTGTTATTGTCGTGTTACCACTCCGCCAGAGGCCGTGAATTATGAACAGGTGCTCGATCGTGTTGAAAGATGCAATCGCCGATCCCGAATTGCTGTGGTAATGCTACGCAAAACAATAAGGTGTTGAGGTCCTTCCATGAAAAACACGACTACACCATAACACCACCACCTCCGAATTTTACCGTTGGCAGTACACACGCTGGCAGATGACGTTCACCGGGAATTCGCCATACCCACACACTGCCATCGGATAGCGACATTGTGTACCACATAACGTTATTCCACTGATCAATCGTCCAATGTTTACGCTCCTTACACCAAGCGAGGCGTCGTTTGGCATTTACCGGTGTGATGTGTGGCTAATGAGCAGCCGCTCGAAAATGAAATCCAAGTTTTCTCACCTTCCGCCTAACTGTCGTAGTACTTGCAGTGGATCCTGATGCAGTTTGGAATTCCTATGTGATAGTGTCTGCCTATTACACATTTAGAATCTCTTCAACAGTCGGCGGTCTGTGTCAGTCAACAGTCAAGGTTCAAATGGTTCAAATAACTCTGAGCCCTATGCGACTTAACTTCTGAGGTCATCAGTCACCTAGAACTTAGAACTAATTAAACCTAACTATTCTAAGGACATCACACACATCCATGCCCGAGGCAGGATTCGAACCTGCGACCGTAGCAGTTACGCGATTCCAGACTGAAGCGCCTAGAAGCGCACGGCCACAACGGCCGGCTGTCAAGGTTGGCCTGTGCGCTTTTGCGCTGTACGTGTCCCTTCACGTTTCCACTTCACTATCACATCAGAAAAAGTGGATCTAGGGATGTTTATGAGTGTGGAAATCCCGGGTGCAGACGGGTGACACAAGTTCAAAAATGGCTCTGAGCACTATGGGACTTGATATCTGAGGTCATCAGTCCCCTAGACTGAGAGCTACTTAAACCTGTCTAACCTAAGGACATCACACACATCCATGCCCGAGGCAGTACTCGAACCTGCGACCGTAGCAGCAGCGCGGTTCCGGACTGAAGCGCCTAGAAAGTCTCGGCCACAACGGCTGGCGGTGACACAAGTCACACACAATCACCTGACCACGTTCGAAATCCGTGAGTTCCGCGGAGTTCCCCATTCTGCTCTAATGTCTACTGAGGTCGCTGATATGCAGTACCTGGTAGTAGGTGGCAGCACAATGCACCTAATATGAAAAATGTATGTTTTTGGGGGTTTTCGGACACTTTTGATCACTTAGTGTATATTTCTCATGGTGATGGCATCCATCCTTGTGGTGGTAAGAGGTACAAACAATGTTTCACTATGAGAAAATCTCATTTCTCTTTATACACGCGACTAAAAACGCACTACCGTCTCTGCTGTTAGGACTTTTTCCACCTGCAGAACAGTTATTGACGTCCATCCGCATTGACTACTGGATACGTTGCTCCCCCGCACCAGTCGTTTATCGCGTTACGAGAAGTACTGCGCCCACCATCACCGCCACCTCCAGTGCTGGCCGCCCCTTCTCTGCCATTTGTGTCAGACTCTGCCACTCGGCCATTTGTGCAGAGCCGCGTCCGTCCCACCGTTCACTACTCGATCGCCAAAGTTCAGCTGTTTTAAGTCAGGCATAACTATCCGGGAGTTCCTGTTCCATTCGCCATTGATCCACCGCCGTTTCTGGACGATGACTATTTACCCTTACGCAGTCAAGGTTACTCTCTGCTGGCACCTTGTCACCGGCTGTTACCACTTTTCGTTCTTTTCTGAGCGTTACTGTATTCACATCCCCTCCTGGATTTTACAAAAACACGAAAGTCTGAGAAACCTACTCATTAGTAATTAGGAACAATTAATAACCAGATTTCTTCTGTTCTTCGGTGGTCTTACCTCCCCCCCCCCCTCCGCAGCTTATTTGTGAGGGCTGGTGAAAAACATCCCAGCTGTGTTAGACAGGTCTACAACTGAGAGCGTTTACTATTGCACTAGTAGGGATAATGTGAGTTTATGAATCTAATATCATTGCTACGAACTGTTCCTGGAAGATGTCACAGTTTCTAATGGAGGAGAATCGAACGAGATACAGTGTTTAATATTCCTTCAACTAAGACTTTACTGGAATGCTAGGTCAGGAAGATGAAGCAGAAGGATGTGTTCACTTAGGGTCCGAAAATTTAACTACTTGAAATTTACAAACCATCTGCTTAAGATTCAGGTTCCTCATAAGAAACTTTAATGCTATCAAAATGCTAATGTTATAAAAGGTTAAAATAAAAAACCGCTCTTGAGAAGTATGTAATTTATTAAAAACAAGTATCGTGTGATTTAGAAATCAATTACTCTGCAGAGAACTGCCTAATTCAAAAGTTTTCTGTAGCTTTTGAACAAGGAGTTTATGAAACAGTTTCTTATAGTTTCCTGCGTCTTTTTTATAATGTAGAGAGGAAACATCTCCAGTAATGAGTTATACATGTCTTCAAATAATAAAAGAAATCGAGAATTAGTTTCTTCTTTCCTTGAAACAACTCATGCGGTGAATCGCGCTTCTCTCGGTGGGAAACATTGGCGCAATATGGTGATACAGTGATATGAATTCTTTGTGTTATAACCCATTCGTTTTAAATAAACTGAGGTAGAAGGATTGACACATTTGAAACGCAATGTAAATCAGTAAGGTTACGGTGTCTAGAGTAGTTTCTGTTACAGCTTTCCCCAGTTTTCCGCAAATGAACATATGCGGTTTCGTATACTCTGCACCACATATAGTAGGACATATGCGCTGGCATTCATATCAGTACACCACCACCGAGAGCAATAATTTCGAGACTCCCTGGCTCAATGTCATTCTCAAGCAGCACTTAATTTATCATAATTTTGCCCAGACAGTATTTCAATTTGTAGTGTGGAATGCGCCGTAAGGGACAAGCCGAAAATAAGAGCCCTATGCCAGTTGCAATGCCCACAACTCGTGCGTCGTCCTCACGATCCTAATATTCTCTACAGTCCTAGTCGTACTGCGATAAAAATATTTTTACTTGTGTAACACTGCTGCAGCCATTTGTCTATTTCTGTGTGGTAGTAATTCCCCCCTCTCCCCTCCCCCTTTCCCCCTCTCGTCTTCAGCCTCTCCCTAATGCCTCCTGAGTAATTTCTTCGCTCAGCTGTGTCTATACAGTCAGCTGAAATACTTGCATAAAGTACAGTCGCCTGATTAATGCAACTCTACGATTCACCTTAAAGACTGATTGTGCTCATTAATCGACAGAGAAATTATATTGACCGAAGGGCATGGCGCAGATAGTAGCGATTTAACAGCAATATTGTTACTGTGGATCAATTGCACAGCTGGAGGAAGAGTGGGGGTACTAACATACAATCTACTATTTTTAGCTAGGTATGAAATAAAATTTATAATCCCAGGAAGCCTTGTAAGAACGGCATATATTTTTAATCATTGCAAAACACGAGATACAGGGTGCCCGTAAGAGAATATCCCAGATTTTAAATGTATCAACTGGAAGCGTTGTACAGCGCTGGTTGAAGGTCACAACAAAAGAGTAACTTAAACAGTTTCAGATAAAAGTTTGCACCAATACTGCTTTTCTGTTTTCCCGCTTGCAGCGCCACATACGCAAAATGACGGCTCCTGAGCGTAAAGCGTTTTGTGTCCTACAGTTCGCTAAGAGTGAGTCTGTGATTTCATTTCGACGTAAATAAAAAGTACACTGATCGTAAAGTTAGTTCCTAATGACTGGAGGTCCGTGAATAAAAGAAGCAAGGGACATCCAAATATGTCTAAAGAGAATGTTGACCGTGTCAAATCGTCTTACCTCGTAGTCCTAAGAAGTCTATTCGGAAGGCAACTGTTGAGCTTCAGTTGCCAGTGACGACGGTGTGGAAGGTTTTAAGAAACTTACATGGGCACATGCTTTAAAGTCAGATGATTGTGGTGGACGTTGTAACGTTGCAAGAGAAGTGTCGCAGCGGACAGTTGGCTTTCTTGGTCGTGTCGTCTTCAGTGATCAGGTAACTTTTAATCTAAGCGGGAAGGTAAATACCTTTGGGCCTAATGTTCGCACCTGGGTGGCAGAACATCCTCATAAAGTTGCACAAGATCAAAGATATTACACAAAATTAAATGTTTACTGTGTTGTGTCGTGACGACAAGTGTACAGACATTTTTTTTTTTTTTTGCGGAAGCTACCATAAGAGGTGGCTTACTTAGGCATGTTGTAACAATGGCTCTTTCCCCAATTAGAAAGCAATCCTTAAAATTTTATTTGGCTACAGGAAGGCTTGCTCACCACCTAGTAATTGGCCGGAGTTGCCACACAGAATTGAAGAGACTATTCTTTCCATTATTACAGACTTGTTAACCAAAGTGTTGGACGAATTCGATTTTAGGTTGTACTTCTTCTGCATTACTAAAGTTGCACATATTGAACATTTGTAAGAAAAACTGTTAATTCACCTTCACTTTGATGTGTGATTTGTTGTGAATAGTCTCAATTAAAATGTAATAGCTGTAAAACCTTTCTCCTGTGTGTTTAATATATTGCATTCAATTGCTGTGCAATACTGACAGTTGGTTGGCCCTGTATCGCGGTTGTGACCAGTGTAGTGAAACAAAACTTTAATCTGCCAGGAATGCTGAATTTGAAATAATTAAAATTAATCTAATTACTCAGTAAAAACTATTTAACTGAAACACAATACTGAAGTACGTTATGAGACTTATGGAGCACGAACTGCAATGTCTGATTTGAAATATCTACAAAATCATATACTGCTCAAAGCGGAAGAAAATATTTATTTAATATTACCTTCGATGTTCAACGTAAATGAATCTGCTTACTTAGCACAATACCTGAAAATTCTGACTGTGTACTGTCTGATGACAAGAATGTGAAGTGAGATCTGCCCCGAAAGGAAAGAAACTTACCTCATGCTTAGCATACTCGAAAGTAAATTGAAATCAGCAAATGCAGCATCCAAAGAAAAATAATCTGCTTATTACTAAATTTTTCCTTCGCTTGTCAGAAACAATCTGTGGGTGCGGAGTAAGGTGCTATGCGCACGCGACAAAATATTGAAAAACTTCACTACAAACGATGGAGGCGAGTTTTACTTTAAAGAAAGGAGTTCTTGAAAAATTAAATTCTGATTATTGCCAGAAAAAGCTGTTTCATTACAAAATTACGTACATTTAAACCCATTGTGTTCTTTGTGTCATAACAAAAACAAAGAGATAAAGTTAACACCAACCACGAATGATATTAGTTACTTAAGGTATAAAGATTTTCTTCAATTAAAAGTTCTTACAAACAAACGTTTCATTCTTGCTCGTGCGTTGGTTGCCTTGAAATATTCCTCCAAAACTCCTCTCCATCCATAGTCAAGAAAATATAACAAGACAATTTTTCATCTTGGTAATAAAGTGTTCCAGATAATATATCCCAGATTCACAAGTATCACATCTCCTCCTCTAAAACTCAACTGCTCGCTACTACGTCTCTAATACGAATCCCCTAACGCTGCGCCACTGACTGCGACCAAGCGCACAACAGATTACATTAAACACAGAGTCAAGGCTCTTACCACTATGCGCACTGTTGCAACTTCGTCCAGGTACAGTAAAGGTGAATTATTCACAATGCCAGGAAACATGAAAACCTTACATAATATACCACTGAAGGTGGGATGTTCTTTTATGGGCATCCTGTATTATTACAAAAACGCACAGAAATCCGATGTGTCTGGGAGAAATCACAGTAACAATTTCGACGATATTTTGCTACACCAGAGAGTATCTTCATTCAGTAACGTGGAACCTGCGGCAACTCGTGCGGTAGCGTTCTCTGCCTCGTGATGGCTGGGTGTTGTGTGATGTCCTTAGGTTAGTTAGGTTTAAGTAGTTCTAAGTTCTAGGGGACTGATGGCCTAAGATGTTAAGTTCCATAGTGCTCAGAGCCATTTGAACCATTTGAACCTGCGGCAACAATGACGTCAGCGTCGCATAAATTTGCTTTCTGGAACGACGATATGCTCACTTTTCTCCTTCCAATACTATAAGTCTACCAGTAGGTCTTTGTACCACCACCCCAAAAACCAGAAAACCACTGTCCTTTCTTCGGTGGTCGACTGCAGAAAATCTCCTGCGCTGGTTCCTGCCACGTTGTCTCGGCCTCGCTTTCATTTCATGTCCCTCTATACATGTTCCCCCCCAAATTCGCGACCATCGCCCACAAGACACCAAATGTGTGTTATTGTCTTCATCTCTCTGCTCACTGGCTGGTCTGATAAAAGATATGTGCAGGGTGTCAGAGTATTGCTGGTTCAAACGAAAGGGCCGGTAGAGGATACTGAAACAAGGAAATAATCTTAACAAACACAGGTCTGCAAAACCACGTATTACGCCCGAGTAAAAAAAATAAAAAAAAAATAAAAAAATCGTGTGGCATTGATGGCCTTGCCCGGGGAAGTTCGGCCACCAATTTGCATGTCTTATTTCAGTCTACACAACACTGGGCGCCTTGCGAACCGCTGGGACAGCACATCACACAGTCCACGAGCGGAGAAAATCTCCAACCTGGCCGAAAATCGAACCCAGGCCCACTGCGTGGCAAGCAAACACGTCACCACTGCTGTTTTTTTTTTTTGTAATCTCATTTTGTTGGTTATTGTTCGTTGCATTTGTTCGGGGCGGACTTCTTATGACATCCGCTGAAGTTCATTGTTGATCCGTTCACTCAGTTTTATTTATTTTATTTACAGAGAGCAGCTAATCCTCTGACCGAACACGCCGAGCTACCGTTCCGGTGACTCAGCTAAGGAATGGACGCTTTATAAAACTGTCCTCGAGGATCTAAATTGCACATTTGCACTTGAGCGTACGCAAGTTACAACTCGTGTTAAAAAGGAAAACACTTCGCCTGAAGGCTGCCTTATGGACATCTCTTCTTCGATGCCCGAACACGTTCAAGAATCCCAGAGGTGTTTCGAGCGCATTGACAATGTGTTCCTGGACTTCGTTGACGCTATCAACATTGCTGGAATACACCAAAGCTTTTAAATAACCCAAACACAAAAAGATCCAGCAGGATGAAGTCGGAAGACATGAGTGGCCATGGAATTTGAGAAGCGTGACGGATAGATTGATTAGCTGTCGAAGATTTGTACTATATACTCTACCCGAACGAAACTCTCCAGGAGCACAATTATGCATGTACCACACAGTATCCTTTCGCCATAAGGAACATCATTCACACTGCACAATAAACAGTCTTGGTTGCAATTTTAGTTTTTTATTTTTCAACGACGCGTTTCGCCTTATTTAGGCAATTTCAGGTTATCTTAATTTGATGTTTCTAGATAAGTTTTTACTGAGTTTAACGAAGGCGATGTTGACCTGATATATTCGACGATGCCCTTTTGGCTACACTGACTAAAGGATTCTTCTAAGAAATACCAAATTAAGATAACCTGAAGATGCCTAAATAAGGCGAAACGCGTCGTTGAAAAATAAAAAACTGAAATTGCAACCAAGACTGTTTTTAACCAATACATTGTGAAGTTTATTTTATTTTCAATTACAACATAAAGCTTTATATTGTCCTGTTCTTTACGAACTTACTCTTTCACCAACCAGAAATAACACGCCATCTCGTATCTTCCGTATTCCGTTTCTGTCTGGCTGCACAGCGAGGAGGAAATGCGGACTCATCCGTTGGGTGGCGCTCGCGCATGCGATAAACATTGGCCGCCGCAGTTGCGACATACAGAACACAGTAGCTTCTGCGTTCGGAAAATTCCACTTTTGGCCCGGAGCCGCTGCCTCTGGCACGCTGCCCGTTTGGCTTAGCAACTACTTTCTCTGCAGCGCAGACCCGCTTTTAACTCAAGCGGAAATCATGGGCGCTATCGTGACCGATCTCGCCCCGGAACTCAAATACTGCCAAGCTTCTTGATCGGCACTCTTGTGCTTGACGCAGAGCTTGTAATGTGCGTCGGGGATACTGCAGGATATTAATAAATCACGGTGTAAGATACACTTTGCAACGTATTTTTATTTTACTTGTTTTTGAGGTATCTAAATTCGTGGTTGAACTAGCAAAAGTATTATATCGCGATGGCGCTCGACATGGAAAAGGGTGATTTTCGATGTGGGACAAAATAAATTTGTAATGGGATTTGCACCCATAGGAAGAACGGTATTTACGTTTAGTTCTGACCGCGGGAGTTCGTTCAGTTGTAAGAGACAAGACTTACATACCGGCGATTGGTGGCTAAATTCCCCATTAACCCATCGAGAATTTTAGATTTTCCGTTGTTTCTGTAAATATATTGGGGAAAACGCCCAGATGTTATCTTCAAAAACGATACGATCCACTTTCTTCCACATTCTTTCCCAGTCCGAGGTTATACTCGTTCTCTAATGACCACGCCGTCGACGGGACATTACAACACAATATCCCCCGTTTTCCAACTTGTTTGGTTCTTCATGACTAAACAGCAATGATATTGCTCTGGGTTAAGCATAAGAGCTGTCCGAATTGCTTAATAGAGAAAGCATAAAGGACACAGTGACAGCAATCTGTCTGACCGGATTGTTGAGCTTGATATTTACCAGGTACAGTTTAAGGCACGCACGTTACGACACTAGCTGCCAGATTGTCCCCTAGCCATGAACATTACAAGCACGCTGCATTTCACTTGCATTTATCAGGAAGGAACGCGAAATAAAGATCCATAAGCCAAGTCTAATATCTTACGTATCAATGTGTGGAGGGAAAAAGTTTTTGCAAGTTGATATTAGGACAATTTATTCCGGCCTTCTACCCAACACTGTAATATGACTCATCCAAATTTTCTAAACTGTCATCTTTTTCTCTCATTTTAGAATTGCTAAAGTGCTTACGAAGGTTGGTACTTCTTCCTTGTACTTCTTCCTTGTATTTCTTCCTTGTACTTCTTCCTTGTACTTCTTCCTTGTATTTCTTCCTTGTACTTCTTCCTTGTACTTCTTCCGTGTACTTCTTCCTTGTACTTCTTCCTTGTACTTTTTCGTCATGAGTCTACTGACTGGTTTGATGCGGCCTGCCACGAATTCCTTTCCTGTGCTAACCTCTTCACCTCACAGTAGTAATTGCAAACTACGTCCTCAATTGTTTGCTGGATGTATTCCAATCTCCTGTCTTCCTCTATAGTTTTTGCCCTCTACAGCTCCCTCTAGTACCATGAATGTCATTCCCTCATGTCTTAACAGATCTCCTATCATCCTGTACCTTCTCCTTATCAGTGTTCTGCATATGTTCGTTCCCTCTCCGATTCTGCGCAGAACCTCCTCATTCCAATGAAGGGTGTGGACAAAAATATGAAAAAACCAAAACCCAACACATCACCATACCAAATACCTGTAGGAAAACCATTGGCTTTCAAAACAGCTCCCAGTTGTCTCGGAATGGATAAATGCTAGTCCCGTATGGCTTATACCAGTCTTAATGTAGAATGGTGCAAGTGCAAACAATGATGACGGACGTGGATAGTGATGATGCACCCTTCTCTCCAAAGTATATCACGAAGGCAGAATAATATACAGATTCGTGACTGTGGTAATCAAGGAAGACGCGCCGGCCGAGGTGACCGAGCGGTTCTAGGCGCTACAGTCTGGAAGCGAGCGACCGCTACGGTCGCAGGTTCGAATCCTGCTTCGGGCATGGATGTGTGTAATGTCCTTAGGTTAGTTAGGTTTAAGTAGTTCTAAGTTCTAGGGGACTGATGACCACAGCAGTTTAGTCCCGTAGTGCTCAGAGCCAGCCAGCCAAGGGAGACATAGAAATTTATTCTCGTCCTCACGAAACCAGTCTTGGACGATACCATCCGCGTGGACTGGAGCCCTGTCGTTTTGTTCGATACAGTTCCCCACAGTCGTTTAATGAACAAAGTAAGAGCGTATGGACTATCAGACCAATTGTGTGATTGGACTGAAGAGCTCCTAGATAACAGAACGCAGCATGGCATTTTCAATGCAGAGAAGTCTTCCGAAGTAAGAGTGATTTCAGGTGTGCCGCAGGGGAGTGTCGTAGGACCGTTGCTATTCACAATATACGTAAATGACCTTGTGGATAACATCGGAAGTTCACTGAGGCTTTTTGCGGATGATGCTGTGGTATATCGAGAGGTTGTAACAGTGGAAAATTGTACTGAAATACAGGAGGACCTGCAGCGAATTGACGCATCGTACAGGGAATGGCAATTGCATCTCAATGTAGACACGTGTAATGTGCTGCAAATACATAGAAAGAAAGATCCCTTATCATTTAGCTACAATATAGCAGGTCAGCAACTGGAAGAAGTTAATTCCATAATTTATTTGGGAGTACGCATTAGGAGTGATTTAAAATGGAATGATAATATAAAGTTGATCGTCGGTAAAGCAGATGCCAGACTGAGTTTCATTGCAAGAACCCTAAGGAAATGCAATCCGAAAACAAAGGAAGTACATTACAGTACACTTGTTCACCCACTGCTTGAATACTGCTCACCAGTGTGGGATCCTTACCAGATAGGGTTGATAGAAGAGACAGAGAAGATCCAACAGAGAGCAGCGCGCTTCGTTACAGGATCATTTAGTAATCTCGAAAGCGTTACGGAGATGATAGATCAAATCCAGTGGAAGAATCTGCAAGAGAGACGCTCAGTAGCTCGGTATGGGCTTTTGTTGAAGTTTCGAGAACATACCTTCACCGAGGAGTCAAGCAGTATATTGCTCCCTCCTACTTATATTTCGCGAAGAGACCATGAGGATAAAATCAGAGAGGTAAGAGCCCACACAGAGGCATAGCGATAATCCTTCTTTCCACGAACAATACGAGACTGGAATAGAAGGGAGAACCGATAGAGGTACTCAGGGTGCCCTCCGCCACACACCGTCAGGTGGCTTGCGGAGTATGGATGTAGATGTATAACACAGCAGGACCGTTTGGGAACAAGCATTGTACCATGGGACGGACCTGATCATCAAAAATGGTCACATAATCATTGGCACTAATGCGACGTCGCACAGTAACAGAGTAAACATGGTATGTATGTAATGCCACGGTATTGCAGCCCGAATCATGACCAATCCCCGCCGTATTCTAACCTTGGGACGCAAAATTTGGCCAGAAGTTGAAAACTTCGTGAAACATGACACAGCCGACCAAATGACTTTCTTCGGCTCCTATATAGTCCAGCTTTTATAACTTGGGCTCTACGTTTTACTATTAGGGGGATTAGCAGCACTGATGGGTGGTTGCGGAATTCAAGAGCAACCTTCAATTCCCTGCAACTAGAGCCCCCGTTGCGCAGTTTTTTTTTTATACGTGCTGACAGGCTTCACGTGTGCGACGCTCATTTCTGCAGTGACTTTAGTAGCTCTCTTCCTATTTTCGACACAACCCTGTTCAGTGGCCGTCTGTCACGATCGCTCAACACACACCTTCGTCCGCGTTGTGTTACTTGTCCTACATTTATCGCGAATCTCTCGCCTTGCGCAAAGTCCGTAGCGACTAGTAAAAAGCGCAGTTGATTCATGTATACAAGAAGAGTAAAAGAACGGATTTCGGAATTACTGACCGATGTCCCTAACTTAGGTTTGCTGCAGACTACTTCAACATATTCTCAGCTCGAATACAATGACTTTTTTTTTAACCAAGTAGCTTATTTCGATGAACCAGCACATTATACAACGCGAGCTATGGATGAATAACAGGGAGAATCCATATTTCTAGATTTCGGCAAAGAATTTCACACGGTGCGAAAACTGCAGACTGTTAACGAAAGTTTGAGCATATGGTTCAAATGGCTCTGAGCACTATGGGACTTAACTTCTGAGGTCATCAGTCCCCTAGAACTTAGAACTACTTAAACCTAACTAACCCAAGTACATCACACACATCCATGCCCGAGGCAGGATTCGTACCTGCGACCGTAGCGGTCGCCTGGTTCCAGAATGTAGCGCCTAGAGCCGCTCGGCCACCCCGACCGGCCTCGAGCACATGGAATGTTCTTGTGGTCTTCAGTCCATAGACTGGTTTGATGCAGCTCTCCATGCTACTCTATCCTGTGCAACCTTCTTCATCTCCCAGTCCTTACTGCAACCTACATCCTTCTGAATCTGTTTAGTGCATTCATCTCTTGGTCTCCCTCTACGATTTTTACCCTCCACGTTGCCCTCCAATACGAAATTGGTGATCCCTTGATGCCTCAGAATATGCCCTACCAACCGACCCCTTCTTCTATTCAAGTTGCCACAAATTTCTCTTCTCTCCAACTATAATCAATACCTCCTCATTAGTTATGTGATCTACCCATCTAATTTTGAGCATTCTTCTGTAGCACCACATTCCGAAAGCTTCTATTCTCTTCTTTATAGTCCATGTTTCACTTCCATACGTGGCTACACTCCATACAAATACTTTCAGAAACGACTTCCTGACGCTTAAATCTATACTCGATATTAACAAATTTCTCTTCTTCAGAAACGCTTTCCTTGCCATTGCCAGTCTACAATTTATATCCTCTCTACTTCGACCATCATCAGTTATTTTGCTCCTCTAACAGCAAAACTCATTTACTACTTTAAGAGTCTCATTTCCTAATCTAATTCCCGCAGCATCACCCGATTTAGTTCGACTACAGTCCTTTATCCTCGTTTTGCTTTTGCTGATGTTCATCTTATAT
Source organism: Schistocerca cancellata (assembly GCF_023864275.1). Lineage (NCBI taxonomy): Eukaryota > Metazoa > Arthropoda > Insecta > Orthoptera > Acrididae > Schistocerca > Schistocerca cancellata. The sequence continues at coordinate 680,797,891 of NC_064631.1, forward strand.
CCTCCTTTCAAGACACTGTCCATTCCGTTCAGCTGCTCTTCCACGTCCTCTGCTGTCTCTGACAGAATTACAATGTCATCGGCGAACCTCAAATTTTTTATTTGATTCTCCATGGAGTTTAATTCCAGATTATGAATGGGTCGAAGACATCTTAAGTAATGGAATCCTCGACGGCGAGTTTTCAGCAGAGACAAGGGTCTCGTCTGGAGTGCCCAGGTAAATAGGTCCGCTATTATTTTCTGTATAAATAAAAGACGTGGAGGACAGGCTGGACGTTCGCTGATGCTGCTGTGGTGTACGATAAGGCGTCGAAGTTGAGTGACTGTAGCATGACACAAGAGAATTTAGACTAAATTTCTAGTTAGTGTGATGAGTGGCAGCTACCACTAAATGTAGAAAAATGTAAGGTAATGTGGATGAGTAGGAAAAACAAACCCGTAATATTCAGATGCCGCATTGGTAGTGTCCTGCTTGACACAGTCGTTTCTTTTAAATATCTAGGCGAAACGTTGCAGAGCGATATTAAATGGAACGTTCGTATGAGGACTGTGCTCGGGAAGGCGAGTAGTCCGGTTTATTGGGAGAATCCAGGTAAACAGTGGTTCACCTGTAAAGGAGACTGCTTATATGGCAATAGTGCGACCTATTCTTGAGTAATGCTCGACTGTCTGGGATTCACAACGCGTCGGATTAAAGGAAGACAGGGAAGCAAATTAGAAGCGGGCTGTTGAATTTGTTACTGATAGGTTCGAACAATTCGAAGCATTATGGATATGCTTCGGGAACTGAAATGGGTATCTCTGGAGGGAAGGCGACGTTCTTTTCGAGGAACGCTGTTGAGAAAATTTTGGGAATCGTCATTTGAAGCTGACTGCCCAACGGTTCTTCTGCCGCCAACATACATTTCGCTAAGGGCCACGAAGGTCAGATACGAGAGATTAGGGCTCATACGGATGCGTATGGGTAGTCGTTTTTTTCATAGCTTTATTGGCGAGTGTAAACAGGACAGGAAATGACTGGTAGTGGAACATGGTACGACGGGTTGCACAATAAGTATGTATGTATGTATTTATGTAGATGTTCTCTGCTTTCCGTGTTTATGGCGTAGACGTTCGAACGTTCATGAAACGCAACACACTTCGGCTATGGTGGTTACGTGGTTACGGAAATGTTCACCACACGAGCACCGAAAATTTGACCACAACTGGCACTTGCAACGTATTGAGGCATTGCACATGTGCCGTTCGTGGAGAACAACAATAGCGCGACAGCATTCTTGGCTAGCATCTGCGTTTATGCCCAACCATTCATTTTTAGTGGCATTTCCTTATTCTTGTCCAGTTGTTGTAAATCAAAACGGAGATTTGAAGACTTACATGCGGGATTTCAGAATCCCTGAGAAGCTAGTGAGAATGGTGCAAGCTTGTATGGAAGGGTCAAAGGCAGCAGTGCGTTTCCGAGGAGCCACATCAGAAACATTCGAGGTTGAGACAGGCTTCAGACAAGGGGATGCTCTCTCGTGTGTTCTGTTCAATGTCATTTTAGAGAAAGTAATAAAAGAGTGTAGGCAACAGGAGTGGGCTGCAGTAGAGATGGACGGTAACTTCAATTGTCTCGCATATGCAGATGACGTAGTACTATTAAGTGAATCAAAGCACGAGTTCAAAGAAATGTACCAGAAAATGGACAATTATACACAGAAGGTAGGGATCAAAGTGAATCGTGACCAAACAGAGTTCACGCAATTAGGAAGAAGACAAGAGCAGACAGAATTTCTTGAGATTGATGGCAGGAGGTTCAAGAGAATAGACCAGTTCAAATACTTGGGATCGTGGTTTACCACGGAGAACAACATAAAAATGGACATCAAGGAAAGAATAGCAGTGGGCACGAAATGCATACATTCCCTCAGAGAGACGCTTGGCTCTAAATCGATCTCAGTGAACACTAAGATGAAAATCTACAACACAGTGATATGCCCAGCAGTAATGTACGGTTCAGGAACATGGAGCATGACTAAGCAAGAAAGGGAAAAACTATTAATATTTGAAAGAAGAGTAATGAGGAAGATATGGAGAATAGAGAATGGAGGAGGAAGAAAAATGAGGAAATATACCTTCTGATGCGACAACCAAGACAAAGAGCAAAAGAATACAATGGGTGTGCCATGTAGCCCGTATGCCAGATGGAAGACAGGCGAAGATGGCACTAGCGGGGAAATCAAAAACCAAACGCCCCATTGGAAGACCAAGGCAGCGCTGGATGGACGACCTGGCGAAGGACCTAGCAGCCCCAGGAACAGAAGACACCTGGAGGAACCTGGCACAAAACGGGAAGCAATGGAGGCAGTTTGTGGAAGCAGCGTGTGGTCAGCAGGGCCTGTGATTGCTGAATATCTATCTATATAGATCCTTTGAGAAACCAATGTATTCTTTAGCAGTTCGTTATCACAGGCCTGCCTTCCTAGGAAATTAGGTAAATTTGTTTTGTGAAAACAGTCCAGATAAAGCTATCACGTATTAGAATTGTACATGTTAGAATTCTGACGACGTGGCCCCACTTGGAGTTCTTTGCCCCGTTCTGAAATCTGAAGCGATGATACTGTCCATTACATTCCGGAAAATAAACAAATGTATAAATGCCGACTGTAGGGACGAATGAAAATTTACACCAAGGCTTGGATTCGAACCTAGGTCATCAGTCGCCTCGAACTTATTGAGGATTGTCCTCGCAACGGCAGGCCTCATACTGCACACACTCCAGACAATGCGCAGAGAATTAATGAATTGGTGACAACTGACAGACGCCAGACTGAAGCGCCTAGAAGCGCACGGCCACAACGGCCGGCTGTCAAGGTTGGCCTGTGCGCTTTTGCGCTATATGTGTCCCTTCACGTTTCCACTTCACCATCACATCAGAAAAAGTGGATCTAGGGATGTTTATGAGTGTGGAAATCCCGCGTGCAGACGGGTGACACAAGTTCAAAAATGGCTCTGAGCACTATGACCTTCTTGCGGAAATTGCTGTAATAAAAAAATGGCTCTGAGCACTATGGGATTTAGCATCTGAGGTCATCAGTCCCGTAGAACTTAGAACTACTTAAACCTAACTAACCTAAGGACATCACACTCATCCATGCCCGAGGCATGATTCGAACCTGCGACCGTAGCGGTCTCGCAGTGCCAGACTGTAGCGCCTAGAACCGCTCGGCCACCCAGGCCGGCTCTTTGTATTCCAACTAAGCTCGAACAGCATTGCAGAAGCCTTGGTACTGATTGTCATTTGTCGCTTCAGTCTGCATATGAGATCATAGACGTTTCAGACATAAAAAGGTCTGCGGAACCATACGGTTTCTCTTCATACAGAAATGAGTAACTAAATTACAGGTCCTCCCTCTCCTTTAACCCAATTTTTATTCTTGTAGGGGGAACATTTGACAGGAACCATACGTTACTGAAGTGCGTTGTGATTCTATATAAAGCCATTCACCCTTATATAGACCACATATTTAAAACACGCTAGTGTTATTGCGTTACATTTCGAGGAAACCGGTTGGATTACTAGTCGTGACAAACTGTCAACGTCGACATTTGCAAGAAAAGGTTGCAATGTACTCTTCATCTCCATCAGAAAGAAGTCGCGATGTCGACAGGTGTTCTAAATATCAGCGCAGTGCATCATGGCAGGGGCATCTGATGTTGTTGACGGCTCCCTTACATCTGTCGTCAAGAGCTGCTACCTGACTCACTTTCATTGACGTCTACGACGTAGCAGCACTAGAGTGGGAAGACATCCATAGTATACCAATACTGTGATATCCATATCACAAGAAGAGTAACTAATAAAAATACTGATAATGATGGTGATAGTAGTTGTATTTGTAGTAGTAATATAGACATAGTGTTAAGGATTAAGTTCGGCTTGAATATGAATAACTCCATGTAACAGAAATGCATCGTAATAGCATAGAAGGATTCAAATGTAGAGAAGTGAAGTTATCAGAACGAGTATTAATAGGTAAGGTTAGAAGACAAGATGGAAGAAAGAAAACAGAGATAAAGATGAGGAAGCGCATGGAAAATGTCGAAAATATGACAGATACTTGCTTCACTGTAGATTAGGAGGCAACAGCTGGCATATGCCGAGAGGGAATCTACGCTGTTGGTAACGGATAAAGCTTCAACCTCCTCTTGAGTGGAGACGTTACAGGGTACATCATTCCAGAGTCGTATGGTTGAAACGGAGAAAGAGATGAAGAAAGATTTACTTTTGTGTTGCCAATATAATGCAGGTGTCCAATCTGGTATTTCAGTTATGTAATGGTAAGTATATGAAATGTTGGGAAAGTTATTAAGGACGCCGGTGGCAAAGCACCATAACTGAGTGCAGTAAGGACTGAAGTGAACAATCTACATAATATTCGAGGGTCACTCCAAAAGAAACGCACACTATTTTTGTAAAACTACAGTTTTCATTCTGCATGTGTGAAAGTATTACAGTGTGTAGATACATCCTTCCCGCTTGTTTTCAAAGTTAGTTCAACCTGTTCCCGTGAGTGGCGCCGTCACAGCGTGTCTTCAAGATGGCTGCTACACTTGACGTTCGTCAGAAGCAACGTGCTGTCATAGAATTCCTGTGCCGTGAAAACGAGACAGTGGGAAACATCCAGAAGAGGTTGAATAATGTGTAAGGAGATGGCGCTGTCGATCGCAGTACAGTTGTTCGGTGGGCAAGCAGGTTACGTATGAAAGCAGGCACGGCAATATTGAGGATTGTCCTCGCAGCGGCAGGCCTCGTACTGCACACACTCCAGACAATGGGCAGAGTGTTACCTAACGAATTGGTGACTGCTGACAAACGCATCACAGTGAACGAACTGTCACGCTACGCTGGGATAGGGGAGGGAAGTGTTTGCAGAATACTGAAAGTGTTGGCGTTAAAAATGGTTTGTGCCAGGTGGGTTCCCAGGATGTTGAGAGTGGCTCACAAAGAAACAGTAAAAACGTTATGCAGCGAACTTTTGGAACAGTACGAGAATGGTGGAGATGAATTTCTTGGAAGAATTGTGACAGGTGATGAAACATGGGTCCATCATTTTTCACCAGAGACAAAGAGGCAATCAGTGGAGTAGCATCATGCAAATTCACCCAAGAAAAAAAAATTCAAAACCACACCTTCTGCTGGAAAAGTCGTGGCTACGGTGTTTTTCGATTCTGAAGGACTCTTGCTTGTGGACATCACGCCAAGTGGAATATGATGCATATGTGACGACACTGAAGAAACTTCAAGCTCGACTGAGACGTGTTCTACCACATCGGCAAAAGCAGGATTTTTTGCTGTTGCACGACAATGCACGGCCACATGTCGGTCAAAAAACCATGGAAGCGATCACAAAACTCGGATGAACAACACTGAAACATGCGCCTTACAGTCCTGACCTGGTTCAATATGACTATCATCCCTTTGGGAAACTGAAAGACTCTCTTCGTGGAACAAGGTTTGAAGATGATGACTGCCTTGTGCACGCTGCCAAACAGTGGTCCAGAATATCACCGTGCGGATATACAGGCGCTGGTTACAAGATGGCGTAAGGCAGTTGAGAGGGATGGAAATTATGTGGAAAAATGAAAATATTGTTCCTAAGGGATGTATCTACACACTAGAAAAGTTTCAAACATGTAGAATAAAAGATGGATTAAAAAAAATATTGTGCATTTCTTTTGGAGTGACCCTCGTAATATTATACCGATTTAGTTTCCTGAATCGTATCATGCAACGCGCTATGATTTCATACCGTATGTTACACTAGCACTAAATTAGTAAATATACTTTTTACAAAGCTGCCGAATATTATTTACTTTATGTAAGAAATAAATAAGTTGCCATATCTTCAAGCTTACAATGAACTGTTGCGTTGTTGCAGGTGGGTGGTGTGCATAGTGAATGCTATAAGAAACTCTCTGGACGGACATAACGGCGGCTTTGCTGCGGTCACGCAGCCGTCCTACCGCCACTTGTTTGCCAGCTCGTGACGTAATCAGCTTGTGGTCACCACAGCAGGTAATGTGCTTCACATATAGACTTATGGCACTGAGAGCCGACTTCAAGTTTATTGGTCAATTTACAATGGGAGTCCCTCGAACGAACGTCCGTATCAGAGCGGCATATGATTTTCTAAGTAGGAATCGCACAGATAAAACCAGTGTACCAGTAAGGATGTCAGTTTCATGCGACCAACTGAAATTTCACCAACTGTCATGGACTTCCAACTGTTCGTCAGGTGAACTCTTCCATACAGACTATCTTAAATTACACAGGCGATTTTCCTTAAAAAAATTAATAAATAAAAATATCTGCGCATCCTACTACAACACCATCATGAAGAAGTAGATAATAATATTTCATACATTAAAACATAAAGAAATACTTTCATTTTAAGCGTAAAATGAAAACCAAAACTTGTCTACATACCCGGAAGCACACCATTTCTGAGTATAGAATATCAAATCAAACACCTTCCAGTCATCTAAATTGTTATTTTATTGGGCTATCAGTTTTTGCCCCTTGATCAGTGTGTAGTAGTCTGCAGTTGATGTCTGAAGTGATCGCTGTCTCAAAAATCTACGGATACGAGGCACTGAATGCTGACCCCTATTCTGACTGGAGCAAAGTTGGGAATCATCATACACGCCGATCAGGGAGCCTGAAGATGGCGAAATATATTGCCCAAAATTGTAGCCCAACAAAATAACAACTTAGACTGCTGATTTGACTACAAATATCGAACTGCCGAAATCCCGCAACCGTCTGTGAAAAGATGGACGTACAAATAAGCTCTGATTATTGGTTCTTCTGAGGCCCAGATTGCGCATCAGCCAAGCATTTGCCCAAACGATCATGGAAAACTGCCTAAAAACCAAAGTGAGCACGGCAGGTGTACCAGGCCAATGGCGCTAACCTGCCGTGCAGATTTGACCCCCATCACGTGCTGCATGTTAAGCTACATTACAAGGCTAGATTGATTCTGATAATATTTTTCTCGTTTTTCGGAACCGTTGAGGAGAAAATTTGTGTAACCATTTGAGACTTTCATCAATAAGCCATGTGTCATACGTTAATACATTCTCTTTAAAGTAACCGTCAAAAGATACTGGTGACATTACAACATACTCCAATGGTTCTCTACAATTCGAATACGTCTGGTACGAAAACATCAGAAACCTTCTCGTACATATACAGTTAGTAGTAAACGAAGAAGAGGTGGTGTTTGTAATTGACAGATGTCTGTAGAATGCTGTTGCGACCAAGGTATGTGATTTCTTATTTCTGATTGGAAGAAAGTTACTACCCTGCAGGGTAGCTGACAGCACTAACGCGCTGCTACCTGGACTCGGGTAGGCGCGCCGGCCGCGGATCGACTCCGCCTGGCGGACTAACGACGAGGGCTGGTGTGCTGGCCAACCTGGATGTGATTTTTAGGCGGTTTTCCACATCCTGCTAAGTAAATACCAGGCTGGTCCCCATGTTCCGCCTCAGTTACACGACTCGCAGCATTTGAAACATGTTCGCACTATTCCATGGATTACACTAGATGCAGACAATTGGGGTACACACATTCCATCCTGGGGTTGGGGGGAGGGGGTTATGGAGTGGCAACAGGAAGGGCATCTGGCCAGCCCTTAAAATTAACACGCCCAGTCCCGTTAACCATAACAGCAGACCCCACCAGTTGGGATACGTGCTTGGAAAGAGAGGGCTTGGAAGAAAGTTACTACATGGTATGCATGTGATGTGTTTTTGTAGATATTCAGGATAGTTGTTTTCGTCGAAGGTACACTGACGGAAAAAAATCTCAACACGAAAAAATAATTAAGGTACAGTAATGAAATCCCAGAAATTCATTTGTCTAGGTAATACATTTAAGTGATTAACACTGGAAGATCGCAGGTTAACGTAAGCGCGAGATAAGACATTGAAAAAGTGAAATGCTAGTACATTAATAACTGGTGTCGCGGCCAGAACGTTGAATGCAAGCATGCGAACATCATTCGTTGTATTGTACAGGTGCCAAATGCCAGTTCGTGGTATGGAGTTCTATGCCTGTTGCATTTGGTCGGTCAGTACTGGGGTTGTTAACACAGTACCGAGGGCCGAGAGGGGACACTTCTGCGTGAAGCCAGGATGGCTGTTGGGAACCTTTGAAGTGTCAATGACGCCACTACAACGTTTATTAGAGTTCAAATAACTATTTGCACTGCTTACAAGTAGTCGTTCTTCGGCAGCAACCTCGGCTGTTGTTATTTCAGCGGAGAGGCAGCTGCCCAGCGCGAAGTGCTTCTCACGTAGGCTGGGGAGTGTATTCGATCCCCTCAAAGTTCTACAGTGGCCACTGATGATCCATCCGCAGTGCACCTGGCGCTGGTAGTCGTGTAGTCGATTGATCTTCTTCCTCCTTATGATAAGTTTCAACACACGAAGGCGTTTGAGTGTTGAAAAAGAATGTGAACACCAAGAGGCCATGTTACTGGCTTCCATATGGAATCCCAGTATTGGTAGCACTCTATGATGTTGCGTTGTCGGAAGACAAGACAGTTTCTCCATCAGAAGATGACAGGTGGCAAGCAGCATGAAGTTCATCTGGTGAAGACCATCATCTTGAGTACATCTTCAGCTTAGACTCTCCTGGTGTATGAAAGACGCAGATCCACTACACTGTAGTAATCACGCAATCTAGTGCTATTACTGTGAATACCATCGATCCGAATGATCAACTCATGACAAGAACTGGAGGATTGTAGTATTAAAAGGGAGCTAGCGTGACGCTATGACGCAAAGCTCAGTTCGTACTGAGCAAATGTGTCTTCCTTATTCTGCAACATTCACTTTACATCCTGTTACTGCTGTGACGCTCCCTCGTTATGTACTCTTATGAAGTAGATACTTTCTTGCAACATTTCTTATGAAAACTCTTGTCTCACTTCCTTTGGTTTTCCGTCCGCTTTTCTGTCGAATGCTTATTCCGTACTCGGCACACAAAGTCTTCGATCTGACCCACCTTGGACATAATGGCTCACTTCATGCTCCCGCCTCTTTCCCTGGCATGCCTTGAATTTGCCTCAGCCAATATAAGTGAGTTTTAATACTTTTATCTGATTTATACCCCTTTCATGCTGCTTCGTGGCAGCTGTTTGTGGACGCCGGAGTTGTCGTGAGTTGATGTTCCATATGTAGGCCTACTCTATTGGACACACATCTGGTGATCGAAGAGGCCAAGGCAGCATGTCGACATTCTGTAGAGCATGTTGGGTTACAACAGCGGTATGTGGTCGAGCGTTATCCTGTTGGAAAACACCCTTGGAATGTTGTTCATGAATTGCAACTCAACAGGTCGAATCATCAGACCGAAGTACAAAGTTTCAGTCAGTACGCGTGGGATAACCGTGAGAGTTCTCTTGCTGTCATGCAAAATCTCACCACAGACCATACCTCAGATGTAAGTCCAGTGTGTATGGCATTCAGAGAGGGTTGCATGTCCTCAACTGGCCTCCTTATAATCAACTTACAGACAGCACTGGCCCCGAGGCGGAACCAACTTTCATCAGGAAACACAACAAACCTCCATCCAGCCCTCCGATGAGCTCTCGCTTAACACCAGTGAAGTGGCAAATGGTGGTGGTTAGGGGTCAGTAGAATGCGCGCTACAGGGGATTATCTCTGAGCTGTCCTTGAAGTAACCAATTTGAAAAGTTTGTTAATTTACAGCGGTACGAACTGCTGCTCATATTGCTCCTGCACTTGCAGTATGATGTGCCAGAGCCATACGTCAGCCACGGTGGTCTCCCCTCTCGGTAGCGCTACGTGGTCGTCCGGAGATCGGCATTCTTCAGACCGTACATTCTTGTGACCAACTCTGTCAACAATCGTCTAAAGTCACTACATTCCTCCGAAGTCTTTCAGCAGTATTGCAGAAGAAACAGCCAGCTTCTCGTAGCCCTGTAACACGACTTCGTTCAAACTCAGTGTGTTGTTGACAATGGATTCTTTTTCGCCTTAAAGGCACTCTTGTCGAACATCAACTCACTACGTCCAGTCTCAGAGGTAACTAACGCCCACTACCGTTACAGCATGTATTTAAGAGCAACCTGATTTGCATCCTCATAATGGCGGTACGAGTGCCACGCTTATGTGACTGGCTCGAAATAGGTACAGACATTATCTACCAGATGTAAAAACATGCCTGCCAACCTTCCTTTATGTCGCCAGACTCCTCGTTGTTGGTGCGATTCTTTTCCGTCACTGTATTTCAGCGTTCTATCCAGGGCATTATTACTATTTCTTCCAACACTTCGCGTACAAGCCTGATGAACATTGTGAAAGAATGCCACTGTCTGACTATTGAATGCGATGCTGCGTGGTTTCATTCCTTCATAAGATGACGCTAATATAAATAAGCGGATATAAAAAATTTTGTGAGTCAAAAATAAAAACAGCCAACTCGTTAATGCAAAATAATTTATCCTTATCCTACGTTATGTATAAGAAGACGTATGAACAAAATAATCTCATGGTGGAAGAACCTTATTAGCGCGCAGTCCGGCGTCAGTGACTAGATACAGTGGTCTTATGTATGTGAGAGGTGCTAGCGTGAATGTGCGTGGAAGAAAGTCTTTTGTCGGAAAGCTCACATGTATAACAGTCTTTTAGTTGTGCCTCTCTCCATCTCAATATCTCCTATGGTAACAGCCTATCCTTTTCATAATACTGGCGTTATTCCATCCTGGATTTTCCGTTGTTTAACAAAATATAAATGAAGTTACATGAACATGTACTTCTTAATATCTGAAGGAACAAACAACTGCACCAGTTTCGAATTGTACAACATAGACCTCAAGTGCTAATCAGTAATCATATAAGCTAGAACTTGGACAGTAATCATTTTAAACTACAGACACTGTCTAACCTTAACCTCAGTATACAGATGGCTAAAACACCAGGTACCGTACAATTAAGAATAAGTAATATGCAGGAACTGTTACAGAATACAGGAGCAATAATCTCATATAGAAATAGTATTATATTACTGCAATGACTCATTATAGCCATGGACAATGCCAAGAATATAAATTTTTCTATTAAGTAATCATTGGCACACTTGTATGACAACAAGACTTGTATAAAAATATCCAGACAAAATTTTCACCCGAAACGTAAAAGCATAAACTATACAAAATAAAAGAATCCCAAATTCTATCAAAGTACGAACCTAAATCACAGGCAGGAACCATTTAAATTACGGACGCTATTTCAATTAAGTTATGGGTTAGCAATGGCATATACTTCATGCTCATTCACCTAGAGGTCGAGCGCCATTTTCTCTAAAGCATAAAGAACAGTTAAGCAACGGCCCAGTTAGCAATATTATAATTACATATTTGTTACTCATTTATAGAGGTGAAACTAATCGGAAAAGGCCAGACACGTACTGTGTTAAATTTAGGACTAAAGTGTTTTCTATAACACTTAGACCGAAAACTTTTATCTATGTACAATTATGCCGGGGTGTTTTTGGACAGTTCATGAGCGTATGTGTGCTAGTCTGTAATGGGACACAGTGTTGACTAACAACAACAACTTGAAGTTGCATTATCATACGACTTTGCTGACTGGACCTACGCCTTTTTGGGATGTAAACTAGTACATTACGCTTTAGGCACCCCATCACTTGCGAGTAACACTCTGAGTCATAATTCCATCGCGTTTCCGTGAATAGTCTGTCTTCACACTGTTGACAACATTGATACATCCTAATATGATGTTCCTCTAAGATACACCTACATGATTTACACCTCTTTGTAATATGTATCTTTGTAGAATCGAGTTTAATGGTAGGTGCTGTGCCTTGCATTATATTCTTTGAATTTACTCTATATTCATGTTTCCAGCGGCGCCCTCTGTTTGAGATCAGTCCTCAAGCTGTTCCTTCATATGCTGTTGCTAATTATTGTGAGGCCAATTTCCATCTGTTTAGAGTCGTGGTGCAGTACATACGCTTAAGTAAACATCTTGGAATTTTCAGAACTTTCAATTCGCCTAAAGAAAAGATGAATTGCTTATCCATCTGAAGTACTGCTTTTGTAAGTACTTTGACATAATCATTTGACCTTCTTCTTAATTTATTTTCTTGATCATATGAGTACATTTCATGTTTCATGTTTGTCAATAGTCTTCCTCTGACGATGGTCGTTAAGAACAAAACCGGTAACGAATAACGAACAATTCGTACAGCTAATAGCTAAAATGCCTTTATTCAAATTTTTATTGTCTTTGAATCTCGTAACGACTTTACGTTCAGTTCGCACTCGATCCAGCCAGGTATACGTGCCACTGTATGCATGCTGAATAAATAGATCAAAGTCCACGCAACGTTCTTTGAATAAGCAATCAAAGCAATCAGCAGGCAGTCCCTCACCTACCCCAACCCCCCCCCCCTCCCCCCTTAACATCATCATCTCTGGCCACACGTCTGCCTGTAGATAGACTCTTCTGAATGTAGATATCGGTTATTAATATGTGGTGTCTGTTCTGTCAGACATGTCTGTAGGTACTTTCACTGCGGATGCACCTTGGCTTTCAAACCGCTGCTTGATTTAGCGAATGCTGCGAGTAGTCGGACTGATGGATGGTGGCGTTACTTTCGAGTGACGGGTTAAGAATTTGGGTTGAACGGGAATCGTGTCTGGATGGCCGAGGCGGTTAAGGCAACCGTTGTAGAGAAGCGGCGTGTCCGGTTTCGAGTCCCGGACGCGCATATATTTTCAGCCTTCACCACCGAGTTATTTCACTGCCTGTATGCGACTAAAGTTCTGATTCGTCGTTATATAATCGCTCTCTGGCGTCCGGGGCGTCCTAAAGGGCGTAAAATCCCGGGTGGTAAGAAAATACCTACTGAAGAAGTTGATCCCTCCGAAGGGCAATCGTAATATCTCCGCACAATTGCTTATCGGGAGTACTGTCGTTACAGTAAAGGATCCATAATTTCGGTGATCATTTCTTGCGTGATTGGCAGAAATACGGGTCTATCATCGAATATTTGACATGTAAGAAGTGAAGTGTCGTATTCTACATCCAAATGACGCTGCACTGTTTTAACTGAACTGCACGTGATCAAACTGAGGGCGAAAAACTCCTTTCGTTGTTGTATTATCACCATTTCGGCTCTACGCACATTACGTTATAAAGTGTCGAGCTATCCAGCTGCATCAGGAGGACGCATACCGGTAACTATTTGAACTGGCAGCTTACAACTGGCCCCAAGTCTTACATCCGATGCCTAAGTTGAAATTCGCCGGACGTTTCTAGCTTCGTTCACGTAGAATGTGATATCTTGTAAAATCGGATGAAGGTTTTCGAAATGCAATTCGTAATTTGAGCGAAAAAGACTAATGACTATTTAGCCCAAAAAATAAGCCTTTTAATTTTCTACCTGGCGAAAAAGAGAAAGCGAGGAGAAAACAAAATGTTACTGGTTGAGCGAGCTTATGATGTATATTTAATTGATTACAAAATCGAGACAAATTTGGCAGTGTGGGCAAAGCTATCAGTATGATGTTCCATCCCATCTGGCCTAGATGCAAGCACTGATCCGTTTCCGAAGGATGTTTCAAAGACGTTGAACCCTCTCTTGAGGCAAAATGGTTCAGAACTGTAGTAACTGTAGTGCTACTGAGACGGTGTTGACGTCCGATATGGTCCGACAGATGGTCTGTCAGGAACAGAACTGGTTATCTTGCTGGCGATAGCGGTAGCTCAGCATCTCGCAGACACTCCCTAGAGACTCGCAAAGTACCATCTACTGACGAACATATTCTTGTTGAAAAAACGTTACCACAGTACTGTCGCACGAGGGATGACGCGTGAGGACGTAGGATGTCAGTGACGTACCGTTGTGACGCCAGACTTCGCTCAATCACTACCATCCGTGACCTCAAGTCACACCCGATGGCTCTCATACAATGACCCCAGGAGCAACACACACAAAAATATGTATCTCAGCACTATGGGACTTAACTGCTGAGGTCATCACTCCCCTATAACTTAGAACTACGTAAACCTAACTAACCTAAGGACATCACACACATACATGCCCGAGGCAGGATTCGAACCTGCGACCGTAGCGGTCGCGCGGTTCCAGACTGTAGCGCCTAGAACCGCTCGGGAGTAACACAGCTGTCGCTCTCCGAAACAATGGAAGAGAGGGACCTCTCAGCCGAGGCACCGCCTTACTCGCCAACAATTGTCAGTAAGGCTAGGCCGGAACCGTGATTCAACGCTTCTCTAGAACTGTTGCCTTAACCGCCTCGGCCATCCGTACACGCTTCCCAACCAACCCAAATTCGCAGCCTGACACAAGTCGCGCCACCATCCATCAGCCCATTAAGTCCCACAATAATTTTGAAGACATGATGGACCCGCACTGAAAATACCTAGAGACATGTCCGGCTGAACGGACACCACATATCAGTAAAAGACAGCGAGATTCAGAAGCGTCTCCCTGCACCTGCAGGCAGACCTGTGGCCGGAGGTGGCTACCTGATTAGTTATTCGAAGAACGTTGGGCTATACAACGTCTTAGTACGTTTCCCAAATTGTCCTTGCGCATTGATCTATCTACTCAGAGTTTATATAGTGGAACGTACGCTAACACTCCAAACGCAACCGTTTGGGTTGTGGCGTCAAAGGCAGCCTAGTCATCGATCGGTGATCTCCCTAATCCGACTGCTAGTCTCCAAACCAATGACGCGGGACGACGCAGGATGGTGCAGGGAGTCCTTTAGTTGTTCTCAGACGGGAGGTGTAGATGTGAAGGTGTTACGACGTGCTTGGTGTACAGTGCGACGGTCATTCCGTCTGGTGTTCAGACGTGGTCGACTGGAAGTTTGACTTCCCCTCGTTCGCCTGTAGTCCAACATCGGGCCAGAGTTCATCCGAATGCCCAAGAATCTGGATACTGCACGATTCGACCAGTCGGCCAACGGAGATCCACAATGGGTCTCCTTAAAAACCATGTCAGTTGCTGATAAAGCTGTCTCACACGAGTGTGTGACATCTCCGTGTCATTCACAGTCATCGCTTAACATCTAACACTATTGACTCCTTTATAAAGGGTGATTTTTTCACCGTGTACAAACTCTATGGGTCGATCGGTGAGATGATATGGAACAAAAAAGATGATGTCCGGAAATGCATGGTTTCCATGCGGCAGACCATCTATTTAATCACACTTTGTTACAGAGTTGGCGGTCTAATACGAGCTGTACCATGAAGCCACAGCTACAGTATGTGTTGAGTATGGAGGTAGCATGTTTTGTCTCACATGTTCACATCGTCCAGGGTGCATCCGAAAAGTTCTCCACATCCGGAAAGGATTTTGCATACACGGAACTTTTGAAATGGCCCCATAACCTGAAATCGAGCTGGTTGAGATCTGGTAAACGAGCAGACCATGCCACTGGACCCCCTCGTCCAATCCATCGACCACGATTGAGATGCGTCCGGACGTTAACGGCGAAGTGGTCTGGAGAACCATCATGTAGCAGCCACATAATCTTTCGAATCATCGATGGCACTTCTTCCAGCAGGGGAGTCAAGGTCATCCGCAATAAATGCCAATAGTTACGGCCTGTTAGGAGACGTGGAAAGAAGACTAGTCCCAAAATACGGTCGCCAGTTATGCCGCCCTACCATTCGGGTGCACCGACGCTGATGATTCGCTATCACCATATCGTGGAGGTTCTGCATGCTATTCCACAGATGACTGTTGTTAAAGCTGAAGATACCACTCCGCGTAAAGCTGGCCTGATCTGTGTATAGAGTGGATGACACAAATTCCGCAATTGTGGTTGCCTAGTGAAGAAACCAGAGACAAAACTGATCTCAGGGTGGAAGGTCTGTCGCTAGTAATCCCTGTACACGCTGTAAGTGATGAGGGTTACAACAATTGTGATAGAGAAGGTTGCACACGGTCGTCTGGCTTACACTATACTGGCAGGCCAATTGCCTGGAACAGATACGGCTGCCGCATTCCACAATGATGATCACATTTTCCTTCAAATCGAGTGTCCGACCAATTCGCGTACGTCCTTCGTGAATGTATGCTCCCTGAAATGACCCTGTCTCAGACAAACGGCGAAACATTGTTGCAAACGTTGAATGCTGTGGTTGTTGTCGGCGCGGTTAAGTCTCCTGATACAACAATGCTGCACGCCGCCCGTTACCATTTGACTTTTTGTAAGTAAACACCTTGTCGCAAGCTCTCGATTCGAATACGGAACGATTGTGTACAACGCTGTATCACATCAGTACAAAGTGAGTCAGCAAAAGAACTGAATCGGACATTTCCGGACATAGATTCATCAGACCTTTTTCGTTCCAAATCCTCTCATAGATCAATCCCTAGAGTTTGTACACGGTGGAAAAACTCACCCTGTGTATTCTACTAGGCCTCGTAACAACACGAAACCCGAACAACGCTAACGCACTGTGGAGACCGTTCACACACAATTACAACTCTCATAATATATATAGCCACCAGTAGCGTGCACGTGCACGAGGTTATATTCATATCCGACTACGTCTTCTGGGCACATCACTTTTGTCAGGCAGCGTATTTTTTGGTGTCTGAAACATTTTACCAAATATCCTTCCAGAAGTCTGACGCATTAGGGAACGCTTAATTAATTCTGTGGTGTTGTCCAGTGATAGCAGTGTCACCAAAAGTCGACAACGTGAATCGATACCACAGACGTTAGAGAGGGCTTGCTACAGATCCCAACAACTAATAGGAGACGCTCCTGCAGACCACGACTCCCGTTCAGTACCGCAGCGCCCTTCCACTGAGGTCAAAACAGAGCATGCAAGAGCTCGACCATCTCATGACCTGACCTGAAGGAGTCAGGATCATAGTGTAGGACCGACGAGATGTTAACGTTTATAATAAACTTGTTCTATTGTAACCGTCGAGAACTTTGTACCTCAAGAGAAGAAAAAAATGAAATGATCGCATGGCATTGTTGGCCGGGGGGCCCTATCCAGGGAAGTTGGGCCACCGAGTGTAAGTCTTATTTCAGTCGAGGCCACATTGGACGACAAGCGTGCCAGTGATGAGGATGAAATGATGACACGTGTTCCCAGGTAGATGCCGTGTTTCTTGACTTCCGCAAGGCGTTCTATTCAGTTCCCCACAGTCGTTTAATGAACAAAGTAAGAGCATATGGACTATCAGACCAATTGTGTGAATGGATTGAGGAGTTTCTAGATAACAGAACGCAGCATGTTATTCTCAATGGAGAGAAGTCTTCCGAAGTAAGAGTGATTTCAGGTGTGCCGCAGGGGAGTGTCCTAGGACCGTTGCTATTCAAAATATATATAAATTACCTTGTGGATAACATCGGAAGTTCACTGAGGCTTTTTGCGGATGATGCTGTGGTGTATCGAGAGGTTGTAACAATGGAAAATTGTACTGAAATGCAGGAGGATCTGCCACGAATTGACGTATGGTGCAGGGAATGACAATTGAATTTCAATGTAGACAAGTGTAATGTGCTACGAATAGATAGAAAGAAAGATCCTTTATCATTTAGCTACAATGTAGCAGGTCAGCAACTGGAAGCAGTTAATTCCATAAATTATCTGGGAGTAGGCACTAGAAGTGATATAAAATTTAATGATAATATAAAATTAATCGTCGGTAAAGCAGATGCCAGACTGAGATTCATTGGAATAATCCTAAGGAAATGCAGTCCGAAAAGAAATGAAGTTGGTTACAGTACACTTGTTTGCTCACTGCTTGAATACTGCTCACTGGTGTGGGGTTCGTACCAGATAGCGTTGATAGAAGTGATAGAGAAGATCCAACGGAGAGCAGCGCGCTTCGTTACAGGAACTTTTAGTAATCCAGGAAGCGTTACGGAGATGATAGATAAACTCCAGTGGAAGACTATGCAAGAGAGACGCTCAGTAGCTCGGTACGGGCTTTTGTTGAAGATTCACCGAGGACTCATGAAGTATATTGCTCCCTCCTACGTATATCTCGCGGAGAGACCATGTGGATAAAATCAGAGAGATAAGAGCCCACACAGAGGCATAGCGACAATCCTTCTTCCCACGAACAATACGAGACTGGAATAGAAGGGAGAACCGATAGAGGTACTCAAGGTATCCTCCGCCACACACCGTCCGGTGGCTTGCGGAGTATGGATGCAGACGTAGATGAGGACAACACAACACCCAGTTAACGAGAGGAGAAAATATCCGAATTGGCTAGGAATCGAACCTTGACCCACTTGCGTGGGAGGCAAGTACCTTAACACTCAGCTATGTAGGTGGATCTCAAGAGAACAGTTCGTTACTGACTGCATCAAGTGATGCTTTTATAATCTATGACAGTTGTAAATTATCCAGCAATCTTGTGTCAGAGAAGTACAGTAAATCTTTTATTCATTTATGTAATTAAGCGAACTAGTATTTCATATGTTCTAGTTTGACGAGCTTTCTCCCAGAACAGTCAAATAAGCCACTGTTATGACTGGAGGAAATTAGTTTCGTCTTGTGATAACAAATTCTGTTCATGAAGCATGTAAGCTGCAAAATATGGATAAAATTAAAATGAAAGAAGGAAACCACTTTAAGGTCAAACATCTGAGATAGCTTTAAGTTTTCAGTTCTTTATATGGTCGTTTACACAGGAACGAAAGTGGTGAGAGGAAAGGGACGTTGGACAGAAGGAAACTGGTTCTTTGCTGTCTGCTAGCGCCTTTACGGTCGGACGCAGGTGTCCGGGTCGGCTGTGAACGATTTCGCGGAGAGTGGCCCACCTCCGCGTGTCCGTGACAGTCGGCGCAGCCTCCACGCAGATCCCTCCCTAGGCCGCCCCGAGAGCTCGCTGCCACCGTGGGTGGGGCTTAGCTGTCCCGGCCACCGGTCCGCGCATTTCAACAGCTGCCCCGCCTCCGCTCCTAGAGGCTCTCACGGACCGCCTCTCTCCACGTTACTCGGTGACAAATCTCTTCGAAAAACTGCGACACGGGGTCCTTCCTTTCCTGATCGTGACAGAAGAAACTGTGAACTGCTACTAACGCGATGTGTCAGATCGCCTAGCTTACGCTAGGGTGTCTGGATCCAAGAGTATCTGTTATTTAAATTTTAAAATCAAAGGTCACTAATCAAGTAATGAGTTCCGTTCTTTTTTGTTTGTTTCTTTTCTTATGAGTCATCAGTCTTCTGACTGGGTTGAAGCGGCCCGGCACGAAATCCTCTCCTGTGTCAAACTCTCCATTTCTCCGGCGGACAAATATTAATTATTATCAGTAGTAGTGTATTAAGCTACAAATTATCATTTTAAACCTGTGTGGTCTCCCTGGTGTGCGTAGTCGACCACAAGTCCCCGTCACGCTGTTCACTCTAACAACAGAGTACATACAGGGTTGAAGACATGGAGAAAGAGCCCGCATCTTGTGGTCGTGCGGTAGCGTTCTCGCTTCCCACGCCCGGGTTCCCGGGTTCGATTCCCGGCGGGGTCAGGGATTTTCTCTGCCTCGTGATGGCTGGGTGTTGTGTGCTGTCCTTAGGTTAGTTCGGTTTAAGTAGTTCTAAGTTCTATGGGACTTATGACCACAGCAGTTGCTTCCCATAGTGCTCAGAGCCATTTGAACCATTTTTGAACATGGAGAAAGAAAGGTATCATCACAATTTGAATTTTAGAGTAATATAACCTTCTTACCTTTATTGGTCGTTGTTGCACGCTCGTGGTCCAGTGATGAAAAGCGCCATCCGCTGTTTGTTAAATCAATTTGAGGTCCAGGGTGTGTATTCTGCAGCGTATGAACTGACACATATTTAAACTTCCATCTTTTATTTTATAGTTGCTGATCCTGACGATTTCAATAATTTTCAATGTAACAGCTTTTCCAATACATCATTTCGTTCCCTCTGTCCTTGACCTTCTCAAATCAAGCATATTACAGGACGTCTCAACATCAACTGTCCATTGTCTCTACCCCCGCCAACAACCGGATCCTGTTCACAGAGCTTACAAACTGTGCAGTACTGCCAACCTTGGTTGTATATCGATATTTTACACATCGCACGTATACATATATGAAAAACATAGTATGAAAAATGAAAACTGTTTATAATATAGTTCTGTGGCAATATACCTCATGATTGTCCTCATATTAAAAGTTTTGTAACAAAATAATAATGTTTCAGTTTATGTTTATGTAGTTAAAGTTCACTTGCTCCTTCAAGTTGATTGACGGCACCGCACACCTCGCCAGTCGGTGGTATCGGTAGTTTCAGTAGTCCGTTACATTACACCATCTCTTAGTGACACTTGCAACCTATGTCCTCAGTTATTTGCTGGATGTATTCCAGTCTTTGTCTTCCTCTACAGTTTATACCCTCTACAGCTCCCTCTAGCACCATGGACGTTATTCGTTGATTTAACAGAATGCCTTCTCTGGGCGATAGCAGTGCACATACTATCGAAGACAGAGCTGCCAAAACAGAGTTACTAAACACAGCCTTCAGAAATGCGTTTATAAAAGAAGACGAAGTAATTCTTCCAGTATTCGAACCAAGAACAGTTGCCAACATGAGTAATGTAGAAGTAAATATCCTCGGAGTAGTGTAGCAACTTAAATCATTTAATGAAAGCAAGTCTTCTGGTGCCGGCTGTACACCAGTTAGGTTCCTTTCAGAGTATGCTGATGCATTAGCTCCATACTTAACAATCACATACAACCGTTCGCTCGACGAAAGATCCGTACCCAAAGAATGGAAAATTGCACAGGTCACACCGATATTCAAGAAAGATAGTAGGCGTAATCCACTTAATTACAGGCTCATACTATTAACGCCGATATGCAGCAGGATTCTGGAATATATATTGTGTTCCGACATTATGAATTACTGTACCTCGAAGAAAACGGTCTATTGACATGGGTTTAGAAAACATTATTCTCCGGAAACACACCTAGCTCTTTACACTCACGAACTGCTGAGTGCTATTGACAAGGAATTTTAGATCGAGTCCGTATTTCTGGATTTGTAGAAGGCTTTTGAAACTGTACCACACAAGCGGCTTGTAAGGAAATTACGTGCTAATGGAATATCGTCTCAGTAGTGGGACTGGATTTGTGACTTCCTGTCAGAGAGGTCACAGTTCGTAGTAATTGACGGAAAGTCATTAACTAAAACCGAAGTGATTTCTGGCGTTCCCCAAGGTTGTGTTATAGGGACTTTGCTGTTGCTTACCGATATAAACAATTTTCGAGACAAACTGAGGAGCCGTCTTAGGTTATTTGCAGACAACGCTGTCGTTTATCGACTAATAAACTCATCAGAAGATAAAAAAAAATTGCAAAACGATTTAGAAAAGATACCTGAATTGTGCCTAAATGCACAGTTGACTCTAAATAAGGAAAAGTGTGAGGTCATCCACGTGACTGCTAAAAGTATTTCGTTAAACTTCGGTTACACAATAAATCAGTCAAATCTAAAGGCCGTAAATTCAACTATATACCTAGAAATTACAATTACGAACAACTTAAATTAGAAGGAACACACAGAAAATTTGCGGAAGGCTAGCCAAAGACTGCGTTTTATTGGCAGGACATTTAGAAAGTGTAACAGGTCTACTAAGGAGACTGCCTACACTACACTTGTCCGTCCTCTTTTAGAATACTGCAGCTCGGTGTCAGAGCACCCAAATGGCTCTGAGCTCTATGGGACTTACATCTGAGGTCATCAGTCCCCCAGAACTTAGAACTATTTAAACCTAACTAACCTAAGGACATCACATACATCCATGCCCAAGGCAGGATTCGAACCTGCGACCATAGCGGACGCGCGGTTCCACATTGTTGCGCCTAGAACCGCTCGGCCACTACGGCCGGCTGTGAGATCATTACCAGATACGATGGACAGAGTACATCGAAAAAGTCAAAGAAGGGCAGCACTTTTGGTATTATCGCGAAATAGCGGAGGGAGTGTCGCTGAAATGATACAGGATTTGGGCTGGACTTCATTAAAACAAAGGCGTTTTTCGTTGCGGTGGAATCGTCTCACGAAATTCCAATCGCTAACATTCTCCTCCGAATGCGAAAATATTTTGTTGACGCCGACCCACATAAGATGAAACTATCATGATAAACTAAGGGAAATCAGAACTCGTACGGAAAGATACAGGTGTTCGTTCTTACTGCGCGCTTTACGAGATTGGAATAAGAGAGAATCGTGAAGGTGGTTCGACGAACCGTCTGAAAAGTACTTGAATGTGATTTACAGAGTATTCATGTAGATGTAGATGTAGATGTCAAGTCGTCCTTTTCCTTCTTCTTTTCATTGTTTTCCACATATACTTTTCCTTGTAGATTTTCCGGAGATCACCCTAATTCTTTACTTGTCAGCCGACATAATTTTCTACATTCTTGTGTAGTACACGTCTCAAATGCTTGTATTATCTTCTGTTTCGGTTTCCCCACTCTACATGTTTAAAAACCATACAATGCTCAGTTCGCAACGTACATTATTCCTCAGATTAAGGCCCATGTTTGATACTAGTAGACATCTCGTGGTGAGGAATACCCTTTTCGCTAATACCAGTCTGCTTTTGATGTCGTCCATCATGGGTTATTTTGCTGCCTATGTAGCAGATTTCTTTAACTTCATTCACTTCGTGACCATCAATCCTGATGTAAAGTTTCTCGCTGTTCTCATTTCTCCAACTTCTCATTACTTTCGTCTTTCTTCGATTTACTCTGTCTGTATTCCCTACTCCTTAGATTGTTCATTCCATTTCGCAGATCCTGTAGTCCTTCTTCGCTTCCACCGATCACAGAACTGTCATCAGCGAATCTTATCATTGATAGCCCTACACTTTGAATTTCAATTCTACTCTTGGACCTTTCTTTTATTTCCGTCATTTGTAACGCCGCATATGCATATCCTCCTATTTCCATCTATTGCACTGCAGGTTTTTTTCCTTATTTTGTTACCTGAAGGTATAACATTTCTGTGTCTTTGTATATTATAATTGTTTTACTATTTGTATATATATGCATTTATGTCGATGTATAATTGGTTTGTTTTGTGAATATTATTTGTATTTATACGCTGGGTCTGGCCTAGGGAAAACTATGCTATCGAACGAATACATCGATAGGTCGTGGGGAGAACCAAAGTGTTTATTATCTTTGGTAGTGTTAACTCTGTCGCGCGGAGCGCGGGCAGAGGGGGAGTCTGGCTGGGGTGGTGCAGTGGAGCAGGTGTGTTGTGCGAAGCTCCCGCGAGTTGCCGCGCTTTCGGGGTTTGGCAGAATGTAATTGCACTCGACTTGCGATGATAGTTTCTGACATGGTGTCGCGGACGGGAAGCATTAGCTGGCGCACATCAAGAGCCCATTTCGCCTGGTGACCGTGTCGAGAAGAAGGCGCGCCAACATCCAGCTTCAGCAACAGCGATGGCCGACAATGAGTGACTGTCGCCACCTCCTCGATCGACGGCTTCAAACCCTCAATCAGCCAACAAGGAAGACTGGAAGCACGTAAAGTTTTAGAACTGTATGGCAGACCTCAGCTTTTCAAACTTTTAAAATTGTTGCATCACAAAATTACAGCAACTTAGCATGAACGTTTGTTGCTCATTGTCCCAATTGCATTACCAAGCAGGGTCCCTTCCTTTCCCGGAATAAACCCGAGTGTCGTTGAAATTCAAACGCCAGCATCATACGATTTCAATGCTTTAATTTCAAAGTTCAGTTAAGGTATTCATAGCTGGCTACAATATTCAGATTACACAAGCACAAATTAAGAGTGCGAGTTTTGTTACCGTATTTTAGCTTACCTGTGACTGTAGCTCAGCTTGGTACGTACTAAATTTTACTGCTGTTAATTGTTCAGAATCATTTAATTCAAGTTTAAAGTTAAATCCCTTATTTCTAAATTGCGTAGATTCAAGTAGCTTTTGAAATGATTGTTGAGGTAGTCCAAGACTAACCGTATTTTACTGAATTTCGTAGTGCTTCAGAACCAAATCTCACTATTAATTTCAGTCACTAAATTAACTTTCAATTTTCCGGTTTTATTAATTCTTTTGCTAAATTAAGTCAGAGTGTAGCGAATTTATTACTTCTGACAAACTTTCAGTTTTCACACTACACGTGTCAACCCTCAGTTGCCACGCTTCTAGTGCTAATTATATGTGTACTAACCTTTATTTTTCAGTTACTATAGTGATTGTCCTTAGGACTGGCGACCGTCATTTCCCCAAATCTCAAATATCTAATTACCGCTAATTGATTGTTAACATTTACTTTCTTTATTAACTTTACCCCTATTCAAAATTAATTTCCACCAGTTTAATTTGCATTTTTCCTTTCATTTAGATGTAACCCTTTCCTCCCTCTTTACCGACAGATTAACTTCGGTGACGATTGCTTTTTCCCAAATTTCCATTAGGTACACGCGGTTTAATTTTTCACTGCCATTAAGGTCGAGAAGTGAGGGGGGAGGTTACACATTTCTTTGTCGATGTATAGATTGAACAGTTACGGCGAAAGACTAAATGCCTGTTTTACACCCTTTTTAATCCGACCACTTCGATATTGGTCTTCCATTCTTAATGCTCCTTCTCAAAATGGTTCAAATGGCTCTGAGCACTATGGGACTCAACATATTAGGTCATAAGTCCCCTAGAACTTAGAACTACTTACACCTAACTAACCTAAGGACATCACACACACTCATGCCCCAGGCAGGATTCGAACCTGCGACTGTAGCAGTCCTGCGGTTCCGGACTGCAGCGCCAGAACCGCTAGACCACCGCGGCCGGCAATGCTCCTTCTCGGCTCTTACACATGTTGTATATTACCCGTCTCTCCCTATAGCTTACCCCTGTTTTCCTCAGAATTTTGAGCATCTTGCACCATTTGACATTGTCGAGCGCTTTCTCCAGGTGTGCCTTGATTCTTCTTTCGTCTTCCTTCGATTATCAACCACAACGTCAGAACTACCTCTCTGGTGCCTTTCCTTTCCTAAAGCCTAACTGACCATCATCTAACACACCCTCAATTTACTTTTCCATTCTTCTGTTTATTACTGCTGACAACAACTTGGATCCTTGAGTTGTTAAGTTGATTGAGCTATAATTATCGCACTCGTCAACTGCTGCACTCATCGAAATTGTGTGTATGTTATTTTTCAGGAAGTCACATGGTATATCACGGGACACACGTATTCTATAGGCCAGGGTGATTAATCGTTTCGTTGCCACTTCCCCAAATGATTTTAGAAACTCTAATGGAATGTTATCTATCCCTTCTGACTTACTTGATGTTAAGTCCTGCGAAGCTCTTCTGAATTTTGTTTTTATTACTGGAGCTCCATCTCTTGTTCTATCACATGAGACAAATCTTCCCCTTTATAGGGGCCTTCAAATAGCTACTCTTTCGACCTATCTACTCTCTTCGCTATTTAACGGTTGAAATCCCATTGCTCTGTTAACGTTACAACCCTTGCTTTCAATATCACCGAAGGTTGTATCGACTTTTCTATATGCTGAGTCAGTCCTTCGGACAATCATTTCTTTTTAGATTTCTCAAAACTTTTCTGCAGCCATTTCCTCTTAACTTCCCGGCACTTCCTATTTATTTCATTCCTCAACGATTTGTATTTCCGAATTTCCTTGAACTTTTTTGTACTTCCTTCTTTCATTGTTGAGGTACTCCTTATCGCAGTATTATAGCCTTAGAGAACTTCAAGCGTGTCTCTTCATTCCTTAGTACTTCGGCATCCTACTTCTTTGTGTATTGAGTTTTCCTGTCAAATGTCTTAAACTTCAGCCTGCTCCTCATCACTACTACATTGTGATCTGAGTCTGTATCTGCTCCTGGCTACGCCTTACAATTCAGAATCTGATCTCGGAACCATTTGATTTCAGGGTATCTGCCTGCCCATGGTGTAATCTAACTGAAGTCTACCCATATCTCTCTGCCTTTACCAAGTATACCGCCTTCTCTTGTGATTCTTGAACAGAGTATTCGCTATTACTAGCTGAAATTTATTGCAGAACTCAATCTTATCCATCTTATTCATTAGAACAGCCCTACCACTGAAGTGTTCACAGGAACACACTTTCTGGCCTACCGTCCTATTCATAAAGAATCATACTCCCATTATTCCATTTTCTTCTGCTGTTCATATTACCCTATTCTCAACTGACCAGAAGTCCTTGTCTTCCTTTCATTTCACTTCACTGACCCCTGCTGCATCCAGATTGAGCTTTTACAGTTCCTTTTTCAGATATTCTAGCTTCCCTCCACGTTCAAACTCCTAATATTCCACGCTACGACTCGTATAATCCATTTAAAATTACCAGAAAGTCTTGTCAAGGCCGTCTCCGTGTGCCGTGATGTCTCTCCTAAGGGTCGTCAGGTGAATTTTCTCTGGTGTTTCAGCAGATATTTGCGATTTCGTTTTTAAATTGTGTAGCTGGAGACATTCCAAACAATTACTGCTTGTGACGTCTTTCATGCGCTGCTCACTGTCAACAGAGAGCGTCAACTTGTTTCCCGTTACAAAGAAAATTATTTTTAAATCGAATCTGTACGTGCCCATTCGATAGAGCGCTCCGAATTTAGTATAGTCTGATATTTATTTGATCTATATGTATTAACAGAGATATCGGGGACCGATCATCGAATTGGCAAGTAAAATTCCGCTTTAAAAATAATTTTCTTTGTACTAGGAAACAAACCGGTGCTTTCCGTCGACACTGGCGTCCAATGAAAAATGTGGTGAGCAGTATTTGTTTGACCTGACTTCAGCTACAGAATACAAAAAACCTAATTGCAAATATTGGCAGAAACACCAGAGACAATGCGTCTGATCACGCTTAGGAGTGTAAGCCCGTACGTACACTGGCGGAAAAAAACGCAGCATCAAAAAATAATTAATGTAGAGTAATAAAAGTTCGGGAACACAGTTGTCTAAGTAAGATATTCAAGTGATTAACGTTGCAAGATCACAGGCTGATGTAACCGAGAGATGAGCCATTGAAAATGTGAAATCCTGGTACATTAATAACACGTGTAACGGCTAGAATGTTGAATGCAAGTATGCAGATGTGCTTGCTTTGTGTTCACGGGTGCCGGATGCCAGTATGTGGAATGTAGATCCATGCCTGTAACACTTGGTCGGCAAATACAGGGACGGGTAATGCTTTTCTTGGATGACGTTTGAGTATTCATCCAAAGTGCTCCATTGGAGACAGATCTGGTGATCGAGCAGACCAATGCAACATGTCTAAACTCTGCAGAGCATGTTGGGTTGCAAAAGCAGTATGTCGGCGAGCGTTATCTTGTTGGAAAATACTCTATGGAATCCCTAAAGAGTGCTACTGCTGTAATAGAAAATCGCACCCCCACACCATAACTCCAGATTTGGTCCAGTGTGTCTGGCACGGAGACACATTGGTTGCAGACCCTCAACTCACCTCACACAAGGCCATCACTGGCACCTGAAGTAACCGATTTGTAACAATTTGTTGTGTCACAGTGGTCTCAAGTGCTGTTCCTATTGCTGCTGGAGACCTAGAACGATGCGCCAGACCCATACTCCGAACACGATGGTCTTCCCTCTCGGCAGTACCACGTGGCCCTCCGGAGCCCGGCCTTCTTGCAAATGTACGAGGGCAGTTCAATAAGTAATGCAACACATTTTTTTTCGGAAACAGGGGTTGTTTTATTCAGCATTGAAATACTCCAGGTTATTCCCCAATCTTTTAGCTACACAACACTATTTTTCTACGTAATCTCCATTCAATGCTACGGCCTTACGCCACCTTGAAATGAGGGCCTGTATGCCTGCACGGTACCATTCCACTGGTCGATGTCGGAGCCAACGTCGTACTGCATCAATAACTTCTTCATCATCCGCGTAGTGCCTCCCACGGATTGCGTCCTTCATTGGACCAAACATATGGAAATCCGACGGTGCGAGATCGGGGCTGTAGGGTGCATGAGAAAGAACAGTCCACTGAAGTTTTGTGAGCTCCTCTCGGGTGCGAAGACTTGTGTGAGGTCTTGCGTTGTCATGAAGAAGGAGAAGTTCGTTCAGATTTTTGTGCCTATGAACACGCTGAAGTCGTTTCTTCAATTTCTGAAGAGTAGCACGATACACTTCAGAGTTGATCGTTTGACCATGGGGAAGGACATCGAACAGAATAACCCCTTCAGCGTCCCAGAAGACTGTAACCATGACTTCACCGGCTGAGGGTGTGGCTTTAAACTTTTTCTTGGTAGGGGAGTGGGTGTGGCGCCCCTCTATTGATTGCCGTTTTGTTTCAGGTTCGAAGTGATGAACCCATGTTTCATCGCCTGTAACAATCTTTGACAAGAAATTGCCACCCACAGCCACATGACGAGCAAGCAATTCCGCACAGATGGTTCTCCTTTGCTCTTTATGGTGTTCGGTTAGACAACGAGGGACCCAGCGGGAACAAACCTTTGAATATCCCAACTGGTGAACAATTGTGACAGCACTACCAACAGAGATGTCAAGTTGAGCACTGAGTTGTTTTATGGTGATCCGTCGATCATCTCGAACGAGTGTGTTCGCACGCTCCGCCAATGCAGGAGTCACAGCTGTGCACGGCCGGCCCGCACGCGGGAGATCAGACAGTCTTGCTTGACCTTGCGGCGATGATGACACACGCTTTGCCCAACGACTCACCGTGCTTTTGTCCACTGCCAGATCACCGTAGACATTCTGCAAGCGCCTATGAATATCTGAGATGCCCTGGTTTTCCGCCAAACGAAACTCGATCACTGCCCGTTGTTTGCAACGCACATCCGTTACAGACGCCATTTTAACAGCTCCGTACAGCGCTGCCACCTGTCGGAAGTCAATGAAACTATACGAGACGAAGCGGGAATGTTTGAAAATATTCCACAAGAAATTTCCGGTTTTTTCAACCAAAATTGGCCGAGAAAAAAAAGTGTTGCATTACTTATTGAACTGCCCTCGTACATTCTCGTGACCACCGCTACCAGCAACCACGTACAGTGGTCACATTCCTGCCAAGTCTTTCTGCAGTATCGCAGAAGGAACTTCCAGCTTCTCTTAGCCCTGTTACGCGACCTCGTTCAAACTCCTTGAGGTGTTGATAACGGCATCTTTGTCGCCTTGAAGGCGTCCATGACTAACTTTAACACCCCACGTCCAGTCTGAAAGGTAACTAACGCTCACTACCTTTACCGCATGTAATTAAAGTCAAACTGATTTGCATCCTCATTGTGACACCACTAGCGCCACTCTTATGCGACTGGCGCCAAATCTGAAGAGACGTCATCTTTCAGATGTAGAAACACGCCTGCCAAATTTCATTTATGTCACACAGCACCTTTTTGATGTTGCGATTTTTTTTCTATAGTGTATCACAGAAACACATCACGTGAAAATAACCTATTTTCAGGTGTTTATCACTCCTCTAAACCTATGCTAGCAAGTGTCCGCATGGCATCGAATTTGCTGAGGGAAACCAAACTGGGACCGCACTTGAATGTTGCTTTAATCTTCGTTACTGAATTTTTCACTGCAGAGAACGTAAATCACAAACGTCATCCTTTAAATTTGTCAGTGAGACCAACTAGTAAATTTTTACAAATATGCTGTAATAGTTGTAGGGAGTTTTGACGTAAAATACTACTCTCGCAGACGCGAGTTGTTTGTCTTTAGATTTTACATTTCGCTTCTGAAGTGGTGGTTACTAGGTTTGGTCGGATCAGTAGTGCAGTAATTTCAATCTACTCTTAAAAAACTCATTTATTGCTATGGTGGAGATTAGCAACGCTTAAAAATAACTTATCCGTGCCAACTTTCTGGAATTTTCAGATGCTGAAAAAGATATGGTCGTCAGAAAGGCAGAAAGATCTTCGGCGGAAATAAAAGCAAATATTTTAACGTTGTATATAAAGGTCTGTGAGAAGAATAGTAAATCAGGTTCTTTAAAATGATATTTTTGTATGCACTTCTGTCTTTCCTGTACTAGTTTTGCGTCTCTATGTTCATAATCAAAGGACATAAATAACATTTCTTACGAGCATGCGTAAGAAGTCACGTACTGGAATGTGCAGCCGTCAGTTATAGGTTGCAAACAGATCAGTTTGCATTTCCGCACCGTAAATATAGGAAAAGCTTGACAGGTTGAAAAAAACAAAGCTTAACATGCGGAAGTATCAAAGATCAAAGTTAACTCACATGCTGCTGCGAGCTGAGCGAAGCGTATGTTATAGGTTAATGTAAGAGAAATTCACTGCATATGTCATAGTGGAGAGCTGCCAGCGACGATAGCTTGTACTGGGTTCAAGAAATTTGCAGTAATTTATATGAATTTAGCTGTTCCAAGATACAAGACTGTTTCATGTTCCATGTATCATCGCTCTTTATGATATGTAAGCAATGTTGACCTTTCCTTCTTTATCTGCTTTTCATGGATATATACTTACTTCAGTAATGTAAACGGATATTGGCAAAAGCAGACCTGTACGCAGTCCTTAGTTCAGTGTAATATCAGAGAGAGATATTTACAAACAACATAGTTTTTGTGGAGCGGAAATGTAATTTAAAACGTAGACCATTTAATACAGAAATTAATTTGGCAATAATTAATCGATAAAAACGTTTGATAATTTCTTGAGAAACAATGGGGGTCCGTTACGAAGAAGGAAAATGCAACATCTTTTACAAATGCCTTGAGGAGGTACTACGAGAACACGAAAATTTCTTTTGGTGTGAATCATAATGTGATGTCCAGTACACCAATCAAATGAGTCAGACATTTCGTTTACTGCTATTCATTCTTATACAGACAACCAGAAACGGACGATCCACTTAATACTGACTCACAAACTGCCCTCCATTGTTTTAAAAAATATCTAAGGTCGAGAAATGAGGACAAAAATGGAAGCTGATTTCAGATCATAATTTGAAAAAAATATAATATTAAATTATATAAAAGGAAAAGAAAACTGTGGACCTTCAGGAAAGGGCAGAAGAATCCCAGGCAATTAAAAGCTGCTGTAAACAGCAAAACACAAGTTGTCACATAAATCACTCAGGGTATAAATAATATAAGAATGTGAAAAGTATGTCTCTGAAGTTGCATCAAAACCTTCATTGAGTCAGCAAAATACCAAAGATTCATAGGACTATGAGGTGTCATATACATCGCCTCAGAAAAACTATAAGGTCCAGCACCAAGAAGACATTGTCAGTTATCAATTTAACTAAGTGAAAGTACACACAGTGCACAAGTATGTAAATAATCACAGTTGTAATTCACTGTGACAGGTCTAAAAGCCACCAGAGTGTGTTAGTTCTGTTCGTATCTAGTGTTGTTACCACGCATAGTAGGATATATAAGGAGAGTAACAGCGTGTGATGTTAGGTGATCGCTGTGAAGGACATGGAGAAGCTGCGTACTAGTATGAGACAGCGTTATCAGCACCGGACTGAGTTTATAAGGAGCCTCATTGTGGGTCCCTATTTGGCAACCTGATCGAATCCTGCAATAACAGATTTGTGGCGCATTCGGGTGTAACAATGGCCCGACGATGGGCCACATGGGAATGTCAGGGCAAGATTCTGGTAGACCACGAAAGGGACTGCCGTATTGTGTACCAGGCACACAGTAACCCTCTGACATATACAGCTGCCATCACAGAACACTTAAGACTCCGTGCGACCCTCTGCGACATCCTGCACCATCGGTCGGGTACTAACAGCGGCAGGACTAGGGGTACACCGTGCCACGTGTGGGCTGCGCTGCCTTTATTATAACAACGTAACAAAACAAACGGCTGCGTTTGGAGTGGTACCGTGACCGGGAAGCACGTACAGCCGACGAGTGGCGACGCACTGTGTTGAGGGATAAATCGCTATTCTGCGCCACTCCCGATGAGCTTCGTCGGCGAGTATGACAACAGTCTGAGGAGTGCCCCTATTCTTCCAGTGTTATGGAGAGGCAGAGCAGCGTTGCTCCATGCTTTACGGAGTGGAGAGCCATCGGATATGGCTACAGGTGATGTGTGGTACCTACTGAGGAACTCTGACGGAACAATCGTCCATCACGGACACGGCGAGATGGCGCAGTCTTTAGCAAACTGAACTCGCATTCGGGAGGACGACGGTTCGTATCCGCGTCCAGCTATCCTGATTTAGGTTTTCCGTGATTTCCCAAAACAGCTTCAGGCAATTTCCGGGATTGTTCCTTTGAAAGGGCACGGCCGATTTCCTTCCGCCGGCCGGTGTGGCCGTGCGGTTAAAGGCGCTTCAGTCTGGAACCGCGTGACCGCTACGGTCGCAGGTTCGAATCCTGCCTCGGGCATGGATATGTGTGATGTCCTTAGGTTAGTTACGTTTAAGTAGTTCTACGTTATAGGGGACTGATGACCTCAGTAGTTAAGTCCCATAGTGCTCAGAGCCATTTGATTTCCTTCCCAATCCTTCCCTAATCCGAGCTTGTGCTCCGTCTATAACGACCTCGTTGTCGACGCGACGTTAAACACTAATTTCCTCCTCCTCCGTACACCACTGACGTATTGTGCGCTCATGTGCTACCTCTCATACGACAGTACGAGAATCGTGGTGCTGTTTTGAACAGGACAGTGCTCGTCCACAAACGCCACTTGTCGCTATGAACTGTTTCGTGATGTTGACGGACCTCCAGTGAACTGCAGTATTTCAAGCTCTGTCTCCGATGGAACATGCCTGGGACCAGCTCCTACGTCAGCTCCGTCCTACTGCCGGTATTCTGGCTATCAGTGTCCAGCTATAACGGTTGTAGTCAGTTTGTATCATGTAACACGCTCGGGAGTACTAATGGGGGTGGGGGACCCTTAAACTGGTTGTCGTTCCTGCTTTTCGAGACCGTGCGCTCTGTCCACACCACGTACCTGGCAATCCCGCGGCGGTCGTACCGTTCTGCTCCACACTGCTGTTGGCTTGCCTGAAATTATCTATCGAAATAAGCAAACGGGTTTAGGGGAGCCACTCAACGTTAAAACACAACACTGTTCGACGTCTGGTATGAACAACTACATTCTGAGACGATTAAAGGAAAATCGCGGGTTGCACTGTTTACATTCCAATTCAGAAGTGTTATCCCAATTATTGGATGATTAAAAGTCCACAAAATATCATTTAGACGAGCGTACGCGTAACCGATACGACGCGGGTGATTGTTGATGATGCGGAAGTCGAATGATCGAACGAAAGTTCTTACGCTCGTCACACATACAGATGCCTGGTAATAGTCCTCCTAGTCACTAGTAATGATATAACGCTGTTCGTAAAGTTAATTTTTTCAGTTCTCAGTTCTCACTTGTACGAGCGTGCGCGTAACCGTCGCGGCGCGGCTGATTGTTGATAATGCGGAAACGCGATGATCGAACGCACGTTCTCACGCTCGCTACAAGACACTGGCACTTGACTGCACTTGTAAGTAGGTTGTTTATGTTTTTATATCGGTAATGCCACGTAGCGCTCTGTATGAGAATCACTGGCTGTGCTGTGTGCAGTCTGTGGCTAGTTTGCATTGTTGTCTGCCATTGTAATGTTGGGCAGTTGGATGTGAACAGCGCGTAGCGTTACGCAGTTGGAGGTGAGCCGCCAGCAGTGGTGGATGTAGGGAGAGAGATGGCTGAGTTTTGAAATTTGTAAGACTGGATGTCATGAACTGCTATATACATTATGACTTTTGAACACTATTGAGGTAAATACATTGTTTGTTCTCTATCAAAATCTTTCATTTGCTAACTATGCCTATTTGTAGTTAGTGCCTTCAGTAGTTTGAATCTTTTCTTTAGCTGGCAGTAGTGGCGCTCGCTGTATTGCAGTAGTTCGAGTAACGAAGGTTTTTGGTGAGGTAAGTGATTTGTGAAAGGTATAGGTTAATGTTAGTCAGGGACATTCTTTAGTAAGGATTTTTGAAAGTCAGATTGCGTTGCGCTAAAAGTATTGTGTGTCAGTTTAAACACAGTCATGTATAATTGTTCTAAGGGGAAGTTTCACACTCTTTTATGGTAACTAATTCCTACTGATTCACATCAGTTCATTCTTGGAGACCGAACACGGGGCGGATGATCGATACTGTGCGACACGCAACGAGAGGATTCATAACCACGTTATCGACGGTACTGCTCATTTTTTCATTACTTCTTGACACACTTTCCTCTGAATCACTTCCATATTTCATCACTTTACTGTATCGGCAGTTGTAGCAACACTTCAACCTGAATACTAAAAAAAAGCGTCTCACATGCAGAGCTACACACTACACAACATAACAGTACCGGGTCCCGCGCTCGACTCACTAAAGACGCGGCTGCTCGCAAAGATACTCCACAACTAAGCCAGCGATATGACAACACGCTTACAATCAGGCGAGGATACAACGGCTTTACGGCACATGCTTTATGGCACACTTTCCAACGGAACCGTTGGATGATCCAGGCCAGAGGGCGTGCAGTTTCATTTTGATGAATGGGTTCATACAACCGAGTACCTTACAAAAGATGTCTGGGTGCCCGCACTGCCCAGTCCCGTCTAGATCGCTACGACGAGCGCTTCTGGTCACAAGTTTCGCTTTCCGAGTCACCAGTGTACGTCGCGCTAGAAATGCCATTATGAGGCACGTCTGATCCGTATCCGTCGTTGAAACAGGTGGCAAGAAGATCAACTCAAAAATTAGTGTTTCCCTTCGATTACAAATTATCGTAGTGCCAGATGTAAATGATAGCTTGTTCGAGAAATTCAAACTGATAAACGCTGAAGTGCTCTGTTTAGAATATTAATATTAGTAGACAGGACTGGATTCATGAAGACTCTGACAGTGCTCCAACATCTTCTAACCTAACCAAGGCTTCGGGATAAGCTGCAGATCTGTCTGCCACGGCAAATTACATTTTCAAAAATAACAGGGACACAAAGTAAGTTCTTCACCTGTTTGTACACATATGACAAGAGCCACAGTGTCAACGCATCCCCTAACGAAGCTGACAACCGTTATCGGTAGGTTTAGTGCAGCAAGCGATTTATGTCAAGATCAAAGGTGATACACTTATTTCAGGATACTTGAAGAGACGAGGAGATTAGCATAATTTTGTCATGTGGCAAAATCTTTTATGCGGCCATTAGGATTACGCACAACTGAATTCGGTTTCGAACCGACAGATACATCTTCAGATGGCTTTTTATGCTTATATTCCATTTGTTGTTGTTTCCATTAACTGCTGGCAAAAGAAAATAGTCAACAACTGATTAATTTAAACGTGAACACTTATCTAGATATGAACCTGTCTTTCTCATACCACTCGACATAGAAACGTACGTTGTTGTTGTTGTGGTCTTCAGTCCTGAGACCGGTTTGATGCAGCTCTCCATGCTACTCGATCCTGTGCAAGGTTCTTCATTTCCCAGTACCTACTGCAATCTACATCCTTCTGAATCTGCTTAGTGTATTCATCTCTTGGTCTCCCTCTACGATTTTTCCCGCCACGCTGCCCTCCAATACGGCCGGCCGGGATCGCCGAGCGGTTCTAGGCGCTGCAGTCAGGAGCCGCGCGACCGCTAAGGTCGCAGGTTCCAATCCTGCTTCGGGCATGGATGTGTGTGATGTCCTTAGCTTGGTTAGTTTTAAGTAGTTCTAAGTTCTAGGGGACTGGTGACCTCAGAAGTTAAGTCCCATAGTGCTCAGAGCCATTTGAACCAATCTACCCATCTAATCTTCAGCATTCTTCTGTAGCACCACATTTCGAACGTTTCTGTTCTCTTCTTGTCCAAACTATTTATCGTCCACGTTTCACTTCCATACATGGCTACACTCCATACAAATACTTCCAGAAACGACTTCCTGACACTTAAATCTACACTCGATGTTAACAAATTTCTCTTCTTCAGAAACGCCTTCCTTGCCATTGCCAGTCTATATTTTATATCCTCTCTACTTCGACCATCATCAGTTATTTTGCTCCCCAAATAGCAAAACTCATTTACTACTTTAAGCATCTCATTTCCTAATCTAATACCCGCAGCATCATCCGATTTAATTGGACTACATTCAATTATCCTCGTTTTGCTTTTATTGTTGTTCATCTTGTATCCTCCTTTCAAGACACTGTCCATTCCGTTCAACTGCTCTTCCCCGTTCTTTGCTGTCTCTGACAGAATTACAATGTCATCGGCGAACCTCAAAGTTTTTATTTCTTCTCCATGGATTTTAATACCTTCTACGAATTTTTGTTTTGTTTCCTTTACTGCTTGCTCAATATACAGGCTGAATAACATCGGGGACAGGCTACAACCCTTTCACACTCCATTCCCAACCACTGCTTCCTTTTCATGTCCCTCGACTTTTATAACTGCCATCTGGTTTCTGTACAAATTGTAAATAGCCTTTCACTCCCTGTGTTTTACCCCTGCCACCTCCAGGATTTGGAAGAGAGTGTTCCAGTCAACATTATCAAAAGCTTTCTCTAAGTCTATAAATGCTAGGAACGTAGGTTTGCGTTTCCTTAATCTTTCTTCTAAGATAAGTCGTAAGGACAGTATTACATCACGTGTTCCAATATTTGTACGAAATCCAAACTGAAATATCCCTATGTCGGCTTCTACCTGTTTTTACATTCGACTGTAGAGAATTCGCGTTACTATTTTGCAGCTGAGACTTATTAAACGCACGATAATATATAATTATTGGCATGATAGGGAAAATAGAAATTCAGGTACAGAATGAAAAGTGGACGAGCAAAATATTTCGTCGTTAATAATGGCGTTAAGAACGTAAAAATAGATATGAAGCGACGTATATCTTCTTACTTTACAGTGCATGAGGCCTTGTTCATTTATGGCGGATAGTCCAAGACGTATCCTAACTGCGGCTCCATGGAGCGTGATGTAATCTAAGTGGAACTACGTACAGAATGGCAACGATCATTTGCCAAGTAAGCAGGACGCACATAATACTCTCGTACGCTACTATTTTGCCGAGATCAGTTCGGAGTGGTATACTAGCAATCAGTCATGCCGGATCCGCCATTACTAAATGCAGATCTACTAAGTTCCAAGGAGATGCCAAACCGTCAGCCGAGGAATAAGAAAAATGCTAAAAATTATTTACTGTGGAGGGGTGGCAGAGTAGGGGGAGGGAGCGGGTAGTATGCTAGAGCAGGACAAAGAAGAAAACTGTTGCAATTTTAATGGCCAGCAGTTTAGTTTCTTCGCTATAAGTCGCTCTCATTACTTGCCACTTACTGGTTTTCTGGGTAGAGATAAGTAAGTTCATTTTATACGGAATAGTCATCTACACAACGCAGAGGTGCGTTCGCCTTCGCTGTCTCGCGGTGTGTGCGGCACACCAGCAGTGTTTCTGTCTCCCTCCCTCTCTCCCTCCCTCTCTCCCTCCCTCTCACTCTCACTCTCACTCTCACTCTCTCTCTCTCTCTCTCTCTCTCTCTCTCTCTCTCTCTCTCTGTCCCCTATATCGCACGCAGATCGCCCCGCCGCTGGATGCCCGCCAAACGACGCCGCAGCGGAGACGAGATTCACGTATCCACGGCGACACGACGGCGCCATTGTGACGTCAGAGCCGGAGCCGGCAATCGCGCTCGGCCAATCTGCGCCCCGCGCCCGGACTCTCGCACTGGCCGGGCAGCCGCCGTCCGCCCCGGACCACAAATTGCGAGTCTTGCGGGTTTGCTCTTGCGGCGCGCGGTTCCGCCTTTATCACATTCCTGCGGCTACTGAATAAATAGTATCTAAACGCAAGAGCGTTCCTATTCACCCAGATTTTGAAAGAGTAAGCATTAGTTGCCGCAATAATTTTGTAGACTATAGATCGGTTTAACTAAACGTCAGGTACTGTAGTATGGAGATTAATACCTAACTGTCACCACATACAACCGCGGTCGAAAGTAGTTGTTGTGGTCGTCAGTCCGAAGTCTCATTTAACGTTGCTCTACGATTTCTAACCCCCTCCCCCATCCCCACACGTATTTCCTACAACTATCAAAGAAACCAGTACTTGAAGACACAGGATGTGTATCATCAGCCTAGGTCTTCTTTCAGACAAGTTGAACAACAATACCACTACTCCCCTACTCCTCATTGGTTATCATATCGACCCATCTCATTTTCTGCATTCTTCTGCAACATTTCAAAACATTTTAAACTCGTCCTATCTGTATTGCTGATAGTCCATGTTTCACTTCCATATAATGCTACAGTCCGTACAAGCACACTCGAAAAACACTTGCCAAAAAATTTAAATGGTAATTAATTGAAACCCTCAGCTGCCGCCAGGTGTTGTTGATATACCTCGATGGGGACACCTGAAAATGTGTGCCACGACAGGGACTCGAACCCGGGATTTCCTGCATACATGGCAGACGCTCTATCCATCTAAGACACCGACGACACAGATGAATAGCGCGACTGCAGGGACTTATCCCTTGCACGCTTCCCATGAGACCCACATTCCCAACTGTCCACAATCTACATACGTAAAGTACCTAATAGATATCTGCTTATCCACTCATTACTCACGCACACTAAGGTGACGATTTCCGTAAGGGTTCGGGCAACCTGTGCGCATTCGCGCAGATTAAGGTCTATGGCTGTGTTGCCCGAACTCTTACGGGAATCGTCACCTCAGTGTGCGCGAGTAATGAGAGGATGGGAAAATATCTATTAGGTTCATTACGTATGTAGATTGTGGACAGTTGGGAATGTGGGTCTCACGGGAAGCGTGCAAGAGATAAGTTCCGGCAGTCGCGCTTTTCATTTTTGTCCTCGGTGGCCCAGATGGATAGAGCGTCTGCCATGTAAGCAAGAGATCCCGGGTTCGAGTCCCTCTCGGGGCACACATTTTCAGCTGTCCCCATCGAGGTATATCAACTACTCAACTACACCTATCTTAATATATACACTCCTGGAAATGGAAAAAAGAACACATTGACATCGGTGTGTCAGACCCACCATACTTGCTCCGGACACTGCGAGAGGGCTGTACAAGCAATGATCACACGCACGGCACAGCGGACACACCAGGAACCGCGGTGTTGGCCGTCGAATGGCGCTAGCTGCGCAGCATTTGTGCACCGCCGCCGTCAGTGTCAGCCAGTTTGCCGTGGCATACGGAGCTCCATCGCAGTCTTTAACACTGGTAGCATGCCGCGACAGCGTGGACGTGAACCGTATGTGCAGTTGACGGACTTTGAGCGAGGGCGTATAGTGGGCATGCGGGAGGCCGGGTGGACGTACCGCCGAATTGCTCAACACGTGGGGCGTGAGGTCTCCACAGTACATCGATGTTGTCGCCAGTGGTCGGCGGAAGGTGCACGTGCCCGTCGACCTGGGACCGGACCGCAGCGACGCACGGATGCACGCCAAGACCGTAGGATCCTACGCAGTGCCGTAGGGGACCGCACCGCCACTTCCCAGCAAATTAGGGACACTGTTGCTCCTGGGGTATCGGCGAGGACCATTCACAACCGTCTCCATGAAGCTGGGCTACGGTCCCGCACACCGTTAGGCCGTCTTCCGCTCACGCCCCAACATCGTGCAGCCCGCCTCCAGTGGTGTCGCGACAGGCGTGAATGGAGGGACGAATGGAGACGTGTCGTCTTCAGCGATGAGAGTCGCTTCTGCCTTGGTGCCAATGATGGTCGTATGCGTGTTTGGCGCCGTGCAGGTGAGCGCCACAATCAGGACTGCATGCGACTGAGGCACACAGGGCCAACACCCGGCATCATGGTGTGGGGAGCGATCTCCTACACTGGCCGTACACCACTGGTGATCGTCGAGGGGACACTGAATAGTGCACGGTACATCCAAACCGTCATCGAACCCATCGTTCTACCATTCCTAGACCGGCAAGGGAACTTGCTGTTCCAACAGGACAATGCACGTCCGCATGTATCCCGTGACACCCAACGTGCTCTAGAAGGTGTAAGTCAACTACCCTGGCCAGCAATATCTCCGGATCTGTCCCCCATTGAGCATGTTTGGGACTGGATGAAGCGTCGTCTCACGCGGTCTGCACGTCCAGCACGAACGCTGGTCCAACTGAGGCGCCAGGTGGAAATGGCATGGCAAGCCGTTCCACAGGACTACATCCAGCATCTCTACGATCGTCTCCATGGGAGAATAGCAGCCTGCATTGCTGCGAAAGGTGGATATACACTGTACATTTCTATTTCAGTCAACATGGTGAAAGCTTCTGTGTCTACAAATATTATAAATTTAGTTTATGTCCGTGTAACTAATCTTCTAAAATAAACAGTGGAGTCAGTATTGCCTCATGTGTTGACTGCATTTTTCTGGAATTCAAACAGGTTTTCCCCAAGGGTGGCTTCTACCAGTCTTTCCATTTCTCTGGAAATAATTCGTGTCAGTATTCTGTAACTATGAACTGATGGTCCGGTAATATGCACATCTATCAGCACATGTCATCTTCCGAATCGGGATTATAACATTCTTCCCGAAGTATTTCACCACTCTCTGACACTTACGTGACATGTGGAATGTTTTTGGACATGCCTGGTCTGTCCATAGATCTCAGTAACTCAGGGGAATGCTGTCTATTGCAGCTGCATTTTTTCGACTTAAATCTTTCAGTGCTCAGTCAGAGTCATCTAGTACAGGTTCGACAAAGCCGAGCAAAACTACACGCGTGCTGGATGTGCCGGCCGCACGCAACTGAGGTCAGCCCTGTGTCGGCAATACTAGATATGCCTCGGCTTCGGTCTGACTTTCTAGGTATAGCGCGACGTTTCGTTTACCAGTGCCATTCGACAGGTTCTTCCAACCTTTTGTAATGCATTTTCTGGTAGGCGACGACTTTATTTGCGTCAGTGCTGTTTATCCTTCCTTTTTGTTTGTGATACAAAGGCAATTCACAGGTCCATTGGCTGTTTGCACAAAAGGAGGCAATATAGCGATGTGTCATCATAAACCCTTAAAAAATAGCGAATATCACAGAAAAAGGATGAGAACTCTTAATATCTGTTACGTAGTCGCATAATTAATCATTACCTGAAATTTGCTATGAAACGGCATTACAAAGCCACGTAGGAAGGAATTAAAGATTTAATTGACGAGGAAAGAGCACAAAATTACCACGATCGGCGGCGATTTACATACTATGCATTGTTCTGTACTTCGTACTATTTTTGTTTTTTTAAATTGGTGGTATGAACAATAATCTGCACACATTACTAGATGCCAGTTGAAAGTTTTTGATGAAACTAAACTAAGAATTTGGAGACGTTATGGTTCAAATGGCTCTGAGCACTAAGGGACTTAACATCTGTGGTCGTCAGTCCCCTAGAACTTAGAACTACTTAAACCTAACTTAACCTAAGGACATCACACAACACCCAGTCATCACGAGGCAGAGAAAATCCCTTACCCCGCCGGGAATCGAACCCGGTGTAACGTCTACGCTCTTGCGCACGTTAACTCTTTAAAGCCTGTACTATGGTAAGTTGACGGGCTTCACCTTATAAGAAAGGATTTTAGTCAATATGTTGACCACGTGTACCTGAATGGAGACAAAATCAGACTTATACCCACTCAGTAACAACAATGATACGCCAATCAAGTCTAAAGTGCAATTACACGTTTGGACGGACAAGAAACATACACAGCAGATGCTACCAATTATTAATAATACGGTCGCCAGCCTAATTAGGCATTAACTGAGTTCTTTCCCTGTACAAGTGGATGTACGTGCAAGCATAACAACACGTAGTAATACTGCATTATATGGTAAATTTTGAACCAGAAAAATCTACTGAACTAATATTTTCACTTTCTATACTAATTTGGACAAGGTATAAATACACAACATTGCACTATAATGATTACTACAAACCGCGTTTTATCTATTGATCCGACTGAAATCGGGCATAGGTTACCCTAGAAATAGCGCCTTTGGAACACACATACAAAGTCAATTTTAAGAAGGGAAAACACTGATAAATTTAGGTTTTATATTGAATGTAACTTTGCTGGTCAAAGCAGTTCAGTACACTTCAGGATTGAAAAGAATAGAAAAGAAAGAAAGGAGAAAAGGGGGGGGGGCGACCCTGAAACTGTTATGATCACTGTAGTGAAAATTTGATCATTGAGAGCCTTAAGCATTCTAGATTTCCAATATATGATTTACCGCTCTTTTTGTCGTATTTCCTGCTCATTTAACTACCGTTATTTTTGTCTCAATTTATATAAACTTCATTACTAAACCAATTTCAACATTATCTTCCAACTTTGTCATACCTATATTATTCGTCCAGTATTCATTAACAACAGAGTTCTTCAAACATCATTCTAACATAGATGGGTCTGCAGGTAATTATTATTAACATAAACTTTAAATCTTCATCTTGGGATACTCGGATTGCACAACATGTGGAAAGGACCCTGTCTAGGTTAGTTGTGAGGATAATTAATTGATAGGACAGTTCTGGTAAAATTTAAGTTATTATTGAACAGTATGTAACAAACTTAACACTGGTCCACACGAATACAGTACTAAAAGTTTCAACCTGTTCGTATCGATGAGGCGGTCGGCAGGCGGCGAGATGGCGAGGCACAAAGCACACATGCAATTACAGCAATGGCTCATGAAATATCGGCACTGTACTTCTTCATGGCGTCGCAATGCTTTTCCATTTAGTGCCTATGGAATATTGTCATGCTGTATAGACGTCGGAAACAGCGCATCCGAGGCTCAACGAAACCACTTTTTCCAGGAGAGCCTCCTCGATCCAGCACGTGTTTCTCAGATCTATGCCCAACTCCGACTACTACTGCTGAGCCCGTTATACCGTACCGTGCCCGTGAGCATTTTCCCGCGCTCGCCAACCTCCACCTTTTCCTGCTCCCCTACAGACAGGGTATTCACCAAAGGTTTTACATTCCACATAATCTAATACATTGCCTACGTATGGACCAGGCGTACAAATACAACTTTCACATCTTACAATAGTTTCAACATTAGGTACACTTCCCTTCGATTACAACATTGCTTGAAATTTAACATAAATATTAAAATTTACATCGAAAATTGTTTATAGCTTCTTCAACATAATGGCATGAAAAAAAAAGAAATGAAATCAGAACATCGATTATACTAACTTATTGAAATTCAGAAGAAAAAATGTATTACATATATAGTAGGATAACGTTAGTGTTGTTACACCGGGAACCCGGGAGACGTTATGTATCAGTGCGAAGTAATTACGACGGTTGCCCAGAAAGTAATGCACCGCATTTTTTTTTCTTCAACAGTTTTTTATTGAACATAATGAGAATTGCAGACACGAAAGAATGATGTTTCATCAACGCGCCCTATTTTTCCATGTAATCTCCATCCCGTTCTTTGGCCTTCCTCCTGCGCGAAACAAGGGCTTGTATGCTCTGTCGGTACCAATCCTTGAATATCCAAGACTGCGGATAATTGCATCAACACTTCCTTTGCTGACTAACAGATGCAACGCCAACTGCCGAGTCGTAATGCGTCTGTCTCTCCTCGCGAATGACGTCAGCTCGCTGCAATATGTCAGGTGTGACAGCCGTGGATGGCCTCCCCGACCGCTGCAAATCGTGGAGCTCCACCGAACCACCTTCTGATGACCTCACCCTCCGTGCTCAGCGACTTACTTCTGTCGACAGCAGATTCTCTATAGACTTTGCGCTAGCATTTGTAAATATTCCACACAGTTTCTTTCTCTTCAGTGAGAAATTCAATGAAGGTACGTTGCTTGTGACGTACATCCCCTACAGACGCCATTTTGAAAGTGTCCTGCAGCTACGATATCTGTCGAAAGTGACGGAAAGTTTGTGCCCTCATTCAGAAGACTGCAGATAATACATACTTAACGTTTCGCATTCGTAGCAGTGTTTTCGGCTGAGAAAAAAATGCAGTTGATTACTTTCTGGGCGACCCTCGTCCATTTAAAAGCAATTTCCCATATTTATACCAGTTCGAAATCTTATCAAAATGAGAGTGAATATTTCTACAAAAAAATGGTTCAAATGGCTCTGAGCACTATGGGACTCAACTGCTGTGGTCATCAGTCCCCTAGAACTTAGAACTACTTAAACCTAACTAACCTAAGGACATCACACACACCCATGCCCGAGGCAGGATTCGAACCTGCGACCGTAGCAGTCGCGCGGTTCCGGACTGCGCGCCTAGAACCGCGAGACCACC
Source organism: Schistocerca cancellata (assembly GCF_023864275.1). Lineage (NCBI taxonomy): Eukaryota > Metazoa > Arthropoda > Insecta > Orthoptera > Acrididae > Schistocerca > Schistocerca cancellata. Next base: position 680,842,222 of record NC_064631.1, read on the forward strand.
GCGGCCGGCCAATATTTCTACAGCTTTTATTTCCAGACAATACGTCGTTACATACAACTTTATCAACTGTAAAACTTTTGAGGTTTCTATTAGTCAAATTCTCTTCCATTAGGAAAGTGGGCTGCGCTCAGCAAGTGTCATATGACTTTCAAAATGGTAAAGAGCAGCAATCAGTCATCCTTACCGTTCTAGCTTTATCAGAGCAGATCCAGATTTCGGCTAGTAACTAGCGCTGCATTCCTAGAACGTTATTCTATTTAATACACGCGATTGTTGAATTTCTTATGGAGAATTAAAAGTAAGAAAGGAAATTAGTAGGTCCAGAGTTCGCAATTTAAAAAAAGTGACTGCAGACTGCCCTGAGTAAGACATCACAAGGTGACTAGCCACTTATTTCTGATTTCTGGGTAACGCGGATGCATTTAAAAAACGAATCGCATTTCTGACGTAAAGCACCTTCCATTTGTCTAAATTCACTGGCGTTAAAGCAAACGCAAATTTTGAACAATTTTTTGTGAGGTTAACAGAATTACGAGAATAGTTCTCTAAACATTTTCAGGACACTGGCAGTCCGTTCTTGAGCTGCTTTTCAGACTATTTTCCATTTCAGCTGAAAGCGCCTCTGGTCGCTCTGCGCTGTAATTAACTTTTAAAAGACAACTTCTTTTACATTAAAACTGTACAGGAATTCTACGTTGTTTTCCTCGGTAAGAATTTTCAAGTCTCCTTAACGAGGTCGCAGTCAGCATATCGGATGAGACAAGTCTGCAGAAAACCTTACTCTTTTTGGGTCACACATCCACTCTCTCTCACACACACATACACACATACGCACACACACAAACAAGTATTGACTTGGGGGTGGGAGTCTCCAGATGACAGAACATGGGAGAGCAGGAAAGAGGTGGTAAGGAAGAAGATGAAAGCGGCAGGATGGCGGGCAGCGCTGAGCAGCGGCCCGCCCTCCAGCTCGCGTGACACACTATCTGCTCCCGACATCGCGAGAATGAAATATTCACGAGCTCCGTCAGGCAGTCCGACAGCCCTCGGAAGCGGAGCAAACTGAAAGCCGAATCCGTGGGGGCGGGCAGATGGTGGGCGGCTTGGTCGGAGTCGCTTTTTAACGACCTCCTCGGCTGGGGCGGGCTCCCCCCATCGCTTAACCGGGGGGCGCACCGACCGCCGGCCACCGACCATGCCAATTACCGGGCCCACTATCGACCTGCAGTCGACTCGTCCGTCAGTCGATGGTCGCTACTCGCGAGAAGCCGTCCGAAATGACGTGGCCGCTATTATACCCGGAGCTCCTGGAATGGGCGCTACGTCGCTTAGTCCCTTCTTTTTTACAGACGTTTGTTCTCAAAGGCCACGAGAGTCTGAAAGACGTCAAAGCAAAAGTTAAGACCCTAACAACAACGCAGGAGTCTACGATTTCTACCCGTAACTGTCAGCTGATGACGCAGAGGCCAATAACAATAGCAAAAAAGCAACCACTGTCGGATGCAAACGAATTCGTTATACACTACTGGCCATTAAAACTGCTACACCACGAAGATGACGTGCTACAGACGCGAAATTAAACCGACAGGAAGAAGATGCTGTGATATGCAAATGATTAGCTTTTCAGAGCATTCATCCAAGGTTGGCGCCGGTGGGGACACCTACAACGTGCTGACATGAGGGAAGTTTCCAACCGATTTCTCATACACAAACAGCAGTTGACCGGCGTTGCCTGGTGAAACGTTGTTGTGATGCCTCGTGTAAGGAGGAGAAATGCGTACCATCACGTTTCCGACTTTGATAAAGGTCGGATTGTAGCCTATCGCTATTGCGGTTTATCGTTTCGCGACATTGCTGCTCACGTTGATCGAGATCCAATGACTTTTAGCAGAATATGGAATCGGTGGGTTGAGGAGGGTAATAAGGAACGCCGTACTATATCCCAACGGCCTCGTATTGCTAGCAGTCGAGATCACAGGCATCTTATCCACATGGCTGTAACGAATCCTGCAGCCACGTCTGGATCCCTGAGTCAACAGATGGGGACGTTTGCAAGACAACAAACATCTACACGAACAGTTCGACGACGTTTGCAGCAGCATGGACTGTCAGCTCGGAGACTATGGCTGCGGTTACCCTTGACGCTGCCTCACAGGCAGGAGCGCCTGCGATGGTGTACTCAACGACGAACCTGGGTGCACGAATGGCAAAACGTCATTTTTTCAGATGAATCCAGGTTCTGTTTACAGCATCACGATGGTCGGATCCGTGTTTGGCGACATCGCGGTGAACGCACATTGGAAGCGTGTATTCATCATCGCCATACTGGCGTATCACGCGGCGTGATGGTATGGGGTGCCATTGGTTACACGTCTCGGTCACCTCTTGTTCGCATTGACGGTACTTTGAACAGTGGACGTTACATTTCAGATGTGCTACGACCCGTGGCTCTACCCTTCATTCGATCCCTGCGAAACCCTACATTTCGGTAGGATAATGCACGACCGCATGGTGCAGGTCCTGTACGGGCCTTTCTGGAAACAGTTAGAGTGCTGCCCTGGCCAGCACATTCTCCAGATCTCTCACCAAGTGGAAACGTCTGGTCAGTGGTGGCCGAGGAACTGGCTCGTCACAATTCGGCAGTCACTACTCTTGATGAAGTGTGGTATCGTGTTGATGCTGCATGGGCAGCTGTACCTGTACACGCCACCCAAGCTCTGTTTGAGTCAATGCCCAGGCGTATTAAGGCCGTTGCTACGGCCAGAGGTGGTTGTTTTGGGTACTGATTTCCCATGATCTATGCACCCAAATTGCGTGAAAATACAGGGTGATTCAAAAAGAATACCACAACTTTAGGAATTTAAAACTCTGCAACGACCAAAGGCAGAGCTAAGCACTATCTGTCGGCGAATTAAGGGAGCTATAAAGTTTCATTTAGTTGTACATTTGTTCGCTTGAGGCGCTGTTGACTAGGCGTCAGCGTCAGTTGATGCTAAGATGGCGACCGCTCAACAGAAAGCTTTTTGTGTTATTAAGTACGGCAGAAGTGAATCGACGACAGTTGTTCAGCGTGCATTTCGAACGAAGTATGGTGTTAAACCTCCTGATAGGTGGTGTATTAAACGTTGGTATAAACAGTTAACAGAGAATGGGTGTTTGTGCAAAGGGAAAAGTTCTGGACGGCCGAGAACGAGTGATGAAAATGTAGCACGTATCCAGCAAGCATTTGTTCGCAGCCCAGGAAAATCGACTCGCAGAGCTAGCAGAGATCTGCAAATTCCACAATCAACTGTATGGAGAGTCCTACGAAAAAGGTTAGTTATGAAACCTTATCGTCTGAAATTGGTTCAAGCACTGTCTGCAGCTGATAAGATTAAAAGAATCGATTTCTGTGATTTTATCCTTGCTCAAATGGAAACAGATGAATCTTTCGTTTCAAAGATTGTGTTTAGTGATGAAGCAACTTTCCACACTAACGGGAAAGTCAACCGTCACAATGTCTGTATATGGGGCACTGAGAATCCGCGGGAAACAACTCTGTATTAACGTGACTCGCCTAAGGTGAACGTTTTCTGTGCCATTTCAGCCAATAAAGTTTTTGGTCCCTTTTTCTTCGAATGTGCTACTGTAACTGGACTACAGTATCTGGAGATGTTAGAGAATTGGCTGTTCCCTCAGCTCGAACAAGAAGCACAACAGTTCATATTTCAGCAGGATGGAGCGCCACCACATTGGCACTTATCTGTCCGTAACTACCTGAACGTCAACTACCCGAGGTGATGGATCGGCCGCCAGGCAGCCCGTGACAGAGCACTTCATCACTGGCCTCCAGGAAGCCCTGATCTTACCCCATGCGATTTTTTCTTATGGGGGTATGTTAAGGATATGGTGTTTCGGCCACCTCTCCCAGCCACCATTGATGATTTGAAACGAGAAATAACAGCAGCTATCCAAACTCTTACGCCTGATATGCTACAGAGAGTGTGGAACGAGTTGTAGTATCGGGTTGATATTGCTCGAGTGTCTGGAGGGGGCCATATTGAACATCTCTGAACTTGTTTTTGAGTGAAAAAAACCTTTTTAAATACTCTTTATAATGATGTATAACAGAAGGTTATATTATGTTTCTTTCATTAAATACACATTTTTAAAATTGTGGTATTCATTTTGAATCACCCTGTATAATCACATGTCAGTTCTAGTATAATATATTTGTCCAATGAATACCTGTTTATCATCTGTATTTCTTCTTGGTGTAGCAATTTTATTGGCTAGTAATGTATTACAGAGGGGCCAGAGAGGATGATTCCTCTGCAGAATGTCAGGAAACGTCTGGGAGCGCTCGTGGCGCTAAGAAAACATGTTTATTCAGTGAATCGTTTATTGTGACAACTTTACAAAGGGTGGTGCACTGTTGGCCGTAGTTGTCCCCTGCACTGGCCACGGACGGACTCTCGGTGTCGGACGCTGCTCCAATCCTTGCGCCTGCGTCCTAGCGAGACGTCATTCCTCTTTCGTCGAAACGAATGTTTAGCGCAGCCTGGTACAGCACGGATGGCTACTACCGGCTGAGGGAGTGTACTCTATCCCATACCGTGCCTCTTTCTCCCGGGACCACCCCACTTGCGGTGTGGTGTAGGTGGCAGGCGTTGAACCCAGTACTGCCGTCCTGGTAGGCCCCGCAACCGGAGGCCCTTGGGCGTTCTGGACGGTAGGCTACCAGGTCGTCTTCCGTCCCACACTCAGAGAGTACAGCACCTGGTACTGCACTGCTGCTAGTAGTTCACCAGCTCTCCCGTCAGTAGTGGTTGGTGTGTGACAGCATGAAGTATGTCAGTGGAGTTCAGCTCTACTGCAATCCACGGCTGGCTGGTACTGCGCTGGTTGATCTGAGACAAGACTTACTAAAACAACATGGTCATGGAACGGAATGTCGTCGACAGGTACTCCCTCACTCCCATTGACCGGAACCGTTCTCTCCTACCTGGAGCGGGGGCTCCGGCATTTAAAGAGTTCTCCGTAGTTCTGTGACGTGCGGTTTATTAGCGATGACCGCATGTGGCCTCGTTATTCTGCTATCCTTGCTTTAATTCTCTCCTGGCAGCTAGTTAAATTGGTCTAAGAGTGTCTTCCCTAGCCGTGTCTATCGCTTCTTGCGGTAATCCGCAGCGCGAACGAGTGTCTGTGTTACGAAGGTGAGTCAAAGTAAACCTTAAATTTGTAATAACAAATCGAAATTTCGCGCCTGTAGGTGGCAGCATAGTGCGAATTCACACATACCGTCACAGTATCAGTATAAAGATGGCCGCCCCACTTGCTACTTGCACCAGTGAAGAACAGCCTTCTGTTATTCGGTTTTTGCGTAGTGAAGGTGTGAAATCTATTGAAATTCATCGACGAATGAAGGTCCAGTACGGTGATGCATGTTTGTCACAGCAGCAAGTCTACGAATGGAGTAGGAAATTCGCAAATGGTGTGACTTCAGTGGAAGACGCTCCTCGTCCAGGTCAGGCACAACGAGTTGTGACTCCACAGAACGTTGCAGCAGTTGAAGCCGTAGTGAAGGAAAACCGCCGAGTGACACTGAATGACATTGCAGGATGTTTAGAGATTAGTCATGGTTCAGCAAACCAGATTGTGCATGATGTGCTCCACTTTCACAAAGTGTCTGTAAGATGGGTGCCACGGCAGAACTCCTGAAATGAGAGAACGACGTGTTGATGCTTGTGAGGACTTCTGCGGCGCTTTGAACGAGAAGGTGATGGCTTCCTTTCCAAGAATCGTTACTGGGGACAAAACTTGGTTCACTTCCATCAACCGGAAACGAAGAGAGCGAGCAAGGAATGGCTCCATTACTCATCACCAAAACCAAAGAAGTTTCGAACAGAACCATCAGCAGGGAAGGTTATGCTGACTCCCTTTTGGGACGAAAAAGGCGTCATTTTGGAGCATTACATGCCTAGAGGGACCACTGTCACCACTGCATCATACACATATCTCCTAAAAAATCATCTGAGGGCTGCACTCAAATCAAAGCGACGTGGATTGCTGTCAGCAGGTGTCCTCTTGCAACATGACAATGCAAGGCCCCACACTGCCCGTACAAAAGTTGCAACAATCACAGACCTGCATTTTGAGTGTCTTCTTCATTCACTATACTCACCAGACATTCCCCAAGTGATTTACATGTGTTTCAACCACTCATAGACGGAATGGGAGGAAAGAAGTTCCGTTCTGATGAAGAGGTACGCCACGCGGTGCATGAGTGGTTGCGTGGACTACCAAAAGAATTTTTTTGACTTGCATTGAGCGTGGGGGAGATTATGTTGAAAAGTGATACAGCTTTGTACCAATTCTGCACAGTAAATAATATTTAAAAAACTATCTAAGGGTTTCATTTGACTCACCCTCGTACTTTGCTTAGTCGCTGTCCTTTTCTTTTTTCCCGCTGCGTGTCCCCTCTCTCTCAGCTACTGCAGAGTTGCAGACGGTGCTGCCTGTCGGTCTTGCATCTCTGTGCTTCCTGGTCCGCCCCTAATCACGGCGTAACCAGCCTATCTTACGTCAAGATGGTTGAACACGATTAAAAATTTAACTTGGATCCCGTACTGCTCTGTGCCGTAACAATATGAACTTTAGTTGTAGAGTGGACATTTGGTCATCACAGACAAAAACAAAAAAAAGGAAGTAATAAAAATATGTTGAAGTGCTTCAAATTTTCTGAGACTTTTGGAATGTAGATGTCAAGACGGGAATAATATTCATCCGTGCACCAACCGATACAAGTGTCGTTAGGAAGACTTAGGATGCATTGGCAGCGGCTGCGAAAACGATTGCCAATGGTGACTTGTCCGTCAGATTTTGGCGCGGCCACAGAGATCTGGTTAGGTTGGGTTTAAATCTGTTCTACCAAGGATGTCAGAATGTAGCATTTGCAAACCACCTCTAGTAGAAGAATCATCATCCAACTATTATAAAAAAAAGTCAGAAAGCTGTTAATGTCCACCTACCGCAACCGAAAAAAGGTCCGCTATTATAGTTTTAAGCGTAAGATACACCACCCTCCTCATTCGTAGAAATTATTTCCGATACAGAGGACATACAGCTTCTCACAGACCTTACTTTGTGTGTGGGAATGTTGACCGATTAGACCGAAGAAAACAAAGTAATTTGAATATCACCGATTGTCTTTCGAATTTTGTACGTTCGGGCGATGAGATCGCGCAGTGGCGTACTGTCTTCGACCGATGTCGGTCGTCGACGAAGTCCGCCCACGTCGGTGCCACTGTCAGAGGACAGACGATCTTAGACGGAGCTGTACACACGATGTTTTACGTAAGGAGTATCCCACAAAACGAAACTATACCACAGTGACAGAAAGTTAAAAACTAACCGGACAAAATGAAACTATCTCTTTAATTATTTTGATTAAACACTGACTTACAGAATTTTCCCTGACAAAGACAATTGAAACTTAACCTATTCATTTATTATCCACAACATACAAGCCCAACACAGTCTGACTGCTATACATTGACAGCATGACTTCCAATAATTAACACAAAACAATGTCCCTAAATTGCAAGGATTCTAACAATAGTACAAATCCAAAAAATGTGAAATTAAAGATGAAACTACCTCCAACTCTGTTCATTGCCTAAACTCATTTTAATCGCGAATCCCAAAAGTGCAAACCCCATTCACAGCAAGTAGCAACTACAGACAAGAAAATAAAAAAATATTGTAACTACCAACTCAAAATGGTTCAAATGACTCTGAGCAGTATGGGACTTAACATCTGAGGTCATCAGTCCCCTAGAAATACTTAAACCTAACTAACTTAAGGACATCACACACATCCATGCCCGAGACAGGATTCGAACATGCGACCGTAGCGGCCAGGCGGTTCCAGACTGAAGCGCCTAGAACTGCTCGGCCACGACGGCCGGCTGTAGCTGCCAACTACCATAGACTCTAACTACTAGCAGGCAGATGATTAGCAAAATCGAAAAATTACATAGTTGTCAATAATTTCACTTCCCATACATTATCAACCAAACATCCATCATCATACATTTTCTTGCGTATTTTCTTATAAACACACCATTTCACTCGCTTTACAATGCATGCCCTACCAATACAGAGTCTCCACTAAGAATATCATGTCCATACACCTAAAATCCACTCGCTAACCGCTAGTCCGTCCAACGACAGAATCTGTTGCCGAGGGTGCAGAGCGCTGTCAGCGATAGTAACACAGTCTGTAGCGCTGCCAACATGCATAGAGGCTACTTACAAAAGTATTAGCAGGCCTAATCCTGTTAAAGCAGCACACTTGTCGCACTGGAGCACTGGAGCACTGCTTGCAACACACGTCTGGGATCGGCTTCCGCGTGAGAAAACCATTGATCGCAGAGGTACGTATAAGAGCACGTCTTCAGAGAACACCCCCTCCCGCCCCCCCAAAAAAATTAAAAAATTAAATTAAATTATCTAAATCAAATTAAAAAATAAAATAAAATACAAACAAACTGGACAGTAAATGAGTGGCGACGTGTGTTGTGGGCCGACCAGTGGCGACTTTACGAGGTGCATTCAAGTTCTAAGTCCTCCGATTTTTTTTCTCCGGACTGGAAAGAGATAGAAACATGCGCATTGTTTTAAAATGAGACCGCGTTCATTGTCAATACGTCCCAGAAATGGCAGAACCGTACGGCAGATGAAATTTTACCGCCAGCGGCGAGAATGAGAACTGTTTTAAATACTTAAAATGGCGACGTTTTCCTTACTTGAACAGCGCGCAATCATTCGTTTTCTGAATTTGCGTGGTGTGAAACCAATTGAAATTCATCGACGGTTGAAGGAGACATGTGGTGATGGAGTTATGGATGTGTCGAAAGTGCGTTCGTGGGTGCGACAGTTTAATGAAGGCAGAACATCGTGTGACAACAAACCGAAACAACCTCGGGCTCGCACAAGCCGGTCTGACGACATGATCGAGAAAGTGGAGAGAATTGTTTTGGGGGATCGCCGAATGACTGTTGAACAGATCGCCTCCAGAGTTGGCATTTCTGTGGGTTCTGTGCACACAATCCTCCACGATGACCTGAAAATGCGAGAAGTGTCATCCAGGTGGGTGCCACGAATGCTGACGGACGACCACACGGCTGCCCGTGTGGCATGTTGCCAAGCAATGTTGACGCGCAACGACACCATGAATGGGACTTTCTTTTCGTCGGTTGTGACAATGGATGAGACGTGGATGCCATTTTTCAATCCAGAAATAAAGCGCCAGTCAGCTCAATGGAAGCACACAGATTCAACGCCACCAAAAAAATTTAGGGTAACCGCCAGTGCTGAAAAAATTATGGTGTCCATGTTCTGGGACAGCGAGGGCGTAATCCTTACCCATTGCGTTCCAAAGGGCACTACGGTAACAGGTGCATCCTACGAAAATGTTTTGAAGAACAAATTCCTTCCTGCACTGCAACAAAAACGTATGGGAAGGGCTGCGCGTGTGCTGTTTCACCAATCAACGCACCCGCACATCGAGCTAACGTTACGCAACAGTTTCTTCATGATAACAACTTTGAAGTGATTCCTCATGCTCCCTACTCACCTGACCTGGCTGCTAGTGACTTTTGGCTTTTTCCAACAATGAAAGACACTCTTCGTGGCCGCACATTCTCCAGCCGTGCTGCTATTGCCTCAGCGATTTTCCAGTGGTCAAAACAGACTCCTAAAGAAGCCTTCGCCGCTGCCATGGAATCATGGCGTCAGCGTTGTGAAAAATGTGTACGTCTGCAGGGCGATTACGTCGAGAAGTAACGCCAGTTTCATCGATTTCGGGTGAGTAGTTAATAAGAAAAAAAATCGGAGGCCTTAGAACTTGAATGCACCTCGTATCTCTTTTTAGATTATGCAAGATAATGAGTGCACCGATAGCCAGATGAGCCATCTAACACGCATTATATAGAGGGAGCAGCAGTTCAGCCGGTGGTAATGTTTTGTGGGAGTTTCCCGTACCGTGACTTGAGCCATCTCATTCGCAGTACAGTGAATATAGATCAGGATAAATATTTCAACATTCTCGGTGATCAGGTTTTGTCATTTCTCCTAAACTTTCATAACGAATGCTCTGTCGACACTCGTTTCTTCGAAGATGAATACCTCCGTCTTCACAGAAGTGCACACAGACGTTTTTGTTGTGACCAGTAGTAAAGCACTGCATAACCCGTTCCGTCACTGCCCCTCCTGATCACCGAGTTTTCATGCCATAGACAATGTCTGGAACTGTATGGAACAGCGACTGGAACGTAACTGCCGACATCTCCACAATGATACGATTCTTTGACTGGTAAAATTCAGCAGCCACTGTTATCAGTCGTCATAACAATAGAATATCGCAGCAGTCTGGTATCTCTACAGGATCTAAATGAAGGTCAACAGGTAGCTATGCCGTATCTGATGAAACTTGTGGCATATTTTCTTCGTCGAAGTGAGCTCTCTATCAAGAGTATAAAGTGATGGTATTGCGTTATTGGCCGGAGACACATTTGGGGTTGTTCGTCCGCCTAGTGCGAGTCTTTTAATTTGTCGCCACCTTGGTGATTGGCGCATCGATGATGATGGAATGTTGTTGAGAACAACACAGTAACCAGTCGGAGTGAGCTACTGTTTGCTAACAAAATGGTTCAAATGGCTCTGAGCACTATGCGACTTAACTTCTGAGGTCATCAGTCGCCTAGAACTTAGAACTAATTAAACCTAACTAACCTAAGGACATCACACACATCCATGCCCGAGGCAGGATTTGAACCTGCGACCGTAGCGGTCGCGCGGTTCCGGACTGAAGCGCCTAGAACCACACGGCCACACTGGCCGGCCTTTGATAACATAATGGCGGACAAAGCACAGCGACTCAGCACGTAATAATCCACAAGAGAATTGGCGCAAAAGCAAAGGAACATGCAAACCAGAAAAGAAATCCAGTAAACAACAAAAATAAATATGCACAAGCAATTGCAAAGCGAATAAAAAATAAATGCTGAATAATTTCAGTCTCACTAATTGCAATATAAATTATTTGCCATAACAAGGCCAGTGATGGAAGTAATGGGTTTGCCAAATCATGTCGTCTGTAGCAAAAAATTGGTTTCATGATTGAAACAAGTTTTAATTATAGTTCTGAATGTTGCACAGAGACAGAATTAAGTGTGATAATTTGTAGTTATATAAATTCAGTGCCAACGAGAAATTATCATTGCTTTTGCAAAAAGTCTTTGGAACATTGATCAGAGAAATAGCTCGTAATAGCTGACATTTTATAATTTTCGGACTCAGTTTCCACTTAGCTGGTGCCGTCGATGAGTCGTCGACGTCCGCGTCGATAGTCCATAATCCTTGAGCGTGCAGTCCAGTACTTACCGTCGTTTTCCTGTTCCTCTTGATCAGGGACGGCCGCTGCGAATGTAGCTAGACGAGCGATATCTGTAAAATTATCTTATCTGGCGCATCTACATGTAGGGACGAAAGTAAGACACGCTTCATTCAATTAACGCGTGATGTATCCTGACGTCGTAATGTCTGTGAGCCATTACTTACCACAGTTTCGGATGTACACTTTTCCATTCCAATGCGGCTCGGCTAATTTAACAGTACAACCGTCTGTAATAAGAAAGAACATAAATATATTTGTAATCTGAATTAAGAGGGAGAGGTCTACATCAAACAAAGTGTGCTGTGCACTAACGTCACCTACAATCACAGCAGTCTCGCGGCGTTTTCGGTTAAAGTTACTAATACCATTTCGACGGACTGAAATGCGTTATCAAATTTTTGTTTAATTTCACTTTTTTAACAGGGTGGAGCGCCTCCACGCCCACACCGGCATAATGGCCAACACAAGAAATCTACTGCCATCTCTGCATAACGCTTAGTTTTCACTGAGTGAGGTAACACAGAATGGTGATACTGCGGTGTTTTCGTACGTCTGGTTAAGGTTAACCATTAATCCGCGATCATCTCGGGATAGATTGGGTCAAAAGTTGAAGGAAGTGTAGCGGTTTGAAGAGAAGAGGAAAAGAAGTGCCAAGGTAAGAGCCACGGGAAAAAAACCTCTTCGATAGTTGGGTCGGGTTGTCAGAGCAGTAGCGGTTTTCTTGCTGCCTGCGACAGGTCATGCAGGGTAGGTTTTGTTGTGCGGTGGTGTTACTCGGCGGCTGCAGCTAGGCAGCACTTTTGCCTTCTCGGTCAGCATCAGCATACCTGTGACAGTTGGGTTCGTAATCGCTTAGTGTCCGATAGATTATATCTCGGATTTACAGTGTAGGGTAGTATTGGCGGTTTGTTTGTGCGTCAGTGTGCGAGCTTGTCGGTTTCCCTGATGTAGCGTGGTGGTTGGCTTTAATAGCAGCTGGCATATGCTGTCAATTTTGCTGATTTGCAGGGGCTTGCGGGTATTGTTGCTTGTGAGTGTAAGTTAGCTCGCCGTAGGTGGTTATGCCCTAGCTATTAGTGTCTTTGGCCGCTTATGCTTCCATCTATAGTTGTGATCATAGTTTCCCAGAGGAAGGATGGAAGGATCGTTGGAATGTCTCGAATTTCTGTACAGTGGTGTGGCAAGTTTTTTTGAATATTTCCTTGAGAGTTTCAAGACGGTATTCACTGAGATGATCCACGGTGCCGTTGTAGCATGGAGCGTTGCTAATGATGCGTAGCACTTTGTTCGGTATGATCTGCAGGCGGCAAAGGAGTGTAGGAGCTGCGTATCCCCAGACGGGAGCTCTGCACGCATCAGAGGTCTAATCAGTGTTGTGTATATGGGCCTCGACACCCTCCTATTGAGTGTTCTTTCCCAGTTGAGCATTAGTTAGAGACGAATTTTTTAATAGAAACAAATGATGTATCGTATATATTCATACTATTAGTATTGTTAATTCAGCTTTTTTTTTAAAAAAAAAGAAAAGAAAAAAAAGACATGTTCCACATCCACGAGGATCTCCTCAACACGGTTGTATGGGACGAAAATCTAATCTAATTAATCTAATCGCGGTTCCAGACTGCAGCGCCTAGAACCGCACGGCCAGTCCGGCCGGCCCCCGTCAAAAACTAACGAATGAGATCGGACACACCATGACCATGCCTGACAGCCGACGATATCGGGCAACCTATGGCGACGGTGTTTGACGACCGTTGTCAGTGCAACTATGAATGCAGCGTTAATTTCGAGTGTCCCCCGACTAGTATCCCTAAGTTCGTCGATATCGATGGGTCACTGAGTCTGCCTCGGCTTGATATGTAAGTCGTTTCTCACGCGATTTTGAGAAACGGGCGTAGTGCGTAGTGCGTACACGCACGCTCACGGGTTAGGAGGGTGCGTGCGCGGGGTGGCCGCTGGTTGGCTGTGAGGGCGCCACAACAGGTGTCTGTGCGGCAGAGCCCAGCTGCGGCACTGCGGCCTGCGGTGTGGCTGCGGCAGCCGGTGCTGTGCGCCGGGTTGCCCAACTGACAGGGGCCCCTGCTTCCGGTGGTGCCGTAGTCTCGCATCCTTCTTCACTAGCAGCCTAGGGTTCATCTCTTGAATGGTGCTCCAAAACCACTGCGCCACTGTCGGTGAAACAGTCTTACTGGCAAGTAAACTGCGAACACCCCTAGCACAGCTATAAGCAACGCCTCAACAACCTTAAGCCGTCGGCACACGGACCGTGCTGTCGGACGTTAACGTTGAGCGTGCAAAGTTCAACGTGCTGCTGAACGCTCAGGAACGATGCGACTCGTGCATACTGTACGTGGGCCCCAACGTGGTACACGCGATCGCAACGCACTCCAGCGGCAGTTGAGGGATGTTTCTAGTTCGTAAATCACACTGTGTACTCTACATGCGCACGTAAAATTCCCACGCTAGCTCTATTAAAACGCACATTTGCTCCATCGTCCACGTAAAGGAAAGTACCATGTCCAATCAATAAGGACACAGGCTTATAAAAGTTCAATTACAAACAGTGCGGTACAATTTGTAATACTTCTCCGCATAAGATAAACATTATTTCATCATTCCCACATTTTAGTAAAACCCCAAGGTCAGTCTTACTTGATCACTGTTCCTACCCAGTAGCAGACTCTTTGCAACATGTGAATTACGAAGCGTAAAAGAAAAAGGAGCAAAATATCTTTATTCAAGTAGTGCAAGCTGTCCTGTAGATTAATCCAATCGAACAGTCACCCCTCAAGAAAAGGTGAACTTATAATTACATAACATGAAATATTATAGTATATATTTATATTAAACTAATAATAAAGCATCAGAACCTAATAAAAACGCGAATGTTAGGAAAAAAATTGGCAGTGGCAAGGCGCGAACCAGGACAGTGACGGTACTCATTACGCTGAACCAACATCACACATCTTACATGTAATCTTAGTACGTTAACCCGTGCTGGAAACCTTAGTCGTAGATATGTTACTAATTCAAATTTAATTATAACAAATTGTACCAAGAACAATACGTTTTCGGTGGATCTTCAGTGTGTCGCTGTCTTCAAATTACCTACTCTCATAATAGGCAAGTTCGTTTGCAACGAATATGATGTTTCTTATTATTTTATTGGAACGAATCACACAGTTAACAACGGGTTTTCCAGCGATTCTCAATTTGCTGGTGCTCAGAAACGGCATATATACATATAGGCTTGAAATGAAAGCCAATATGGCGCCTCACAAATTCTGTACTGAAGGGAGACGGCGTGCGTGTGACGTAGGTGGCGTTTTGCCATCTCATTGGTCAACGCTCAGACGCACGCTCAGAATATCTGACATGCCAGATATTGCTCTGCACGTTCGGAAAGACTCCCGAGCGTGCTATTCCACGCTATGACGTCAGAAACTCGCCACGCTCAACGCTCAACGTTCGGATGCACGGTCCGTGTGCCGACGGCTTTAGTGTTAGAGATAATGCAGCAAGTGGACATTCAATAACCAGCATTGTACAGACGGGATGGAGTCATAGGTCCCCGTCAAAGGTGTAACAACTGCGGTGAAGAATAAGAACAAGGGAGGAAGCCGTAGGAATTAACCGAGGGACGCATGCGTTTCAAACCTTTCGTGTTGCTTTAGCCACTAGAAGGAACCTTTGCCTCCGCCCACGACTGTAAACGTTCCCTGTTGTGACAGTGGCACTTTGACAGTGTCGCATCTTCCAAGTAGCATCATAACCAAATGTCCACTAACGAACAGACATCTATCGCCAACGTGGTTTATCTAGCAATAGTGCGCTTGGTTCACACAGCTGCTACCTACACAGCAGAATTATGTTGAACAATCGAGTTGTTGTTGCTGCTGCTTCGCTACGGTATTGTACGAATTTGAAGGCTGGACGGGGGTGCCGACACAAATATGCTAACTGGATGGAGTTTTCACAGTTTCGAGTTTTTCTGCCGACTGTAGAGTGAGATGAGACTACGCAGGGAGCAAGCAGAAAAGGCGAAGGGTCTGTGTAATTTACTTGCTTTTCCAGCGAGTACTTTCGCTGCTCTCAAGTTTCGGTTGGAACGATCTGCTATGTAAATAAAGAGCAATCCAAGAATAAACGTTCTGTTGCTCGTTAATAATATTACGTGCATTGTTAGCCTCAAATGTAGCTATCTTGTCAACGGAAAACAACACAGCTGCTAAACTTCACTTGTAAGATATGAGTTTCTGTCGCTTAAAGCAAGGAAATGCAAAGAAAAGTGAAATTTAAAGTACAATTTTGGAAAGGAATATTTTCCCATAATTAATTACAGCCCTTTCTGTTTTATCTCTAATATTGTAATTTTAATCATTTATCTGATGCTAAAACCAAATCACAGTATCTGCCTCAGAAAATAAGATGTATATATATTTTTACTTCCAGTTTTCCTAGAAAGTATGTTACATTTGTAATTTATGTGCTGTAAGGATCAGTCAAATGAAATCGGGTCTGATGAAAAATTCAAGCTTTTATCATCTCAAAAGCAGTCACCATACCTGTAAATACATTTAACTCAGTACGAGACAAGACGTCAGTGCCTTCACGGAAAATGTCTGCGGTTGCCTACGGAACTATGACTGTACCCAGGCGTGCACCTCTGCGTCCGAAGCTCGGGGGCGGTTTATTATGAATCGCGTAGTGGCAGAAGCGGTTTCAGGCTCTCCTTGCAACGGCGGAAAATCGCCCAAACTGACAATGGGCACTGTCGGATGATCACCAGAAACAAGGGAAGGTGCAACCCTCAGATTGTTACCGTGGGGGACAAAGTCACGCCGTACTGTTCCAAGAAATAACACAAAACAAAAATTCTCCACAAGCAGTTGGTTCGAAAACGGTCACTTTCGTTCCACAGAAAACACGACCCCAACTGCCGATGAACGTAAAAGAAATGCTATATCCACAAACATGCGAACGGGACAGAATGTTCTTTTTGATTTGTATTTTCACCGAACATATGCCGCTATAAGGACCCTGCCAGCGTTCACGGGGAGTGCCTCTCACGTCACTATATTCCGTGAAAATTTCCTTCCGATAAACATCTTATACCTCTGGAGAAAGGTTGAGTATTCGAACATTGATATATGCTATGTTCGCATTCACAAGTAGCCCAATGCTCATCGAACTGTCTCTGTAGCGGAAGTGTACCTGCATTACTAGGAACGTATCTAGGGATCTACGAATTCCACAAAAAACAGTTAATTCTCAGTGTCAAAATGGGCGGTATGCGCTTGGTCTGAGGTAACAACAATTATCAAATAACCAGTCCGGGATTTCGGAAGATCCGGGCTGCACATTACGAGCCTACTTATCAAACGAGAAACTCACAGTATCTCTACATTGGAAGACTCTTAGACTCCACAAGAATCAACAGGAGAGGACTAGGCTATTATCAAACACACAGCCAACAAAGGACGAGCATAGACAACAACGAGGTCACACAGGAAAAGGCACACACACCACTGAAGTTATAACTGCTTTTTTAAACACTTCCGACAATGCGGCGGAGCTGATGTGTAATCTACTACCTGCTCGCTCGGTGCACGAAGCGCAACTGCATATACCACGGGCAGCGGACGTTGTGGTGAAAACACAGGTGCAATTCAGTTACAACTGTACGGCGGGAATTTCGTCGAGCGTATCATATTGCACATGCTATTGCGTAAGGGGTGTTTCGATCCCGCATTGCAATATTCATCTGATGTTACTGTAATTTTTTGGTGAGGGTTTTGCGAAAGACTTCGCCTATGTTTCTGGCCTTACAAAATTTTGCGTGGTCTTCGATGCTGAATAGGAACAACAGCGAATACTGTAACTCAAGACAGACTCACAAAAACATAAGACATGTTTCACTACTGTCTAGATAGTTTTCGTGCGTCTGGTGGAGGACACAATGAGCATTTATGGAAGCTAAATCAAAGCTTCGATCCTGAACTGATCCGTTCCAGGCAGGTGATCGCTAGCTTTTTTCTCTTACAATATCTTTGACTAAGTCTCGGGAACTTGTTTAAATTCCGTGCCAATAGCGCACAGGGTTCGGTTATGACCGCGGGGCGAGTCGTCTGCTGGAATTAGTTGGGACACTTACATCAGTGATGGCGATTCTATGTTTTGGCTAAGTAGGAGAATTCCACTCGGCGTCTTCTACTTCAGGGCAGTTCCTGCACTCCAAACCTGGCTGTTAACTTAGAGGAGCGCCTTATGAAGAAAGTTACCGTAAGTACATCAACTTTAGGCACACGTTATCGATGGCTACGAAACCGTCACTCCAGGACGATCACAGGGAAAAAGATTATTTGGTGACAAATTTATTCTGGAATTGTCCCTGCGGATCACACTGGAAAACTGGTACTGAGCACTATGTTACTGCTTTTTGCCATGGTTATTATTTCATGTGTGTGTCTATCAGTTTTATTTATCGTGAATGATATTTTACTAGTTACCGTAAGACACTTAAAGCAGTAAAGGAGTTTTACTATTTGGGGAGCAAAATAACTGATGATGGTCGAAGTAGAGAGGATATAAAATGTAGACTGGCAATGGCAAGGAAAGCGTTTCTGAAGAAGAGAAATTTATTAACGTCAAATATAGATTTAAGTGTCAGGAAGTCATTTCTGAAAGTATTTGTATGGAGTGTAGCCATGTATGGAAGTGAAACATGGACGATAAATAGTTTGGATAAGAAGAGAATAGAAGCTTTCGAAATGTGGTGCTACAGACGAATGCTGAAGATTAGATGGGTAGATCACATAACTAATGGGGAGGTACTGAATAGGATTGGGGAGAAGAGAAGTTTGTGGCAAAACTTGAGTAGAAGAAGGGATCGGTTGGTAGGACATGTTCTGAGGCATCAAGGGATCACAAATTTAGTATTGGAGGGGAGCGTGGAGGGTAAAAATCGTAGAGGGAGACCAAGATATGAATACATTAAGCAGATTCAAAAGGATGTGGGTTGCAGTAGGTACTGGGAGATGAAGAAGCTCGCACAGGATAGAGTAGCATGGAGAGGTGCATCAAACCAGTCTCAGGACTGAAGACCACAACAACAACAACAACATTTTACTAGTCTCTCTCTGGTTCGGATAATAACGGTTCATTTACTAAATCTTTTAAATTATTATCTTAGCAGGGGCCTTTTGTGTGCATTTTGTTTCTGTTAAGTTAAATCATGAGTTCGAGAGTGCCAATGTACAACATAGTTCTTCAAGTGCTTAACAGTAACTCTTTTGTATCTGTTTATTGTAATTCTTAAATGTTTCAAAACTTATAACTGTCGTCTACCGTGTTTTGGTACCTAGAGTTAATCTCTTGTTTAAACTCGTGTTGTAACATAGTGAACACTCATTTTAATGGCGTTTCATTCTCTATGTTATAGTTCTGTATTATTTGTTATGCTGACATTGTTATTACTATTCCAAGGCTCCACTGGGCTGGTTTTGTCAATACCAGTGAACGGGAAGTACCTCCTTAAATTCTGGAAGTAAAATTTGTTTCATTTATTCACTTACTTAAAGTCCTTATATTAAAGGTATTGCTTATCACGAATCAAGTAAAGATTCTTTCATGATTAAATGAGGATGCTTGTTTTTAAGGAACTGAATGTTTGTCATCTTGGGTTAAAGACTAAGTCAACACACATTTGTGCCAATTTCCTGGCGCAAATTATTCTCGACATTCCATCACTTACCTGTCTCGTATCTGTGATAAACATAACTGTAAAGTGTAATTTAGAATTCATCCCATGTGGCTATCTTCATTCATGTACAAAACATAGTATTGTGAAATTGGATAAAACTTTATGAAAAACCCTGTACTAACCATTTGGGAGCGATACTGCAGTATCGTGATAGGTTAGTTTATATGTTGGTAAGTTGTCAGCGAAAGGGAGTGCGTAAATTCTCAAGTGCCAGCACAGCTGGGCCTCCATGTGGGCAGCGGTCATGCGGCAGCCGATGAGGCGAATTGGCGGAGCCGCGATAGGATTTTCCAGGCCGAGGGGAATGGGCAAGGAACCTTGGAATAATAATAATAACAGTCAGCCGACGAGATATACGCGCCCTGTAGCGAACGTGTGATGTGACACTAGTTGGCTTGTCTGCCACACTTCGCGATCACTCGCTTCCGTGCAGGGCCCACGGGAAATCAATTTGTAATTGAAAGGGTAACCGCTGAACTTAAATTTCTGCCCGAGAGCTTACACGTATTTAAACTAACAGTAAAGAATTATTAAACAAATCTGAAACAGTTATTCGCTCCCCGCCGGAGACGGCTGCTAGCACTGAGAACGTCTGTAGTGTCACGCGCTGTGACGTACGGGCCGCGGCCTATCTTTCCCATGGGCTTCGAGCGGCAGCATGCAGAAGTCTGAGTTCGTCCCTCAGAAGGCAGGGTCTGCAATGTGGCAGATAATGGCGAATGCAGAATATTTTGAAATTATATACTAATTCACAGAAACATCGTACTGCAAATTTAAGCATATCGCTGTAATCACGGCACTGAGGTGCATGTATTGCAGTTTTAATAACTGCTTTAATCTAAAATCTACGGAAGTTATGGCAACACTGTAAATTAATAATGACACAAGGGCTTATAAATTAATAACTCCTGAATACTTCAAGCTATCTTTGCAATCGAAACAGTGTATGATAGCTGAGGTCACTAGCTACTGGCAGTGAAGGTGAGACTTTAATATCTATATTACATAATGGATTACAAAATGTTTCATTTCGTTTTAATTGTCCAAAGATGTCAGAAAATCGATTCTTCCACACTTAAATGTAAAATGAAGGCAGCGTGACTCTATTTTAATCTTACACTTTTTATCTTTGTGTTATAATATAGTTTATAAGGAGAATTGTTGTCTAACTAATTAAATGTTACTTGAGACTCTAATGAAGACGCCAGTCACTTGAAAGTAGCATTTTCTATGTAAAATCTTTTACTACCTCTGAATAGTGCACAATGTGATGCTTCTGTTAGCAGGCCATCTTCATTGTGCCTTGTATTTATGATATTTTTTGTTGTAAATGTAGAGTGCTCGAGTCAAAATTCATATTTAAATAGTTTCTGGCAAAATTATTAGACTTAGAAGAATGTTTGTGGTCTGAGAGTGCTTGCAGAGAGAGACGACGGACGTTTATATTTTAAATGAGGGTTCATTTTGTAAAATTTCGTTGATCACTGTAAATTTTGAACAGCTGTGAGAAGGCATGATGGATGTGGCTACTCAGTCACTCAGTTCCAGCAGGTTAGTCTCATCAGATCGGTTATTGAGATAAGTTGTGTGTTGGAAATCTGCTGGGTGGTTTGGAACTTGTAAAGCGTTAGGTTTTAGGAGGATGAGTCCTGTGTGAAAACTTTAATTTTCTACTGAACTTAGAAAAATTCCAAGTTAAGTTGTGCGTAGAATCTCGGAGACAATCAGACTAAAATTTTAGAATGCCTGATGGTGTGCAGATTGGGATTTCGTATTACTTCAGCTGTATTTAAGGATCGTTACAGATTAGTCTGTTAATATAGAAATGGTTAGGAAAATTTAGACATGTTAATCGCTATACAGAACTTGAAATAGGTGTGAAATGGCGATTATTTTGTGAGTAGCGAAATGGGACTTCGTGATTTGTGCACCACGGATATTTAGTTAATTTTTGGGGAACCTATTTGCACTATGTTATGGACATGCACAATTTTTAGCGTATTTGTTTAACATTGTTATTTTACTTTATGCTTGTATGCATAGCTTATGGGACCACCATTTCGCTATTTGTGTGTTTAATTGAACGAGCAAATGATCAATTCGTTAAACCTAAATCTTTTGGTGTAACCTAACACCATTTATCTGAAAGGATACAAGCTTTTCCAAGTTTTATTGACCTTGTGTTTTTCTTTAATTCACAGAACTTGGCAAATCTAGACAACTCAGGGTGCAGGATCAAGTATTACATCAATATTTGCAGCAAATTTAGCTTCTGAAGGTGCTGTACGACTCGACACATTGGTGATAACGAGCAACTATTTAAAACTGAGTCGTACATTTTCCTAACAGTGTGTGACGCACTAGACACCCATTCCGTCACATCATCTTGATTTTTGCTTTCTTTGATTCCCGAAATTATTTCAGGCCGACATTGCGGGTTATCTTCTTTTTCAAAGGCATGACGAGTATCTTTGCCCGCTCCGTGCCCTACACGTTCTTTTTTCAGTACGTCTAAATCTACTTCCACATTTACATCCATAGTCTTTAAACTGCAGAGAAGTATATGGCTTATGGTATTCCCCACTGCACAACATATTAGGGATTCTTTCCATTCCTTTGGCGTAAGGCACGCGGAAGGAATGATTGCTTAAGTTCCTCTCGACACTCCATAACTAATCTAATCATATATACGTAGTCTCTGTAGGAGCGACATGCAAGGGACTGCTCTATATTCCTACGTCCGTCACTTAATACTGGTTTTTGAAACTCACTAATTAGTTTTTCTCGGCATATTTTGCGCCAGTCTTCAAGCATCTGCAGGTATTGATTTTTCAACATCACACTGACGGTCTTCCACAGATCGAACAAGCCTGTGGCCATTCAGTCTACCGATCTCTGCATACGTTCAACATCTCCTGTTAGTACTGCTTGGTATGGGTCTCTCACATTGAGCAATATTCTAGGATGGATCACTCCTTTATAAACTAATTACATTTTGCCAATATCATAATAGTGAAACGTAGTCATCTCTTGCCTCACCCAAGCCCATGTCGAAGTTTCGTATCACATCCCCTATAAATTGTTTTCCCGAGATACCTAACTGACGTATTCTAGTGGCGACTCACTGATATTGTATTTATAGGATACTTTGTTATTTCGTTTTATGAAGTGTACTACTTAGTTTTCTGAGTATTTAAAGCAAGTTACCAGTCTTAACACAACTTAGATAAATCATAAGAGTTAGACTGGGTTTCTGGACAACTTTGCTACAGGAAATAGTACGAGAGTTGCACAGAAAGTAATACTACGCACTTTTTTCTCGGCCGAAGACAATGCTACGAATGCGAAACGATACGTATGTATTATTTGAAGTCTACTGAGTGAGCGAGCCAAGTTTTCGCCATTTCCGACAGATAGCGTAGCTACAGGACAGTTTCAAAATGGTCTGTAGGTGATGTACGTTACAACGTGCTGTCAGTGAATTTTTCACTGCAGAGAAAGAAACTTTGCGGAATATTCACAAACGCTTGCGTAGGATCTACGGAGCATCTGCAGTTGACATAAGTACAGTTAGTCGCTGGGCACAGAGGGAGAGGTCATCAGAAGGCGGTTCGGCGGAGCCCCAAGATTTGCAGCGGTCGGGGAGACCATCCACAGCTCTCGCACCTGACATATTGCAGCGAGCTGATGTCATTCGCGAGGGCAGACGTATTACGACTCGGCAGTTGGCGCTACATGTGTTAATCAGAAAAAGGAAGTGTGTGTGCAATTATCCGCACTCTTGGATATTCAAAAGCGTGTGCAAGACGGGTTCTTCGCTGTCTAACGGTGGATTACAAATAGCAAAGAAAAATCATTTGTCTTGATTTGCTGCAACGTTTCGAAGCTGAGGGGGGGGGGGAGGGAGCTTCTTGTCCCAGACTGACAGGTGACGGAACCTGGGTTCACCATTTTGAGCCCATGAAAATTGACAGTCGATGGAATGGCGCCATTCCCACTCCCCACAGTAGAAAAAATTCAAAGCAACTGCTTTCACCGGTAAGGTCTGGATCACCGTGTTCTGGGACTGTGAAGGTGTGATTCTCACTGTTGTGATACCAAGAGGCAGTACCATCAAGTCAGAAGCATATGTCAACACATTAACAAAACTCAAGACCCGCCACCGGCGACTTCGACGCCACAGCAACCCAAAAGATGTTTCGCTGCAACACGATAATGCTCCGTCCCACACAAGTCTACGGACTGCTGAACACATCGCAAAACAGGATTGGACAAGGATTGGACAGTGTTACCCCATTCAGCCCCCTACAGCCCGGACTTCCACTTGTTTGTGCCATTAAAGGATGCCATTCGTGGAATACATTAAGAGGACGACGAAGTGGCGATTCACACAGTGAAGCACTGGCTCCGCCACCAGGACAAGGATTGTTACCGACAGGGCATACACGGCCTTGTTTCGTGCTGGAGGAAGGCATAGTACGCGATGGAGATTGTGTGGAAAAATATGGTGTGCAGATAGAACATCATTCTTTCGTGTGTGTAATTCTCATTATGTTCAGTAAAGAATTGTTGAAGAAAAAAAATTGCGGTGCATTACTTTCTGGGCAACCCTCCATGGGGCGGCTGGTTGGAATTAGTTGCTGTTAATAATAAATGTTTTGTTTATCCCGGCCGATGCACCAATTGTGGGGCAGCGGGTGGAATTATGCTGTTTATTAATGTTTGGTTTGTAATGTAATGTAGAAAAGATGCCGTTTAACCATATGTGGGGCGGCAGGTGGAATTAATTGTTATATAAATGTTCCTGTTAATTATGCTGTCTTTTGCCGTTTTCAACACTGGCTCTCTAACTACAATTTTGGCAACCAGAAAGTGATTAGGAAAACGTGAAGCCTGTAATTAGAATTCGTAGTGCCCACTTCATCTGAGAAATACACTTATAGCTACAGCTTATAGCTCTGAGGAATTACTAGATTTTCTAGGATTCATAATCAAAAACGATCATGAAAAAACGTTCGCTATATTCTGAAAGTCACAGATCATAAACAAAAAAGAATCCACACAATCCAACTACCAGAGCAGTTCAGAGTCTAATGCGCTGATGCAACTATAACTGTTCAAATTAAAGGTTTAAGTGAATGCTCGCCATAATTTGATGATAATCTTCATCAAACGCCACACTAAATAATGGTAGAATGTTTGTCCCACGACGGCACGTGAAACTACGACATACGCAAACTGAAGATAGATCATTAAAGTCATCCCAGAATTAAAACGTCACTTGTAAATGATTTCAGGGTTACGCGTATCCCAAGTAACTTAATACGGCATCCGAGGCTGTTTATATCAACGATACCAACGCGACGCGACTCCCGACACAGGTGGTGTGCTAATCAGCGTCTGGAGAGAACTGGGCCTTTTTTCCTCGCGCAGCGTTCTAATATATAAAGCCGCGGTGCGGACGGCTAAGGGAACGCCTGATCAAATCGGCTCTCCCAACTAGCCGCTGGGCTAGTAATGCACCACTTTAAGTTATTGAATAAATCATAGCTTCTTTTGCTGATGGCTCTCAATTTAAATGTGCATTCAGGACACAGGTAAGTAATCATAATAAAAGTCTGACGTGGCTAAGTCAATTATTTTGGGCGAGAGAATTAATTTAATTACGCTACACGCAGTAGACGAGCTCTGAACTTGCCCTTTGGAAATACGCTATCGCTATATTTTTATAGTTATTCAATTGAAACGTCTCACATCTTTATTATTATAGCGGATCTCCCTTCTATTTAAATTTAAACATCCTATCCTTATTTATTAGCCTACTTAATCTATCTTGCTTCCTTAATTTTTAAGACAAAAACCAGAAAATATTGAATTTCAACTAAAATCTTAATTTGTGAGATCCAGAAGACTGTTTCTACTAAATTATTATGAAAAAGGAATCTAAATACAAATTTTTAAGTCTCTAGCTCTTTTCTGTTGCGCCAATGATTTTTACAGAAAAACGTCCAAATTTTGAAAATGGTTAAAGTTATTGAACTGACATTCAACACATATTGATTTAGTATTACTCCTGACATGCCAGAAACGTTTCAGGTTATTTACTTGATTTTAAAAGTATTGCGCAACATTTATGACGTCAGAGCTAGTTACAGCGCACTATGCTGGCACACAATGGAAAGACTGATGAGAATTTTATACGGCGTGAGTAGGCTGCTTCCCTACATCTCGTACATTATAGATAACTGCATCATCTGTGAAAAGTCTGAGGTTATTATCAACATGTCTGAGAAGCCATTAATACACAGTACGAATAGGAGGGATCCTAATAACACACACTGGATCGCTCCTAGGGTTACGTGTTCATCTGCCGATAACTGCCCATCAGAAACAGGTTCATATTATAGGATCTGTGCAATCAGTAGGTTTTCAGTTGTCATGACTTTGTTCACCAGAGTTTAGGAGGCACGCAGTGGGATACTCGTACGGCACATAAAGGCGATTGGACAGCGGCCTGACAGGCACAAATACGCCACCGTGGCTGCCGGCGGCCGCTCCAACGCGCGGACACGGCGCGGTTCCGTGATTAATTCACGTAATGGGCGGCGCCAGCTGCCCGCCCGTTTGATCACGCTGTATTGTTAATCTCTCCCCCACCGCGCCGGCTCCCGCGCGGACCGACTTTTTCTCTCCCCCCAGTAAAGTGACGGAAATCAAAAACAGTCAGTAATTTACTCTGCATTGTTCTACAGCGAACGCCTTTCCATTCGAAAAAACTAATTTAATCAAAATAGGTCCGTTGGCGCGTAATTGTGTTCAGTGGACAATTAATTGCCTTTTAAATATTTAAATAGGCACTATTGTTTAGCGGGTGCGCCACCGAGATAACGGCTGAAATATTACGCATCTTTGCGTTTTTATTCGTTTTAAAATGTGGACGTTCCACGGCGAGCAGCTGATAACGCCGCTTCGATGGGCTTTCATGTAGCTTTAATTAGTGTCGTTAACCCATCCCAGTGTGTAACGCCCCTATCAGTGGGAGCCAAACACCGAAATATCCCGATTATAAACAAAATGGAGGACGATTCCAGCGTTCCAAATACTGCGATCGCAGCGGATTCGGCGCATGGACGACGTGTAAGGAAACGTGTACAGATAATAACATTATCGTTAGCGTTGAAGCTAATTTGTCCAAAGTCTTTCTGTGTATCTGCTGGCGTGGCACAGATGTGTACAACCTGCAGAATGTAACTACTTTTGTTGTAACAATAGTAACTAATGGAGACAATGTCGTGTCTATATTTAGGTACGCTACGAATATACAGTCAATCCTATGCTGATGTTTCGTAATTTCTAGGTTGCTGTCTCGTAATCCCTGTGCGAAAGTCAGAGAGTGAAATGCCCAACATACACACAATATCCTCCTTTTTTCCATTTTACCAACGCATTACTTTCAACGTAACACTGATGCTCTTGTGTGCTCCTGCAAAGAAAGTGAGCGGGAAACAAGACCATTTCGTCGGATGGGCAGAAATTAGAAAATCGTACAGTGCAGGTGGAGGTGTTTCTATGTTCTAACTATAAAAATTCAATACTTGGAAATGAATGCCATCCGTTCTTGAAGTCAGCATGTGCAATAGTCGAACACACGTCCACTGTTTGATATATGAAGTGAACCAAAATTCGAACAGTGACGCCACAACGCGATTCTCTTCAAACTAACAATACAAAAACGTTCGTAACAACATTTCGTCTCGTATTGTATATTGTGTGTGCTCTGTATATCCGTGTACACAGTTGCAAATAACTGCTTTACACAGGCGATGGGAACGAAGTCTCGGCAGTGGTATCGAAGTGCATTTATATTTTCCTTGTCGCTTTAAGCGTTCAACGAACTGAATTCGTAAAAAATATTACATATTGTGAAGTGGACTTTATTGTGAAGAACAATTTTAAATACACAAAGCAGCATAAAATTATGGGCGACATTTCGTGGTGCGTTTCCAAGCATCAAAATTAACGGCTACGGTTTTCACTTAGGTCAGGCATGGTATAGAAAGACAGTCGAACATGGGCTTAGTTCTGAATATAGTCATCCTCAAAAAGAAGTCGGAAACTTTTTGAAATATATGTTTGCTTTAAGATTTCTACCTACAAGCACAGTCGGGGATGCATTCGTATAGTTGTATAGTATTGTTCTCAGTCACAGGAAGTTAAATTTCTTTGTACACACTGTACTATGTGAGTGATGATGCTAAATTTTCCTAATTTCATGGACCAGTATACCAACAGAAGAAATCAGGACTACTAATGGTGCGGAGTCGTTTCATCGACATTTAAGGCAACAGTTTTAAAAACCCCATCCTCCTAGCCATGGGTTTACAGAAGTGTTATAGCAGCTGCAACGTGAAAATTGTCCGTGTTTTAACATAGTGCATTATAAAAGAAACAATAAAGAGACGTGAACGTGAAAATCATCTTGTTGCTGTTGAATCGTGGGAAAATGACCAGCGTGGTGAATTATCGTCACTGGAGAATGTGAAAGGAACTGCACATCGGTTCCAGCGTATCCCACTCTAAGGAAAATGTTTCACCGGGCAAGCAGTGTGCACTGCTGCAAATTTTAAAAGTAAGCTGTTGTATACTTTACATTTGAGGTAGTGATTTCTAATATTTAGCAGTAGTGTGAAAATAGGCTGTTTCACGGAAATGCTATATGTCGGAAACATGTGCACTACAGAAGTAATAGTGAAATCAAATGGTTCAAATGGCTCTGAGCACTATGGGACTTAACATCTATGGTCATCAGTCCCCTAGAAGTTAGAACTACTTAAACCTAACTAACCGAAGGACCTCACACGACACCCAGTCATCACGAGGCAGAGAAAATCCCTGACCCCGCCGGGAATCGAACCCGGGAACCCGGGCGAGTAATAGTGACAGGTCATAAATATCTTGGAGTAATTGTTATTTTTTGTAGGATTTGCGCCGCCATTTGATTTGACTTTATTTTATTATGACAGACTTTTTAAAATATATCCGATGTTACTTAAGTAAAAAGCAAGGATTGAAGCTCTATACAAGTGCCGCAGCATCTTTTTGTAGTATAGGATCGTATCACCCGAGTTGAGAGTTGGTTTGAGCGAAACGCTATTACTGACTGTCAGACTCGTAATGCTCACAAACAGGGTCTCGAACAAACCTTAAGTTTGAAAAGAAAATCTTGAAAAGATGACCGAAGGAGACTAGTCTGCGATACTGATCTTTTATTCGGGGCGAAGATAGTTTTTAACCACCTTGCAGCCAACCAGGTTTCGGTCACGACGCTTCCAAATAAGGTTCAGCCCGTATTACGTTGCTGTCACGGACGTGAAAGGGCGACCGCTAGCGACGAGTCCACGGTTCACGCACTCACATTTCGCAGCGTTCCATTCAGGAAGTATACTGTAACTATTAAGTATAGATAATGAGCCGGCCGGAGTGGCCGAGCGGTTCTAGGCGCTACAGCCTGGAAGCGTGTGACCGCTACGGTCGCAGGTTCGAATCCTGCCTCGGGCATGGATGTGTGTGATGTCCTTAGGTTAGTTAGGTTTAAGTAGTTCTACGTTCTAGGGGACTGATGACCTCAGATGTTAAGTCCCATAGTGCTTAAAACCATTTGAACCATAGATAATGATACAACGCTGTGACAGACTTCGGAAAGTTCAACGTATGTCACAAAAATCATTATAGTTAATTTCTGAGTTTATTTTGGTACCCGAGTATTTCATTAAATGTGCTTGAAGTTTCTTGTATTCTCTTACCAAGCTCATGTGCAGTGATTTTGATTTCGTCCGTGAGGAAAATTCTTCCGACGTTTCATTGTAGCCACAACGTTTTATCTTTTCTTTCTTGACCGTGTCGCCTAAGATCTGAAATAATGCAATTTTCTTCTCAGCATTTCTTAATGAGAAGTACAAGAATTACTTTTCTTTTATTTGAAACTGCATTCATGTTGTAAGTACAGTTGTGACATATCAGGGTCGTGTATATTACTTCCGTGAAACAATTCCCTTTGCTTATCATTCAGAAATGACTTTTTGTGTAGCAGCTTCGCTAATTCTTAGAATATAGCTCAAATACTCTAATATGGAATTCATAAGTTTTCGTTTAAGAACACATTTTAATAAGTAAGTCTCTGAAACGTAATATAAAGTAATATATTGTCTCACAATAATTATTCCTAGACATGGAACGTTTATGTTCAAGGCACAGAAAATTCAATATTCTTTAAAGGTAAAAGTTGAAATATTTTATTTGGTTTTGTTTTTCACTCAGGAGTTTTGGCATTTCTTAGGACGAATTCCATAATTTTAGAGATTAACCTAGAGAAGGCGTTGTATATTTAAATGGTGCATTATACAGTCACCACGAATATTCGTACATTGTACCTTGTAGTATTAGGCGCCGGTTCGTAGGTCACTCACCTTTGACAACCGCTGATCGCTATGAGGGATTTGCTAGATGGCAGGTAGCAATGATTGAACTGTTTAGCTTGCCAAGCCACCTTTTTACCGACTTAGACTGTGGAAAAAAATTCGCAGTGTAATTTGTCACTCGAGTGCAATAGACGCACAAAAGAAATTTTACAGTACCGGTGAACACAATACGAGTATACCTCTGCCATACATCAATCTGCGTTGTTCGCGGTGCTCGACCTGACGTGTTCCTACCATATCACCGCCAAACATTGTCTCATCTTTTGTATCTCTTCGGCGTTGCAGGGATCTCCATTCCTTCTCCGAAGCCAGCCAAGAGGAAAATTGTTTTGTAAATAATGGATTTCAGCTATCAGTCGTCCTTTTGAAATTTTATTTTATTTTTTTATTTTATAAAATTTCAAAAGGACGACCGATAGCTGAAATCTATTATTTACAAGTCAATATAACACTCGCTGCGTGCAACAGCTTTCTGAATGGAGGGTAACCTGAGGAAAATGGTTTCTGTGGCCTCAAATCTACCAATGGGAGACAAGGAAAAGTATGGTTTCCTCACAAGGCAATACCACGTAACGCACAGGGGCTCCAAGAGCATGACTTTGAGTACAAATCTCTCCCCACAATCTTGCATGCTAAAGAAGATTACTTCTGCGACAGTCTTACTGCTGTGGTTGACGTATAGGGCTAATTAAGCATGGAAGTTAAAGCTTTTCGCTAAAATGCTTAAGGCAAAAGCCAATTCAGTGGCCATGGGCAGAGACTTTTCCCACCCTTACGCAGTCCGTGCCTGAAGTCCGCCTCTAACTACCTCGCCTTTTACGGGACGTTAAATCCTAATCTTCATTCTTTCCATCTTCAAGAAATTTCGTGGAGCAACTCATAGCCAGCCGCTGCTGAATGAATAATAAACAACAATTCTGAGCTGAAACAGGTATTAAAATAACTAACTGCGACGAGCTCGCCATGAGCTGTGGTGTACGTGAAGGTGCCGTCGTTGAGTGACTGTAGGAGGATACAACATGACTTGGACAGAATTTGTGATTGGTGTAAAGAATGGCAGCTAACTCTAAATATAGATAAATGTAAATTAATGCAGATGAATAGGAAAGAGAATCCAGTAATTTTTGAATAATCCATTAGTAGTGTACTGCTTGACATGGTCACGTTAATTAAATATTTAGGCGTAACAATGCAGAGCGATACGATGTGGGACAAGCATGTAATGGCAGTTGTGAGGAAGGCCGATAGTCGTCTTCGGTTCATTGGTAGAATTTTGGGAACAGGTGGTTCATCTCTAAAGGAGACCGCTTATAAACACTAATACGACCTATTCTTGAGTACTGCTCGAGCGTTTGGGATCCCTATCAGCTCAGATTGAGGGAGGACATAGAAGAAATTGAGAGGCGGGCTGATAGATTTGTTACTGGTAGGTTTGATCATTACGCGAGGTTACGGAAATGCTTCAGGAACTCGGGTGGGAGTCTGTAGAGGAAAGGAGGCGTTCTCTTCGTGAATCGCTACTGAGGAAATTTAGAGAACTAGCATCTGAGGCTAACTGCAGTACAATTTTACTGCCGCCAACTTACACTCCTGGAAATTGAAATAAGAACACCGTGAATTCATTGTTCCAGGAAGGGGAAACTTTATTGACACATTCCTGGGGTCAGATACATCACATGATCACACTGACAGAACCACAGGCACATACACACAGGCAACAGAGCATGCACAATGTCGGCACTAGTACAGTGTACATACACCTTTCGCAGCAATGCAGGCTGCTATTCTCCCATGGAGACGATCGTAGAGATGCTGGATGTAGTCCTGTGGAACGGCTTGCCATGCCATTTCCACCTGGCGCCTCAGTTGGACCAGCGTTCGTGCTGGACGTGCAGACCGCGTGATACGACGCTTCATCCAGTCCCAAACATGCTCAATGGGGGACAGATCCGGAGATCGTGCTGGCCAGGGTAGTTGACTTACACCTTCTAGAGCACGTTGGGTGGCACGGGATACATGCGGACGTGCATTGTCCTGTTGGAACAGCAAGTTCCCTTGCCGGTCTAGGAATGGTAGAACGATGGGTTCGATGACGGTTTGGATGTACCGTGCACTATTCAGTGTCCCCTCGACGATCACCAGTGGTGTACGGCCAGTGTACGAGATCGCTCCCCACACCATGACGCCGGGTGTTGGCCCTGTGTGCCTCGGTCGTATGCAGTCCTGATTGTGGCGCTTACCTGCACGGCGCCAAACACGCATACGACCATCATTGGCACCAAGGCAGGAGCGACTCTCATCGCTGAAGACGACACGTCTCCATTCGTCCCTCCATTCACGCCTGTCGCGACACCACTGGAGGCGGGCTGCACGATGTTGGGGCGTGAGCGGAAGACGGCCTAACGGTGTGCGGGACCGTAGCCCAGCTTCATGGAGACGGTTGCGAATGGTCCTCGCCGATACCCCAGGAGCAACAGTGTCCCTAATTTGCTGGGAAGTGGCGGTGCGGTCCCCTACGGCACTGCGTAGGATCCTACGGTCTTGGCGTGCATCCGTGCGTCGCTGCGGTCCGGTCCCAGGTCGACGGGCACGTGCACCTTCCGCCGACCACTGGCGACAACATCGATGTACTGTGGAGACCTCACGCCCCACGTGTTGAGCAATTCGGCGGTACGTCCACCCGGCCTCCCGCATGCCCACTATACGCCCTCGCTCAAAGTCCGTCAACTGCACATACGGTTCACGTCCACGCTGTCGCGGCATGCTACCAGTGTTAAAGACTGCGATGGAGCTCCGTATGCCATGGCAAACTGGCTGACACTGACGGCGGCGGTGCACAAATGCTGCGCAGCTAGCGCCATTCGACGGCCAACACCGCGGTTCCTGGTGTGTCCGCTGTGCCGTGCGTGTGATCATTGCTTGTACAGCCCTCTCGCAGTGTCCGGAGCAAGTATGGTGGGTCTGACACACCGGTGTCAATGTGTTCTTTTTTCCATTTCCAGGAGTGTATATTTCGCGGAAAGACCACAAAGATAAGATAAGAGAGATTAAGGCTCGTACAGAGGCATATAGGTAGTCATTTTTCCCTCGTTCTCTTTGGGAATGGAACAGGGAGAAAAGATGCTAGTTGTGGTACGAGGTACCCTCCGCCACGCACCGTATGGAGGATTGCGGAGTATGTATGTAGATGTAGATGTAGAAATGTGTGAGATACCTGTGGATAAGGTTCTATCACGAAGGGTCCGGTTAGACTTAGGAATACACCCTAAGACAAAAAAAAGAACATACGACGAAGGAGCTGAGCAAATTGATCACGAATTGATATTAATACGGGTATCGATAGAAAATACAAAATTGTAAACTTTGGCTTAGCCGATGGATGAATGTGTGACACTACAGCGCTATTTGGCCGCGCAGCTGGAATGTATGTAAAAAGACGACATGTCGATACCGGGGCATAAAGTCTGAAAGGGTTTTCCAGTTTCCCATTTCCCCAGTCGCTGCATGGAGGAGAAGGAAAGATGGACGGAGAACTATAGTGGGGACATCGCGCCCTTCACTGGGTTTAAACGTGTGAATGTAAGCCTAAATGTAGTTTATACAGAGATAAACCACCATAAGTTGTGTGTTAACTGATTTATTTGCCGAGTTTCGCTCTTCGCCAGAGGCAATTATGGTCAAACACCCTGCGATCTCCGTTGCGTATATGGCGGTTTATCAGTGCATCACTTAGAACGGTCGCGTGCGCTCTGCACGGTGATGTCTGCGTTTGCTAAATAAACCTAAACATTACTGTGATATTAAATATAGTTAAAATCCGTCCACGCAACTACTAAAAATGCGTATTTGCGTAACGAAACGTTTCGGTTAATTTATTTAAAACATCGTCAGCGGTGACGTTTCTTGTTTGATATCTGCTTACGTCCGGAAGTGCCACCTGCTTATAAATTTTTCAAGTATTCCTGAGTTTGACACTAATGTTTTTGGCCTAATCTCACGTTGGTTGGGTCACTATCTACTTTCTGACGTGAAATACGACAAAACGTAGCACACAAGTGTTTGTTCAGACTTATTTAGCCAGGAATACTTTAACATCCCGCCCATGACGATGTTTCAGATCGTCAAGTGGAAGTGTATATGATATACAAATATGAAGTCTTTAATAGCTTCACAGATTGATTTTAAATACCATCGAAAAGAGCAAAGTAAATGTGGTGTCACCGCCAGACACCACACTTGCTAGGTGGTAGCTTTAAATCGGCCGCGGTCCATTAGTACATGTCGGACCCGCGTGTCGCCACTGTCAGTAATCGCAGACCTAGCGCCACCACATGGCAGGCCTAGAGAGACGTACTAGCACTCGCCCCAGTTGTACGACCACTTTGCTAGCGACTACGCTGACGAAGCCTTTCTCTCATTTGCCGAGAGACAGTTAGAACAGCCTTCAGCTAAGTCCCTGACTACGACCTAGCAAGGCGCCATTAACCCCAATCTGGAGAGAGTCTAATTTGTATCGTCAATAGCGATGTACCACAATGATGGAATAAAAGTTAAGTATAACCTAAGCTGCATACTTTTCTCTATAGCATTCACAACTTATCCTGTTCCAGACTTCACGCCAGTCGGCGTGAATTGACGCGTGCCCTTTCGGTAACCTCACCCTGTGTCTAGACTGTCTTGTCTAGACACAACAAAAGTTGGCGACGAGGATGGGATAAAAGTTAAGTATAACCTAAGCTGCATACTTTTCTCTATAGCATTCACAACTTATCCTGTTCCAGACTTCACGCCAGTCGGCGTGAATTGACGCGTGCCCTTTCGGTAACCTCACCCTGTGTCTAGACTGTCTTGTCTAGACACAACAGTAAATACATATAGTAAGGGCATATAAATGATAGTTTTCAAGGGTTGCATTATCAGAAATTACTTCTCGACGACGATAAATAGTAGCCTTTCTGGTCTTTTCAGTTTTGATTCACTACTGCAGAAGCGTAGTAACAGCGTTAAGCAGAACACAGCTCAGTGGAGTAAGCCAGGAGGCCCGCAAAACACGTTGTCGCGGTCACAGCTCCGCGCCTCTCCAGTATAAACGGGCGCCCCTGGAGTGGTATGCAACCTGCTCGCCAGCACCAGCTCCCATTCATTCCGGGCGAGACTTGGGGGTGAATTGCTGGCGCGCTCATTCGCAGACGCCCAGAACAAGCGCAACTGTTGAGCGGGCGAGCCAGCGGTTACGGGGGTGTGGGTGCGGGGGTGGGAGTGGGGGTAGCGCATCTGGTGCTACGCCGGGAGTAATGAAAGACCCGGGAAGACCCAGAGGCAACAATGACTGCAAGAAACCCTCGAGCCCGCCTGCTCCGTACTCCTTTTACAGCAGTGGAGCGACCACGAACAGCACGCAGATCTGCTAGCAGTTGTCTAAGTGTCGCTACTTCTCTCGCCCACGGAAGTTCATTTACAGCGCAGCTTACATTCTGCCTACAGTATACTACTAATCACGATCTGGAAACACATCGCAGCAGGAAGCAGGCGCAACTTGCGTTATATGTAGCATCAAATGGGATAAAGTAAAACACTGTGTTGAAGTTGACCGACAAGGTCAAAAAATTATTTTGTCGTAGTTATTGTATTTTCTTTTCCAAATTTCTTACGAGGTGCCAAGGCCAGCTTGATGTTACATTCCCGTCAATAATTAGTCTCATTTTTTTGTGGCAAGTAGTTGATGACACACAAACAATCGACGCTTGAGAGGTAGTAAAAAAAAATAATTATTGGGTTCCTCAGAATTTTTTTACTACCTAGAGAAGGCAGCGACTCTTTCGAAGTTACCATGTTGGTGTTCAGCGAATACGTTTTTTGTGTGCGTTTCTTCGGAATTTCATTTAGAATATTTGTGAACACATATTTTTGTTCTTAAAGCTACACTTGTGTCAGTATGAAATTGTAATTAAAATTTAATTATCATCATTTTTAATTACTGTTGAAGTTTAACACGCCACAGGGTAATAACTAACACAAGATTTTTAAGGAAGTGGTAATTAGTCAAATTGACTGACAATGCTTTTTTTAATTTTCTGATTTGTTAGAGCAAAAGATAACAAAGATGAAAACATTTGTTGCTCTAATTAAGTTCCACGTGGTCTGAAAGAAAAGCCAGTACAATAATTTTAGTAGTTTCAGAAATATTTAAGATTTAAGTCGAAAATCGGTCAACCTAACCTCATTTGGCTTTATCTACAAGCTGTATTACAAAACTTTATAATTTTTCTGGTCACACAGTTGCCCAGTTGTAAGAAATATCTCATACTTGAAACCAGATGTACGTAATGTTATTTATAAACTGCAAAAATTATTTATTTACATAGACAGTTGAAGTTCTACAATGTCGTATCCCACTTCACTCTGCAAATCTGACGTTGCGATACAACCTCTATAGTTTGTATTCCCAAGTTATAAAGAACCACACTGCAAACATTTCTCCCCATAGGGATTCTAATAAAATCTGTTAGTTATGCGAACCATGTTCATAAATTACTAATTTTCATTTCGAAAAAATCAAGCTGTGAGCATGAAATTCTCTAATGGTCCCCTGTAAAAGATTATCTTTCAGTGAGACACCTTCTATCCAACGCTGGACAATTTGGCGGAGACCTTGGTTGAAGAAGTCTGCATTTTGGCTTTTCCAGAAAACAGTTCATTTCGAAAACCACATTGTCATTCTGGAAATGAGCAATACACAACATTTCTTCATCCCAAGAAAGAGCAAGAACTAAATGGGTGCCATTTCATGAGTATATAGGCGGTGAGAAAAAGAT
The DNA here is from genome assembly GCF_023864275.1 of Schistocerca cancellata. Classification (NCBI taxonomy): domain Eukaryota; kingdom Metazoa; phylum Arthropoda; class Insecta; order Orthoptera; family Acrididae; genus Schistocerca; species Schistocerca cancellata. The sequence goes on from NC_064631.1 coordinate 680,878,717, forward strand.
TTAAAAACTTAAAAAACAACACATGTGACTGTTGTGTGGAGAATGAACTGTGGTGTTGTGGAGCAAGAATACCCACCCAGACATCTGCCGACGACACTTTATCTTGTTTGCCTACCATAAGCTCGTCAGGGTAGTATGGTAGATGCTCTTGTGATGGTTTTCCCCTTACAAGCATAATTGTTGTCACTACACCATGGCAGTGCACCCTTCCCCTCCCCCCCCCCATCCCCCACACACGCAAAGAAGAAAACAGCATTAGTGTGGCCTGTGTACATATTACTTAAGATGTTGCGAAGTGACCACTGACTGATTCTCACTTTTTTATATATCATGTATATATCGTCATGCGCCAATTTTGGCGCACCAGATGGCTCCACTTCTTGTGAATCCTGGTTTGTCATAGAGGGATTGTCTGGCACTTGTTTTTTTTCCATCTGAGCTCTTGATATCCATACAAGAGGTTCTCTTTTCTCCAAAGGTCTCTTTAACTTTCCTGTAGGCAGTACCTGTCTTACCCCTAGTGAGGTAAGCCTCTACATCCTTACATTTGGCCTCTAGCCATCCCCGCTTAGCCATTTTGCACTTCTTGTCAATCTCATTTTTGAGACGTTTGTATTCCTTTTTGCCTGCTTCATTTACTGCATTTTTATATTTTCTCCTTTCGTCAATTAAATTCAATATTTCTTCTGTCACCCAAGGGTTTCTACTAGCCCTCGTCTTTGTACCTACTTGATCCTCTGCTGCCTTCACTATTTCATCTCTCAAAGCTACCCATTTATAATTATTAAAAATAGTAACGGTGTTGGAACATTCCCCTTTGATCCAGCATAAACTACCTCTAAATCATACGATTAATTGTCTAGTAGAATTATGTACAAAATCCTATTTAATAGAAAGCCTGCAACTGAATCAGGATCTAGTTTGAGATCCGTGGGCTCATATTTTGGGTTAATTTATCCATTTTACTGGTTGTTGACTTCCGTAGAAGTGGATTATAGTATTTTAAGCTATGCAGCAACCAGCCACGTTATTTATTTTCATTTATGCCAATACGCATTTCGGTTTTCCCCTCGTCTCCAACTGACGTTAGACATATTTAATCTTCAGTTAGTACTTCGTTAATAACATCGACTTCAGTTTGGATGCTGCAGCTGTCCTATCGAAATTAATTTGTTTAACTACTGCTTCCCGCGTGTTGTGTTTTTACCATATGTTACTTGTTAAATGCACTTGCCTTCTATTCTGCTTGTTATTGTTCCAATTTTCCGCACTTACAATCGTGACACAAACTTTTTTTTTGCACATTGCACAAAAAAAGCAGTATTTCCCATGAAGGCGAGCAACGTATTTGCTTACACCGGCAAAATTATGTCTATGGCCAAAGTTACATCATGCATAAAGGCCCGGAAAGGACTGTTGAAGTCAGTTTGGTGTTTACAGTAAATTTTTTAAATTCAAGCTTCTATATGATTAAAAATTCAAACTGCTTATTATGAATACAATGAATGCTGTATAGGGTTATTTACTGAGGGCAGTATGACTGGTTATATAGTGAATATTACAAACATAATGCAGTACTTTTATATAAAAAGAAATCAGTATCACAAATTTTACACAGTTAATAAATTTACACAGTTAATAATTTTTTTTCCTATTAAAGTAACATTCACAGTGAATAAAGTTAAAAAAGATGACTTAGTTGATACATTGCTATTATATACATTGGTTGGGGTCACATTTGAGTAAGGGAAATATATGGTCTTTTATTTATTACTAGTGTAATTTTTCTTCACTGAACTTAGTGTGTGATCGTGTAAGTATATTTTAAAAGTTACTTAGGAAAATTTTGTTCGGCAACTATGTTTAGTCATTTACGATAAAATTTATTTCCCTTGTGTGAATCTCCAAAGGTACAGAAAGCACATCTAAGAGCAATGGATCGTAAATATACAACTCGCGAAGAGTAATAGTTAAAAACTCATCTTAAGGTTGAAGTTGTTCTGTTCGTATTTGCTTGCAAATAGATTTTCTTTCTTTTTCTTATATTCTATTGGCTTGACATGTTATGCTGACGTTCTAGCAGCATAAGTGAGATTTTCTTTTCTTTCTGTTAAACAACAGGGAAAATGCTCTTCACTACTTGTACACACGTAAGTTCAAGTATTTAAGAAACATTTTGTATATGTTTTTTATATGCTGGTATACCCTATGTTTTCACATGATGTGGGTTTTTTTGTTTCCTATGTTTTGCATTACACTTGTTTTCCTTTGTCACCGGCAGCCCAGTAGTTATTTACCAGTAAATTTTACAACTCGTAGTGTTATGGTTAGGCATAACGTAAGTTAATTCTATCTGAAAGATTGTGTGTGTGTGTGTGTGTGTGTGTGTGTGTGTGTGTGTGCGTGTGTGTGTGTGTGTGTGTGTGCGTGTGTAGGCAACGAGGATTGTGGATCTTGTTACCTACAAACACCTTCACCTGCTTATACACACACACACACACACACACACACACACACACACACACACACACAGAGTTGTTTTTAAAAACGTGAGATGAATAAATTAACAGAGGCAGCGGTAGAACAGTTGAGCATTCCGTTCAAGATTGATTATTTTCTGGCTACCACGGTCTTCAGCGATCCATCATTTCAAGATGGATCAATTATTGCGTCACTGCAGCGAAACTGAAGCAGCTATTGCCTGTAGTGCGTACCTCTATCCTACACCTTGAACTGTGCAACCCCAGCTGTCTCTGGCAGGTTGGGAGGCCTGTTCCGTTTTTGTATACCTGACCACAATAAAACCTGTGGTAGAGATTGGCACACACTGTGGAAGCCGTTCCTCGGTTACAGAACGTCCGTGCGGAAGCCTGGCAGCCATCGTCCGCAATTAAAACTGCGACCTTGAATGGCACTGACGTTCCAGACGTCTGGGGCGGGGGTTTGTCGATCAATGGCGATGAGGCCACGTGGACACGTGGCGCGGCTCTCAGCCTTGCTGACGCTGCAGCGCTGTCAGCCGGGACACGTGGCAGCCACCGGCCACACGTCTCAGCATTCACAACGCTCAGGCGATCTTCGCTCGTGTGTCCCCCATGATTTTCAGTCACAAATGCCTAGGGCTTACCCTACGGTGGACAGCATACAGAGTCATTCCCAATATAACGTAGTTATTTAAGTTTGAATTATAATGTAAAAAAAAATAAAGTCATTTAACTGTCTTCTTCTTCTTCTTCTTCTTCTTCTCTTCAGGTATTACCATCTTGATAAATATATTTAAGTAAACAACTGTCACTCAACATAGCTTATGTGAAATTACCGGTAACGGTACCCAACGTTGCCGGGGTCTCCTTCTATGTCTTCTGACTTGCCATTTACAATTTCTTGCCATTAACGGTAGTCTGCTGCTCTCCATTCTTTCCAGGTGTTCGTTTTATTATCTCCTGTAATCTAGAATTTTATCGTATAGACTAAAATTTTTAGTTCTTCTCTATTATTTTGACTCCTTTGTCTCTCTTCTATTGTGCAGACTTTAAATCATCTGTGGAATTTCGTGTCTTGTATTCGGATACCGCCTTCTTGTTTTTTAATAATCACCCAGGTCTCGTTTCCATAGAGCAGTGCGAAGACTGCCACTGTTTTGTAGAATTTGAGAATTTTTCCTGATTTTCTTTTTAAGGTTTCTGTTAATTGTTCCACATACCTTTCTCAATTTACTGAGCTTAATCAAATGGCTCTGAGCACTATGGGACTTAACATCTGAGGTCATCAGTCCCCTAGAACTTAGAACTACTTAAACCTAATTAACATAAGTACATCACACACATCCATGCCCGAGGCAGGATTCGAACCTGCGACCGTATCAGTCGCGCGGTTCCGCACCTAGAACCGCTCGGCCATGAGCTTAATCCATGTATGTTTCCTGTAGCCGTGTGTCACTTCACATCCTGGGTAACTGAAGTGATTTAGTTGCTCCAAAATGTCCTGATTACCACTACTCTGGTTCTAATGGTCCTGTCCCTATGACGCTCATTGTCTTAGTTTCTTCTGTTGAGGTTTTTGAGGGAATTTTCCTATCATCCCGAGAACCGTACCTACGATGGACATCATTGCTAATACCGAAACCGCCATTCTGGCCCTTCCTCGTCAAAACAGCACTGAAACAGCCAGGTACTCCCTGCCGATGAGGGAAATTCGACCATCATAATGCAGACCTAACATTATGAGCAGAAGATCCGGGACCTATTAGATCCGACGACATACTGAAAACTAAAAGCAGATCACACGGAATACGAATCGGTTAATCAAGGCGTAGTCTCCCTCGGCGGACGTACAGAGGAACCTGCGCTGTATGGGTTACCAAAGATCCTTAAGAATGATGTTCCATTAAGACCCATTGTTAGCGCTCCTGGCTCACCGACGTGTAAAGATGCAAAAGACCTGCCCTCTCTGTCCCAGTCACACTAAGACTGTCACACATACAGGTCTCAGGACATCTCATCGAGAAGCTTGAAAAACTAAACCTTGGACTAAACGACAGTCTGGTCAGTTTTCATGTTGTTTCTTTTTGTTTACCAAAGTGTCACTCGGTGACACACTGCGGCACATCGGTTCCATTTTCCCAAAAAACGTCACCAAACTCATTCATGCATGTCTCACTACGAGCTATTTACCGTGGAATGGCAACTTCTACGATCAGCTGGAAGGGGTCACCATGAGTAGTCACCTTAGTCCAGTGGCGGCCAACTTCTTCATGGAACATTTTGAAGCACAGGCACTGGACCTGGCACCTTGTAGACCTAAGGTATTGTACGGATATATCGATGATACCTTGGTTGTGTGGAGCCAAGGTGAGGAACAGCTCGGTGACTTCCTAAGACACTATAGTAGCCTCCATGCCAACATAAAATGTAAGATGGAAACAAAGCTACCCTTTCTAGAAGTGCTGGTTACAAGGGATGGTGAAAACCCGTGGCACGCCGGCCGGGGTGGCCGTGCGGTTATAGGCGCTACAGTCTAGAACCGCGAGACCGCTACGGTCGCAGGTTCGAATCCTGCCTCGGGCATGGATGTGTGTGTTGTCCTTAGGTTAGTTAGATTTAAGTAGTTCAAAGTTCTATGGGACTGATGATCTCAGAAGTTGAGTCCCATAGTGCTCAGAGCCATTTGAACCTTTTGAACCCGTGGCACAGCGTGTATCGAAAACAGACACACACGCACCAATACCTGCACGAACTGTCAAATCATCACCTGAGCCAAAAAACAGGCATGCTTGTAACGCGAGCAGGACGGATATGTGAGCCACAGCACCTCAGACGCGAGATGCAACACTTGGAAAGCGCTCCGAGGAGCAATGGGTACTCCACCAATGTAACCCAGTCAGACACTCGACGAAGTGACACATTGGAAAAAGAAATGGCGAGCACGGCCTTTCTACCATTGATTCCCAGAGTGACGCACAGAATCGGCTGTATATTGCGCAAACACGGCGTAAAGACTATTTATAAACCGACAAAGAAGATCAAAGAGTGTCTCAAATCGGAAAAGGAGAAAATGGATCCACGTGCAATGTCGGGAATATTCCGCATACCATGCTTATGCGGAAAAGCTTATGCTGGAATGACTGAACGATCAATCAACGCTAGGATCACAGAACATAAGCAGCATTGCAGGTTGGGGAAGATAATGAATTTTTTTCAATTCAGTAAACTTGAATCTTACAATGATTGTACCATTGTGCACTCGCTACTAGGATATCATCTACATAGACCATTATTTCATTGGTTAATATCTCAACTAGCACCTTGTCAATAGCGCTGATAAACACACACACACTCACACACATACACAAACAAGATTAGACCAAATGACACCACACGGTATTTTTAACACTTACCTTCATGTAAAAGTGCTGTACATGGCCTAGATTCCTTGGCCGGACTGATATTCCAATAGCCGGAAGTCACATCGAAAAAAGTCAGAAATTTACATCCATGGAACTTTGCGACATTTCATCTATGTTAGATGGTCGGTCACTCTCGCCTATTAAAATTTCATTCAAGTTCCTGACACCCAGAACCCACCTGACACCATCATTCTACTTCTTTATCAACACAAGTGGGTTATTATACCTGCTGGTTGACCTTTCAATAATCACCCATGAGACCACCTTTTGAATTTCTTTCCTCACCGCTTCCATTTTTGAAACTGGAGTGATATAAAGTTACTTGAAAAAATGTTTCATGATGTGACTTCTGTGTACTCACCTGATGATGGCCGGACGTCTCTGGGCCGAAATATCGTGGCAGTATGTCGACGGGATCCGGCTGCATACCCGGAAATTATTAGAAGATGTTTCATGATCCTTACACTTTAATTTGCACTCAAAATATTTTACCAAACCTGGCCTGTCTGAAAATGCCTTGCAGTTGCTCAGCAGAATATCTTTTAATTCCTCCCTTTGACTATTTGTAATACCTTCAGTATTCTCAACTCTATTACCTCCAACCTTACTCTGTCCTCCTCCTCTTCTTCCTTAGTAACCTGCCCTGTGGTCAAAATTCTTAGTGGCAAGTCTAATTCAGTTTGCTCACGCTCGTCCATATTTTCTAAAAATGATACTTCGCACCTACTTCTGTTGCACTTAAAACTAATCTTATCACTAGCAAAATCGATATTTACACACCATTTGCACAAGACATTAGTTCCAAATATTGCATCAATGCTGAATTTTGAACCACCAAGAAATTGCACGCCAACAGCTGTCCTGCCAATTCGACAGTAAATAGTACCTCTTGTTTCACAGTCTTTGTTAGCTTAGCAGTAGCACCAATAATTTTTTTCCAGAAACATGCATCACTACTATACCCTCTGTATTCTTAATAGATTCAAAAAATACCTGTGAAATGGCATTCAAGTCACTACCACTGTCCAGTAAACACTTAACATGAATCCCTCGTACCTTTGCTGTTATTACAGTGTGTCATGCTCCCTTTTTACTTAGCATATGATCTTCTTCGTACACAAACCCTGATTAATCATTTCCCTGGAACCTCTATCGTCCTGATTGCCAAAATGATTATCAGACACAGTCAAATGACAGATAGCTTGGTCCTCCTCCTCATTATCACTCTCAAACTATTCATTAGGCCTAGTATTTCCCTCGTTTATTCTTTTTTTACTTACCACATGGCCATCATTATCAGTTATAAATTCAAATACCTCATCCTCATCACTATTGGATTCATCACTACTGTCATCATTACCACTACTGTCAGAACCAGACCCACTGTCACTTTCGCTGTCCTCAAACACTTGGCTAATTAGTTGATACTTGTTTCCATTACTAGCCCACAAAGCAAAACACCTGAACTCTTTATGTCCTCTTAAAAATTTAAATCCTATTTTGACGCTTTGGGCATCCCAAGCGACAGTAACACACACTGTTTCATCACATGACTTTATTATAGTAAGTTCCTCTTCTCCTTTTGTGGGATAAACGTTGCTACCCACACCATCATTCAACATCTCACTAGAATTAGAAATTACACTCGTCTTAGTATTGTCATTTACATTACCCTTACCTGTGATTACAGCACATTTATATACAATTGGCTCTTCATCACTACCTACCCTAGTAGGAGCCAAAACTTGGTCTGATCCAGAATTAAAATCATCTCCTCCATTTCTTTTTCTTGAATTTCACCTACCGTTTCCATGCCCATTCTGGCTATTCTCCCCACAACCATTCCTTGGATTTCTACTATAATAACTCTTGTGCATTCTATTTACCAGTAATTCTCTCCCTGACTGATTATTGTCATCAAAATTCCTCTACAATCTTCCACTGAGGGCTTCACACTCTCCTCTTTACCAGCGTAATTCAAGAAATCACAAATATTACCCTTACGGGCAGGTACAAGCAATTCTCTAACTTTCTGAGACAACTTAGTTTCTAAACCCATAATTATTTATTCAATACCTAGCTCTTACTCCAAATATTTCAGTTTGTTTATCCAAAGCTGACAGAAACCTTTCAAAGTACGCTTCTTAGAGTGAAATCTCTCTCCTCCCTAAAATTCACTCAAAATTCTCTGCCGTTTCTCTTTGGACCAATATTAACCTAAAAATGCTTTCTCAAGTCTTTCCCACGAAGTACAACTATCATATACCTGAGTTGCCCATCCCTAAGCATCCCACTTCAAAACCACTCTCACAAATGACATTTTCTCTTTGTCATTCCATGTTTTTAAATTCCATAATGAAATCAAAAGCTTCAAAACTAATTTATTACAACTAACAAATGGAGGATTGTTTGGGACACTTCATACTGTATGCTTTTAATTTTGTACCTCTCGCAGATTTTTCTCCATTTCAGACAATTTGTAATCTACATTTTTATTTAATTTTACCAGTTCTACTCTACCACTATTGCAAACTTGGTTTCTACCTCTATTTCTAAATCATTTTTAGTCGGATCTATTTGGTTCTCAAGCTTAACCCTGTTTTCAGCACAAAATTTCCTTGCAGTTTTGACTTCAACTTTACACTGTTCCTCAGAAGCCTCCACCCTCCTAGTATGGTCATCACAAAGCTTCATTCTCTCTTCTACAGATTTAATATTCATTAATGTTGATTTCTCATTAATATTCAGTTGTACTTTCTGTACCTTTTGATCACAGTCTTTAACTACCACCTCATCCTTGTTATTTAATTCTGAAAGATTAGAGCTGACTATCTCAATCTCCTCCTTAATTTCTTTCTTCAGATCATCCTTTAAGTTAATCATTTAAATTCTAATGCTATCGGTTTTCTTTTCAGTCCTGCTAATGTCTTTTTTTATAGTACTTTCCATACAGTTCAAACTACTCACAGTTTGCCCTAACATTGCTTCCACTTTTCCGTCTGCCATAAGGTTATGCTCTTGCTGACTTTCACTACTAGATTCCTCCTTAATGACCTCATTCACTTCAGTACTGTTTTCGTCCATTTCTCTCTTTACATTAGGACTTTCGTCTCCGTCCTTGAAAGTTACAGTCATGTCTGATTTATAACTACTATCATCTAGAGAACCAGTCCCACTTAGGTCTTTCTGTTCACTTGAAAACTTAACCTCTGCAGATCTGTTCTCAGTCACACTGTCTTGTTCGTTAAGGCCACTCATTATGTATCACTCAATACAAAACAGTTTTCGCAACAAAATTACCTTATATATTAATCACTCGTCTCCTGGTGCTGCCTCTGCGGTTGTCACTTCGACTTGTCGTTGACTACAAATTGTAATTCTCTCAGCGAGGCGTCTTGTCTATCTCTATCTGAGTGCTTCTTGGCTGCTCCTGTACTCAGTGGCTGCTTCCATAGAACCTGCCCCATGTCCTAACGCCATCGCTTGGGTTAACTCGTGCAAACTGCTAGAGTTCACACTTCGCTGTCAAAGTTCGTGAGTCCAAATTTATTGCACCCACTTACAATAGTCCTCACTTCGAGGCACAAAATATAACGGTTTACCCACTTTTATTTCTTCATTGACTGTCCTTGGTGTCGATATACTTGCTGAAAAAATCGGTGGTGGAAGTGCAGGACTCTCCGCTGTAAATGATGTAGCCGACCGATGCGTAGTTGCATTTCACAGTCTTTTACTTTCATTGTACACAACCGCCACCCAATATTGCACAGTTATACGGCCAGTGCACTATTGTTTAACTTTCGCTACAATAGTTTACTGTTCAACGTCTACGAGCAGTAAAAAACATAACCACATAGTCCACAGTTCTTTCGGAATAATCAGGTAATTATGGAAAAGACACTGTCATCATTTTAACACATGGCCTAATAGTGTTACACTTATTTCACAGTTAAGCTGTGGTTATACTCACATCAAAAAAAGATTTGCATCACCTCGGTTCCGAGAGTTTGGGAACCCCTACAGAATATAGGAATAGACATCAACATAAACATTATTTCCGCCCTTTTTATTACTTATGGAAATCACACATCGTATGTTGTACCACCATACAACGAGACCTTCAGAAGTGGTGGCCCTCACAGCTGTACACACCAGTACCTCTAATCCCCATTAGCACGTCCTCTTGTATTGATGAATGCCTGTATTCATCGTGGCATACTATCCACAAATTCATCAAGGCGCTATTGGTCCACATTGTCCCACTGCTCAACGGCGATTCGGCCTAGATCCCTCAGAGTAATTGGTCATGTCGTCCATAAACAGCCCTTTTCAATCTATGACAGGCATGTTCGATAGGGTTCACGTCAGGAGAACATGCTGGCCACTCTAGTCGAGCGGTGTCGTTATCCTGAAGGAAGTCATTCACAAGATGTGCACGATGGGGTCGCGAATCGTCGTCCATGAAGACGAAAGCCTCGCCATTATGGTTGCACTATTCGTTGGAAGATGTCTGCGACGATTGTCTGGTTGAAGGCATATGTGACACTCATCGGTAAAGAGAACGTGATGCCAATCCTGAGCGGTCCATGCAGCATGTTGTTGGACCCATCTGTACCGCGCTGCATGGTGTCGTGGTTGCAAAGATGGACCTCGCCATGGACGTCAGGAGTGAAGTTGCGAATCATGCAATCTATTGCACACAGTTTGAGTCGTAACAGGATGTCCTGTGGCTGCACGAAAAGCATTATTCAACATGGTGGCGTTGCTGTCAGGGTTCCTCCGAGCCGTAATCCATAGGTCATCCACTGTAGTACTAGCCCTTGGGCGGCCTGAGCGTGGCATGTCATCGACAGTGCCTGTCTCTCTGTATCTGCTCCATGTCCTAACATCATCGCTTGGGTTAACTCCGGGACGCCTGAACACTTCGCTGGTTGAGAGTCCTTCCTGGCACAAAGTAAGAAGCGGACACGATCGAACCGAGGTATTAACCGTCTAGGCACGGTTGAACTACAGACAACACACTCCGTGTACCTCATTGCTGGTGGAATGACTGGAACTGATCGGCTGCAGATCCCCCTGAATCTAATAGGCGCTACTCATGCATGATTGTTGACATCTTTGGCCGGGATTAGTGACATCTCTGAACAGTCAAATGGACTATGTCGGTGATACAATATCCACAGTCAACGCCTATCTTCACCGGTTCTGTGAACTGGGATGATGTGTGAATATGTTTGCCTATTTGATTACTGACATTGGTTTACTGACTAGTTACATGGAGCACGAGCGTCGATGACGGTCCCTGTGATTCATCGTGCCTTTCAGCACATCTCTGCGTGCATAAACTGTAGCGTCGCAAGTTTTTCCGACTGAGCGTTTGGTTTGGATAGCTAGCTGCATGTAACTGCGGGCACTGACAGCTGCCGGCCTAACTGGGAAACACGCGCATCTATCACTACCTGCCGTGGGAAAGCTATCCAATGTCTCTTATTGGACGTGTACATTCACCACCTATGTTCTTATTGTTGTTGTGGTCTTCAGTCATGAGACTGGTTTGACGCAGCTCTCCATGCTACTCTATCCTGTGCAAGCTTCTTCATCTCCCAGTACCTACTGCAACCTACATCCTTTTGAATCTGCTTGGTGTATTCATCTCTTGGTCTCCCTCTGCGATTTTTACCCTCCACGCTCCCCTCCAATACTAAATTGGTGATCCCTTGATGCCTCAGAACATGTCCTACCAACCGATCCCTTCTTCTTGTCAAGTTGTGCCACAAACTTCTCCCCAACCCTATTCAATACCTCCTCAATAGTTATGTGATCTACCCATCTAATCTTCAGCATTCTTCTGTAGCACCACATTTCGAAAGCTTCTATTCTCTTCTTGTCCAAACTGTTCATCGTCCACGTTTCACTTCCATACACGGCTATACTCCATACAAATACTTTCAGAAACGACTTCCTGACGCTTAAATCTATACTCAATGTTAACAAATTTCTCTTCTTCAGAAACGCTTTCCTTTCCATTGCCAGTCTACATTTTATATCCTCTCTACGTCGATCATCATCAGTTATTTTGCTCCCCAAATAGCAAAACTCCTTCACCACCTGTAATAAACTAAATAAATGATTTTAAATATTATTCAATGATTTTCAAAATCGGTACAGTACCTTTTGACATTCAGGAGAAGATTGTATCCAAATTTCAGCGTTATAACTATATCAGTTTCAGAGATAGAAGCAATTGCTAAAAAAGTCAAAAACTGACACTTTGGAAAGTAAATTTAGTTAGGAATTATAGTAGTTTATCTTTTGGTATAATTGGAAAACGTACGCCGAACTCTTTCGTTTTGCAGAATTAATTAATTGAGATTTACATATTAAACTTTAATTATTTTTCGTTTTCGTAATAGAAAAATCAGGCAAAGTTATTATTAGTGTCTAAGGTTGTTGTGGGAGTATATGAGAGTGTGTACGTGGGACATTCGTCAAATTTTAATGTTGCATTATATACCGTCTTAAGTAACCTGCAAGAGTTAAGCAAGCCTGTTATGGGAAACTGATCCGAGGGAAATTATCCACTTTGCTCATGACGTATGTCTAGGTGTGATTGCTATTGTAGCAGGGCAGCCAGAAAGTCAGCTGGAGTATTAGCTGTATCTAAAGTATATTCCAGATTTATTGTTTTTTCGTTTTCGTTTATTAAACATTACTTTAATATTTGTATATCAGAATGACGTAGATGTGTCTGTATGTAAGGATTGGAGCAGGCCAGTTTTGACGCGAGTATGATCATGAGCGAGCATTCTGACTGGCAGCGAGTATGGTTAGCCAATAAGAATTGAGACAGTTCCCGCTTGTTACCTAATAGTTATACTGGGAGTGAGGCCACAAGAAGGGAGTCTCTAGCTGGCTTTGAACGCAGACGGTCATGTCACTAGCGAAAGTCAAAATAGTGTGTAAAATGAAGGAATATTGAGTTCCTCGCGTTTGATACGTGTCATGACTAACACTGATGTAGTTACAGTCAATTTGGTGTAGTTTGGAAGTTCTACAAATGTTTAGTTGAACAGGTATTTGCGTGTGAAATTTGGCCTTCATAGTATCCGGGTGGCAATGTTACAGTATTCAACCACTGAGCATTTTTTGGCGAGCAATTTCTTTTTTGAGAAATCCACAAGTAGGACCGAATGTAATAACTCATGTTAGTAGTGAAATTAATGACTGTGAGAACGATGTTTAATTCGGGTCTGGTTTATACAGATTTCTGGCTGCTGTGCATGTGAAATGAGTGTACGAATTGTGATTGTGAAGAAAATTTCCAATAGTTTAAATGTGGACTGAATAGTACCGTTTATTTGGCTATAAGAACAAATGAACATGTTTGTGTGAAAATTTCGGACATTATTTTCCAGAAGCAGATCCGTTTTCTTACCGTCCTATAAATGTTTTAATGACTGTTTCTCTGCAGTAGTTTATTTCATTGCGCGGCCTTGGTAATTGTAGGTATTAGATGGTGTTTTTTTTATGAACACTGCTTTTGCATCATCCTGTAAGTATCTACGTTGCCAAGTGGAGGGATATCGAGCAGACGCCGTTCTGAGGTTGGGTGAATTCTAATTTGCAGTCTGCACATCACACGGCAATACTCAAAAGCCCAGCCCCTCCCCCCCGCCCCCCACACACAACTTATGGAGTGGTGATGGAAGATAATATTTGGTCTTGCGGGGATAACAGAAAGACTGATGCCGACCAGCCTGCGGTTACAACAGCAGGAAACACACAAAGAAACAAACAAAGAAACTAACACTAACACAACGGCACTGCGTGCTCGTAGCCGTGAACACTACTGATCCCGCTCTGAGTTTTTTTTTTTTTTTTTTACTGGCAGAGTGTGGTTCTGTCAGGTATCATCGCGCAACTTGACTAGTTAAAGCCATATGACCACCCCCTTGTATGTTTAATTGCACACAAATGTTATCAAAAATGGCTCCCACAGAGGTAGAGCGCACCATGAGTGTCCATTCGCTAAGATGCATTTAATTAAGAGTCAAAAATAGAGCAATGTATCAGCTGAAACTGCTAATTCTGTTCATAACGAGAAATTACTGAATAAGCTTAAATGACAAAACTGACTTTACCTCTTTCCATATGGATTACGTTGATAACGTTTAGCAAGAACTGTGCATAGTATCTGTCAGAGAACGGTTATCGTAATGGTTGTGACATTACAGATGTGGCGGAAATCGAAGGACACACTGTTAGAACAAAGTATCCGCTATCTTTCATTCTTTGTAATACAGCAAATCTCTAATTATGCAGGTTGATGCATACCTGAGAGTGAACGGGTAACGTAATAACACAGATGTTTCAAAATACCTATACTTTTACGGCAAACTACTGTTTATTATATTTATACATGATGTAAAAGATAACATCTGCATGTGCGGCATCTTATTTGCGCGTTACTCGCCGGGAACTGATCACTTATTTAGAAAATTAAACTGAAAACACACTGCATATAGCATCATTTGCATTCTGTTCTCATCCGAGAAACAATAGCCCAGCTTTTCCTGTTTCTGTTTTTGTTTTGGGCATTTATTCTTGGCTACAGTTCTCATTTTAAGGAGAGCCAAACTATCGATATATATACTCAAACGAAGTATTGCGATAACAAATGAAAGCATTTCACTGCCTAGATGTACGTGATAATGGGTTGCACGATATCTTCGGCTTTGCTCCTTTCGTCTAGCGAACACACATTTCGTTTGCTACGTCGGCGCCATTTAAGACCTGAAATTCCTGTTAACAGGCATCGCTATTTAACCACACTCGGAAGTTTTCCTAGTATATGTCTTCACAACAAGAAATTTGTTTCACCACATCGGTCAGAGCTGCAGTATTACATTTCTCACTTCTATAACAAATTTCTTCTTTTTTAAATTTATGTCCAGTATTTTATCATACAGTATCACAAGATTTCTTCATTTCATAGCCTGCCAATAAATACACACGTTTTTAGAAAATGGATGTACATACGTCTGACTGTGTATATACAAGATGTATGTTGCACATCCCCTCCTAAACTACTATACTGATTGCAACCACACTTTGTGGGTATGAAAAAACCACCTACCTATAATAGTTCAAGAGATATGACTTCATAAACACTGAGATGTGTGAGAATCTGGCGCAGTATGCACGACATAGTAATAGTAGTAGAGTATTAGTAGTAGTAGCAGCAGCTTTCTGTATCTGTAGATCTCTTTTTACAAGGATATAGGGCATGTCAAAGTATTTACAAGTTTAGACCAATTTAAAATAAGTTAACTCATATACACATACATTTAAAGACTTCTAGTTAGACAATCATTAGATTTACTCCTAGTATACAATACTTCTTTTACAAATAATATATTAAATAATGTGATGCCACACTGTTAACTCACATCTCACTATCAGGCACTGCACACACTATGCACAAATTGTTTCATAACACTTCACTCACTACACACACAAACACACCCACACACTGGTGATCTCTGGGCCTTTTTCTGTACCACAATTTCCCATTTGATATCCTGAGAAACTGCGTCAGCATCCCTCAATAACGAGTGAGATGTTGAGCTCAGAAAGAGGAAGAGGTGTTATTATAGTGCAATGCATAGCTTAGGGCTAAATTTTTCTAGAAAAGGGGAAAAGAAGGAAAAAACATAGTGTGAAGGTGTTACGTGGAATGTTGGATGTTTTATAATCATTATTATTATTTATTTGTAGAGCATTTTTTTACCAAACCCCTACTCTGTTTTATCAAAGTAATCCTTCAGTGTATAAAATGTATTGCATAGCACGTACATTTTAGGTGCCTTTTCCAACAAGTGTATTTCTGCAAGTTCTTTAATCTCTTTTGGTAATTTATTGTACAGTTTTATTGCTTGGTAGGAAATGCTGTTTTGAGTTTTATGTTTTTTTTCCTGATGAATGTAAGTTGAGTCTAGCTCTTGTTCCGAGGTCATGGACAGAGCTATTTGTACAGTAATTACCAATGTTATGTTTTATGTGTACAACTGACTGGTAAATGTATTCACATGGATCAGTTAAAATCCCCAGTGTTGTGAACAGATCTTTACAATGAGCTCGACTACTACTTTTGGTTATTAGTCTTATGGCTCTTTTCTGGAGTTTGAAAATTGTGTTCATATTTTATGCATTTGTTCCCCAAAAAAGAATGCCATAGCTAAGAATTAAGTGTGCATATGAACAGTACATAGCTAAAAGACACTGCATGTTACAGACTGATGATGTGATTCTAAGGGCATAACATGCTGAAGACATTCTGTTTGCAAGTACCTTTGTGTGTTCACACCATTTCAACTGAGAATCAATATTCATTCCTAGAAATATTGCTTTTATTACAGTCTATGGAGGTGGCACCTACATTTAATTTAACATTTACATTTTCCCTCTTCATATTGAAATTCAGGGCATCAGTTTTCTTTATGTTCAATGCCACTTTATTGCTTATTGACCAATCGTAAACTTCCTTGACAGTTTCATTTGCTTTCTCCGCGAGGAGCTCTCCTGTTCTCAGTGACTATAATATTGCTGTCATCAGCGAAGAGCATTTTTTCACCATGAGTGACGCTACTATGAAAGTCATTAATGTACATCAGGAATAGTGTTGATCCTAATATGCTACCTTGCAGAACCGCTATATTAATGTATTTTAGTTCTGATATGTATTTCACTAAATGTTCAGATCTATTTGAAGTATGTGTTATCTCTACTAGCTAGTTTTGTGTACCCTATCCGCTAGATATGATCGAAACCCGTCGATAGCCACACCTCTTATTCCAAGTGCTTCTAATTCATTTAAGAGAATCTTGTGGTCGACTGTATCAAAGGCCTTAGAAAGATCCAAAAATATACCTGTGACACATTCATCTTTGTCAAGAGCTTCAAGTATAACTTTTTTGAATTCTACTATGGCTGACTCGGTATTTTTTCCACTTCGGAAACCAAACTGTGATTCGCTTGAAAGATTGTATTTATTCAGGTAATTCATTAATCTGTCTTTCATAATTGCTTCTATTATTTTTGAGAATGGTGGCAGCAGGGAAATGGGCCGATAATTGTCTGTGTCTTCTGCATTACCTTTCTTAAGCAAAGGCACAACTCTTGCATATTTTAACTGCTCTGGAAATGTCCCTGATGTGAAGGATTCATTTATTGTATTTGTTAAGGAGCCTTGTATAAACTCTATGCATTGTTTCAGTTCACACATTTCTACTTCATCTAAGCCTACTGACTTTTTATTTTTTAATTTTGAACAGGTTCATTGACTAAGTTCTCTGTGATTGGAAGTTACATAATTGTATTTAGTGTAATATTATTTACAGGTGTCGTATTTTTGGGGGGGAATGTATGCTGTAACTTCCCTGCAATACTTGAAAAATGGTCGTTTACATAGTTCGCTAAGTGTTGTGGATCATTTGTTATCTTACTCCCTCCCTTAGCAGTATGTTATTCTGCCTTTGTTTGTCATTAAATGATTTTTTTGCAGCAGTCAGCACCTTCCTATACATCTTTTTGTATCTATGATAGAAATTTAAGAATTCCGTATCATTGAAATTTATTAGTTCTTGTTTACGAACTATGTTGAGCGTAACTTTGCAATTTATTACATCTTTCCTGCTACCTCCATTTTTTAAGACGGTATTCACATATGCCGCTGAATGTACCTACAAAGTTATATCAGTGTATGATACACAGATCAGCAGTTACACCTTCATTAAACATAGAAAGCGTGAAACACTGGCGCATCATGCATGACGTTTAAATTTATTACTTCTGCGCTACTAACTCTATTGGCAATGTAATTCACTAACAGTATCGATGTAAGCAGCTGAATGTACCAAGAGATATGACGTCATAAACATAGAGACATAAAAAAATTCCGCATCATGCATGAAGCCCTAACACATTTATTCTGTAGTACTAAGACACTCCTACAGTCGAGTAACTTTAGGAAATCATTGATACGAGTCAGCGCTGTTAAGAGCTTTCAAATGTGAAGCGCAAATAGCTGTAGGTGAAACCGACAGCCGTCTATAGAGCTATGAGGGCGCGTTTCCGCAGACACGCTTACAAAATCGCGTTGTGGACACGCGAAGCAGCTGCGTCCGATGTTGAGACAATGACTGGGTTCGTGTTTCATAATTTGGATTCCATACTTATACATTTGTACATTATGCTTATTTCTTTGTACGACTGTTTCATAATTTCAGAGGTGTTTCCATGAATACATTTAAATGAAATTTGTTGATACTTAACTACTAACACAGCTCATTTGTTGTTTTCGTTTCTATTAGAAAACTGGCAAACCGAATACTCAACCAACCTCGCCTTTGTCAGTTAGTTTTGTGTGTAACAGGAAACAGAGTTCTTTTATCTTACAACGGACGTCCGATGAGAGACCCGATGAATTAGTTATTGTAATAACGTTTTCCATTTTGCAATGGAGTGTCCGGATATTCCCTATTTTGCTTTCTATTTCTAATCCTGAACTCATGAACTTTTCAGTACAACTAAAAATCAGCGAAAGTTGCAAATCTCACTTTTTTTATTTACTCTGAGTTGCTTCGGACCGGGACCCATTTTCAAATGATCGTGCCACGTTGTTAAAATCGTACCTTCAAAAATGCAAAGGCGTATCAATATATATATATTCATTATGAAGTGCAAATGAACATTTACAATGCATATTACATGCTTGAAGTTCGTAATGAATTTTTATTTTAGGATCATCTCTCGATTTCCTAGAAGGCATAAGTAATTTTATGTCAGGTATACATTGAAAGTTACCTTAAGTTGATGTGTGTATGGCACAAAAAACTCACTGTAATGTGGCACTGTTAGCAAGTTTTTTGCTGCTTGTATCAAAAGGCAGAAATTGCCAAGTGGATAGCAATGGTTCGCTAGCGTGGCTGCAGAGAGGATGCTAATTTGTAACGTTCTTGTTTTTCTTCTCATTGTCATGTTTTCGAATAGTATCAGGGATTCATAAATTCCAGAGATATCACAGGCGCTGGAACGTAGCAGTGATATCGCTGCAGGATCATGAATCCAATACTGTTCGTATAAATGAACTAGCCTGTATCAAACTGTGTTCAGTGGCAAATACATAGTTGTAAATCACTACTATCTCGCCCTCCGAAATGATAGAAGAAGCTGAGTCAGTACATTGCGATAACTAAGCTTGCTACATTAAAAAGGAAATGCATATTTTTGAATTATAATTGACCGTCTGAAGTTTTAACACTGTGGAGGGTAGCGAATAACTTATGAAGTAAATCACTAGTGAAAACTGATAGATAAGGTATTATGATAAATTATAGTCCCCAGAAATATTCTTTATATTTTGTGCGTCAAAAATACTAGTCTAAATTTTGTTGCAAATAATAGTAGAAACAGTTAACACATTCCTAGCTATATAAAGAATAAAATTCAACAAAAATCTGGAGAATAAATTGATTACGAGAAATTCTTATGTTCTTCGAATGTAATCGCCGTTACAAACCACACAGCGTCGACAAAAATTTTTCAACCAATATTTACCACAAAAGTTTGTAATAGTTCGCCAGACGATGTTGAAAACAGAAGAATGCTTAGTGCCACTTTTCATTCACTGGAAGTGGTTAGCTAACATAATTTGCTGTTAAGAAAAAGCATGCAGAATTATATCTACACAATGATTTTAAGCAACGATCACCACAACATATTGTATTGTTTCAAGGATTCAGAGAAAATATTGGTCAGGTAGACAAGAATCAGGAAATTACTTCAAAAGGATGACAGAAAAAGAGGTCGCTAAAATATCAGCCAAGAACAGGAACGCGTAAAACAGAAGCACCGAAGAAAAAGATGTTCTTGAGTTAAAAGAGCCTTTGGACATTGCCTAAAGTTCAGTTTCGATGTATTCTCCAAGAACATTTTTTAATGTATAAAGAGGTTATTGGATACTTTTTTAATAGCAGACATTCTACACATCAATCACCTATATAAATCTGATATAACCAAGGTGTTAATCGAAACAACGGTCTTCACTTTCAGAGACAATATTATCCTTAAGCTGCGTAGGCTGACACCTTAAAGCCATTTGCGAAACTGACAGATACAGAGGTAGAAAATAGCTTAAAACCATTTTTAAAAGCCACGTGTGTGTAAACAGTGCAATATGAAGAAATTAATAGAAGCCTTCGAAGAAGTTGCTGCAATGTTGATTCAGTGATTTCATCGAAACTGTTAGATGCCTAGTGGCAATCTCCATTCACAGGTAACGTGCTGGTTGACTGCCGTTCAAACCCCTGTACGGCCATCCAAGTTTTGGTTTCCTGTGGCTTCCCCATATAGATGTAGGCAAATTTTCTCTTTTAAAATGGTATGGATGCTTTCTTTCCTTAACTTCCTGTTATCCAAGCTTGTGCTCCGTACGTAATATAGTAGACATCGACTGGACAGTGCGATGCTGCTGCTTCGTTTCACTGAATTCGTCTGTTCGTAAATCAGAATGGCTTTTAACTGACCTTGAGGCATTCGAAACGATAGGAATCATGTGTAGTAGCTGCTCGGAAACTAATTTTGCAGGGTGTACCTAACGACACGGTAACGTATTTAAGCTACTACACTTTAAAATATATCAAAAATATAAGGGAATCAATTAAAAAGTATATACACTTCCATACAATGTGAGCTTGCACTTCTACAATATTATGTAAGTTGTGTAAAAGAGACACAGCAAATAAATATATTACTAACCCGCACTGCACTCAGTGTACAATCCGCATTAAGATGACTGTCTGTGTAACTGTATAAGCAACAACCAAGATTAATAATTTATGTTTTGAATTTAGCTATAGTGATAAGCATGAGTTGACTAAACGTTAACTCAAATACAGATTTTGACCATTGAACAGTTTAACTTCCTCACACATGATAAAGGAAATTGTTTCCACTGTCAATTTCACTAGAGTGCATCCTGTGAATGACAGTTAATTTTTATTATTGCCTGTGGAAATTGGCGTCGTGTCATGCGCGGCACGCAGCACAATTTCTACAGAAAGTTGGGTTTCTAAAGATTTCATCTACTGTATCTGTTGGATGTAAAATGTCACTTTACATTGTGTCAGCATTACCATGTGTTAGTGAGGAATATGGGAGAATTTTAGATCATTGAAGGGAGGAAAGATGTTAGTCTGATGTTGAACAAATGAAACAAGTAGCAACAGAAACTCCTTACATGCAAATAAGTTCTAACTCATTTCGTGCAGGTGCTTGGCTTTACGGAAGTAGAATACTTATCTTCGCGTAGCAGCATCCTGCGAACAACTTAACTGTGAAGTAAAACTTGGTATCAAGATACCGTAGTCATTTTAGTGAGCATTTTCAGGCCTCGGTTGGAGATGCTGCATAATTCCTCCAACTGCAGTAATTGAAATATTTAGCTGTTTCCATCGGGAACGACCCCATATACACTCCTGGAAATTGAAATAAGAACACCGTGAATTCATTGTCCCAGGAAGGGGAAACTTTATTGACACATTACTGGGGTCAGATACATGACATGATCACACTGACAGAACCACAGTCACATAGACACAGCCAACAGAGCATGCACAATGTCGGCACTAGTACAGTGTATATCCACCTTTCGCAGCAATGCAGGCTGCTATTCTCCCATGGAGACGATCGTAGAGATGCTGGATGTAGTCCTGTGGAACGGCTTGCCATGCCATTTCCACCTGGCGCCTCAGTTGGACCAGCGTTCGTGCTGGACGTGCAGACCGCATGAGACGACGCTTCATCCAGTCCCAAACATGCTCAATGGGGGACAGATCCGGAGATCTTGCTGGCCAGGGTAGTTGACTTACACCTTCTAGAGCACGTTGGGTGGCACGGGATACATGCGGACGTGCATTGTCCTGTTGGAACAGCAAGTTCCCTTGCCGGTCTAGGAATGGTAGAACGATGGGTTCGATGACGGTTTGGATGTACCGTGCACTATTCAGTATTCCCTCGACGA
The DNA here is from genome assembly GCF_023864275.1 of Schistocerca cancellata. Taxonomy (NCBI): domain Eukaryota; kingdom Metazoa; phylum Arthropoda; class Insecta; order Orthoptera; family Acrididae; genus Schistocerca; species Schistocerca cancellata. The sequence goes on from NC_064631.1 coordinate 680,900,703, forward strand.
TCACCAGTGGTGTACGGCCAGTGTAGGAGATCGCTCCCCACACCATGATGCCGAGTGTTGGCCCTGTGTGCCTCGGTCGTATGCAGTCCTGATTGTGGCGCTCACCTGCACGGCGCCAAACACGCATACGACCATCATTGGCACCAAGGCAGAAGCGACTCTCATCGCTGAAGACGACACGTCTCCATTCGTCCCTCCATTCACGCCTGTCGCGACACCACTGGAGGCGGGCTGCACGATGTTGGGGCGTGAGCGGAAGACGGCCTAACGGTGTGCGGGACCGTAGCCCAGCTTCATGGAGACGGTTGCGAATAGTCCTCGCCGATACCCCAGGAGCAACAGTGTCCCTAATTTGCTGGGAAGTGGCGGTGCGGTCCCCTACGGCACTGCGTAGGATCCTACGGTCTTGGCGTGCATCCGTGCGTCGCTGCGGTCCGGTCCCAGGTCGACGGGCACGTGCACCTTCTGCCGACCACTGGCGACAACATCGATGTACTGTGGAGACCTCACGCCCCACGTGTTGAGCAATTCGGCGGTACGTCCACCCGGCCTCCCGCATGCCCACTATACGCCCTCGCTCAAAGTCCGTCAACTGCACACACGGTTCACGTCCATGCTGTCGCGGCATGCTACCAGTGTTAAAGACTGCGATGGAGCTCCGTATGCCACGGCAAACTGGCTGACACTGACGGCGGTGGTGCACAAATGCTGCGCAGCTAGCGCCATTCGACGGCCAACACCGCGGTTCCTGGTGTGTCCGCTGTGCCGTGCGCGTGATCATTGCTTGTACAGCCCTCTCGCAGTGTCCGGAGCAAGTATGGTGGGTCTGACACACCGGTGTCAATGTGTTCTTTTTTCCATTTCCAGGAGTGTATGATGCTGCTTCCTTTGTACAGTTAGCCACAAACTATACCGAGCCAACTCTTGATGTCCATTTAATCATTTCAACAACTGGCTGTTAAATTATTGTAGAATATTTGACTAACATCATACGTGACAACGATATAATGTTATAAGGTATTTGGTGGCTAGCAAGTAGCCTTTTATACGACAGAAATAAGAGGCTTTCTCCTATACTGCGTCCATTACTCAATATATACAGATTGAATAACATCGGAGATAGGCTACAACCCTGTCTAACTCCCTTTCCAGTCACTGCTTCCCTTTGATGCCCCTCGACTCTTATAACTACCATCTGGTTTCTGTAAATATTGTAACTAGCCTTTCGCTCCCTGTATTTGACACCTGTCACCTTCAGAATTTGAAAGAAAGTATTCCAGTTGTGAGTTAACGAGAATTTCGCTCACATTTAAGTATATGGCCGAAAGAGTCAGCTCTCAGGAATTGTGAAAAGAATCCTGTCGTCGAGGACCGTGTGCCACAAAGAGCGCAGATTCGCCACGAGATGGGGAAATTCATAGACGTCTGTTGTGCTGAATGAGGCCTAAGCGCTGTAATGTGCAAGTGAGATAGACGAGAACCTATGTCAAAGGGAAAACCCGTAAAAGCTGTTTTTGACCAAGGAGGTGTACCAGTGTTAAATAAGGTAACCTAAAGGGGAACATTTATGAAAACTATTTAATTCTGTAATAACTCAGGGAATGAAGCCACAGTAATTTTAATCTACCATCCTTCGTAAATTTCTATGGTGATCCCAATAATACTTGAATACTGATCATATCTATAAAACTTTAGAATTTACTGTTGAAGCGAAATTAAGAAGGTTTGCAACGAAGACCTGAAAGTTAAAATCTGAACGCTTTGGTCGATCTTAACGATCGACATTGCATATAAAAGCGCATTATCAAAATGATGAATGTTGTAAATATCAACTGTGTAAATTTATTTGTTTAAAAGATACAGTAAATTTAAATTATCAGTATTTTCAGTTGAGCAACAGATCATAATTTCCTCCACACAGAACACATTGAACGATGACAGCATTGACCTTATTGAATCATTAGGTAATAGAATTTTTGTTGTAAGGTTTAGTACATAATAGTTACTTTTGTTATTTATTTATTTATCAGAAAGCACATTGGTGCAAGACTACTGGCCGTGGCATTCAAAGCTAAGAAGGAAACTGCATTGGTTTTATGTAAAAGAATTTAACTTAGAATGAAATGCATATCCCTAGCTACATACAGGCGTTGATATGTCAACGGGGACAGGTGAAAATGTGTGCCCCGACCGGGACTCGAACCGGGGATCTCCTGCTAAGATGGCAGACGCTCTATCCTTCTGAGCCAACGAGGACACATAGGATAATGCACCTGCAGGGACTTATCTCTGGCACGCCTCCCGTGAGACCGACATTCTCAACGTATTGTCCCGCACTATATTCATAGTGCCCCTGCCCATTATACTCATTACTCTCAGATTTTGGCCGATTCCCGTAAGAGTTCGGGCACTGTTTGTGCATCCGCAGAGAAGAAGATGGTCAAGTGGCCGGTGAGCCTTAGCTATATACATGTGTATGAAGATGGTGTCTGTCCTTTCGGACATCTTCACATACACCATCTTCATATATACGAATTTAACGTTTATTATGTAATTGATATTATTGTTACTTTATTTAGAAACGTGAAAGCGGTCAAGCTTTGATTATTTAAATATGTTAAAATGTAAAATAACGTAGAATAAGCTGCAGCCAATTAGATGGACGGCTTGAGGGAAGGGAACTGCAATAGTCAGTTGGGCGACTATGTTTGGCACGCCAGAGACGCGGCGGTAGCCAGGCAGAGGGACAGTGTTGGTGGAGACGCGGAAGCGGACGTTGATCTTTAGGTAGCTAGGAAGTGAAACGACTTAGGAACTTTCGTGTTGTGTGGTATCGCGGGACTTAGTCTCTGAGCGGTGAGCACCCGTGCGCCTGGTGTCAACAACAATAATAATTTTTCGCGTAGTTAAGAGGTGGAGTATTGGACTTGTAATTCGCGATGAGATTGTGAATGATCCAAATGTGTCAAATGGATATGCGCTCGAGTGTAACAGTAACTCTAAATGCAACCACTTTCGCGATTAGTTTGCCATCTGAATAAACATTATTCTAACCATATCGTAACTGTGTGGTCTACATCATTTATGGGTCGTTAATTTAGCTCTCGATATTAGTATTACTGTTGTTATGTTAACTTTGAATGGTTCATACAGTTCGAAAACTTGCCATCAGCCAGACAATTTAACCAAAGGGTCACAAGTGTCTAATTTAGGGCGTGTAATGCGACACGTGCGGTTCAACATCTAGGCGAGTTTCAGCCAAGACATCTGGACGAAGAGGAATCGCATAGTCTACAAATGCTAGAAAGAAGAGACTAGGTACTGGCGGAAGTAAAGCTGTGAGAACGGGGCGTGAGTCGTGTTTGGGTAGCTCAGATGGTAGAGCTCTTGCCCGTGAAAGGCAAAGGTCCCGAGTTCGGGTCTCGGTCCGGCACACAGTTTTAATCTGCCAGGAAGTTTCATATGCTAGAAACCTAGGTTTACCTTTCCTTAATATATCTTCTAAGATAGGTCGTAGGGTCAGTATTGCCTCAGACGTTCCAAGATTTCTACGGAATCGGAACTGACCTTTCCCAAGGTCAGCTTCTGCCAGGTTTTCCATTCGTTTGTAAAGAATTCATTCATAAGGATGTAGGATTCAAATGGCTCTAAGCACTATGGGACTTAACATCTGGGGTCATCAGTCCCCTAGACTTAGAACTACTTAAACCTAACTAACCAAAGTACAGCCTACACATCCACGCCCGAGGCAGGATTCGAACCTGCGGCCGTAGCAGCAGCGCGGTTCCGGACTGAAGCGGCCAGAACCACTCGGCCACAGTGGCCGGCCAGTATGTAGGGTGCAATAGTTACTTGGAGATGAAGAAGCTTGCACAGGATAGAGTAGCATGGAGAGCTGCATCAAACCAGTTTCTGGACTGGAGACCACAACAACAACAACAACAACTGCATAATCTGAAGAGAGTCCATGATTGTTATACAAGCTCTTCCGCAGGAGCCTCTTGCAGACAATATCGGTAATCTTGCTGTTACACTAATGTGGTCGCGATGTGCTTTCGTAGCATGTGACACGATATGCCATGGGACTGACAGACACCAAACTGTGCGCTAGTGGGGCCCTCAGGTTAGCGGCGTCGTCCTAAATGCATGCTGTCGAGAGGGTGTTGGCGGCGTGTTGCTGTCAGTGTCTCTGTGGCCTCTCTCGTGATAGACGCTTGACCCAGCGCTACATCTTTGTTGACCAGTGTGCTGGCGACAGCTTACAGATAGTGTTTATGAAGTGATGGACTAACTACCCTTATCGTTGTGGACCATTAGGAGGAGATTAGTGGCGGTATTACACACAGTGGCGTTTGCAGAGTGGAAGCAGGTGTAGCGGAGCAGCAAGGAGAGGCAATGGGAGGAATGGGAGGAATTACGCGCTCTCCGGTGACCGGCTTCGTGGAGTGTGAAGTTGTCCCTGTGCTTGCCTCGGCCGCTCCGAGAGCCGGCGTGGCACAGCGACTGAATTATTGAGGGACACGCCTCAAACTCGGCCGGGACAGGCGGCGGGAATTATTCAGGCGCCTGCGTGCCGCCGACCCCACAGCGGCCGCCTGCCACCTGACGCAGATCAGCAGACCTCGCCTCACCTCACCCCATGTCACCCCAGTGGACTGCCGCCTCATCGGTATGCGGGGACCATCTCCCAAGGTTCACGGCCGGCGGAAACACGATCAATTAATAATACACCAGCGCTAGCTTGCAGTGACGTCGGTTATCAGTGCCTCTGCAAGGCTTGTAACTGGCAGCCTCGCATACACTCAGCTAGACTGTTTGGCAGTGATGTGTGAAGGAGGAGGAGGAGTGGAAGGGGAAATAGACAGGTGTTTCCATGCGTGTAGAATTAATCAACATGCAAGTAGACTGAATATCATATGATGCTTGCACTGTCAGTCCAGTCGAACTGATCACTGCTGCGAAAACAGTGCTTCTAAGAAGTACTTGGTTAAGAGCTTCACACTGGTCTTTCAAGACACAGAAAAAGCCTACGACAGTGTACCAAGATCTAAGATGTGGAAGTTCTCAGAGAGAAGGAATATACACAGGGAACTGACTGATAAGACACTCTACAGGCGATACGTCAGCTGAGTTCAAAAAGTAAATGGACAGAAGGAATGGTCTGAGACCAAACGTAGAGTCCAGCAAGGGAGTACCTAGTCGCCACTGCTCTTCGTCATTGTCGCGGACGATTTGATGGAAAGGATAAAGGGGACGTTTGGACTTGAACTGAATGCACTGGTGTTAGCTGATGTTATGATCTGACGGGATAGAAATGAAGCCTCAGAAAAACTGAATATTTGAAACAATTAGTAACAGGGGAGTTTGGTGTTAAAGTGGGTAAGTCGAATACTGCAGCCATGAAGGTTAAACTGTCAAGGAGGATTGCCCGATTTACGCTGAATGGATGACACTTCAAGATATCTTAACGTTTTCCGCATTTAGCCAATGTGATATAATGTAAAGATTTGAAGTTGTAAACTGTACGCAGTAAAGCACCCCGTTTCACAACCAAGTAAGTTGCCTACTTTGCGACAGCCAAATATCCTACCACTTATGGAAAAATTAACCATCTTCAGTACGTAGTGTATTGCCATTTTGAACTATTCGTTGGAGATCGGTGCTGTGACAGAAAGAGAGAATAACCGTATCTGAGTTCATTAGTTCCATAATGAGGCGAACAAAAAAGGGAGTAAACGGGTTTTTTATTCAGGTAGAAATATAATTGACGATGGCCATAGTAATAGTTATTACAAAATGTAGTTGCCAATAGCGTGTGAAGCGTTTCTGAAAAGGAAAACAAAAATGTTAACATAAATTATAAATTTAAGCCTTGGGAAGTCATTTTGTGAGGCTGTTTGACTGGAGTGTGGCCTTGCACAGAAGTGAAATGTGGACAACGAACTGTTCAGTGTATAGGAAATTACAAGCTTCAGAAATGTGCTATTAGAGCTGAATGCTGAAAATTACATGTGCAGACAGAGTAACTAGTAGAGAGATACTGAATACAATTGGGCCGGAAAGAAATGTACGTCTCAACTGGACTAAAAGATGGCATCAACTGATAGGATTTCGTCTAAGGGATGTAACAACAACTGCTTACGTAATTGGATGCGAGCTGGTGGGAAGGGGGACGGGTGAAATCGTGGAAGGAGATCAATGCATAGCTACAGAGAACAATTGGATGTATATATAGGTTGAAGCAGTTTTACAGAGATGAAGAGAGTTCTAGGGAATGTTCTTGCGTGGAGAGCTACAACAGAGTAGTTTACAAATCGAAGACAACAATGAAAAGAACGTAGAAACTTTACTCTGAACTGGTGCACGAACTTCATGCTGCAGAAAAATTGCCAAAGATTTCTAGAATACAAACCTTTTGAAGATAAGAATAGCGCTCGCAGAGGAGAATTTGAGTAACTGATAAAGAAAGCAACTAGATAATGGGTAGTGGAAAAGAGACTTATAAACACCATGCTGTACGAAACGAAGCTGTGAGATTTACGCATCACCGCCTAGCAATAAAAAGGAACCTGCTTGTAGAGTAGCGGTACAGGAATTGAATGGTTTGGAAATTGTCATAGACAGCAAACTTTATAATGTGGATGCATAGTCTACAGCGAAATTAACGTCCACTATGTCTTAGGGATTTCGACATGCCCGCTATTTTTGCCATTGTATATACAAGGTGATCAGAGACAATCTAAAAAGTTTGTAAGGGTGTTGCAGGTAAATCACTGTTAAGAAGAAAGTTCTAACACTGCGACGTTTGCGAGTTAACTGGCACGGCAGTTAGCCAGTCAGTCCATTGGGAGAGCAAATTCAAATGGGCAAAAGCGTCTTGCGTTCAGTTTCCTAAATCCAAACAATAGAGCGATAGAAAAGTTAGGCATGGAACGGTAGTAAGGATCGATCGAATCCGAGCCGAAAGCTGAGCCGTCTGGTGCGCTATCATCTAAGCTATGAGAGCAACTGACACTAGTTGTATCTGGCGGACCGCTTGAATTTGCGCTCGCGCCGGCCTGATTGGCTAACTTCAATGCCAATTAACTCGGAAACGGCGCAACGCATCGAATTATTTTATCAACAAATATTTCTCAGCACAACCTAACCTTCAACACCCTCACAAGTTTTTGAGACTGTTTGTGATCGATCTGTACAAATGTCGTGGTAGATACGAATTGTAACTCTCTGAGACGGTTTGTGGGGCGTTGGTCGTACCATGTCGTGGGCCTACTAATACAGGTACCGTGAACATGAACCAGGATGTTGGTTTCAGCTGTGGACACTCTAGACCAGGGGTCGGCAAGTAGTTGTCAGTGGGGTCCGGATTCGGTGTAAAATTTTTTATGGAGGTCCAGACAATAACTAATAATTAAAAGGTACTGTTTCTTATTATGTTTACAGGTCGAGTTAATTTCCAAAAAAAGGGTAAAACAAGTAGTTCTCAGTTAATATTGTAATATATTCAATGTGAGAAATTACATCGACGGTGTTGAGCCAGTTTTTAAAGTTCGGCGTACGAGGGGTACAGCAAATGCGAAGTATGTCTTCGAGGCGGGCGTCCGTCAACCTTGACCGATATGTGTTCTTCGAAAAATTCATTTTTGAGAACGACGATTCGCATATATACGTCGAACCAAACATAGTGGCCAGATTGATACCTACTTTCTTACAATTTTCATATTTTTCTGAAACATGTTTACTCCAAAATTCTTCAGTGGTTACAGTTTTATACATTTGCAAAGAAATATCTTCTTGCAAGTCGATTATCTCCACTTGAAGTGAAGACTTTGAAACGCTGGACAACTTAGCAGCATCAGTCCATTTTGCCGATGCATCAACTTCATAAGAAAATTTTAGGAACTGAGACAGCTTTCCAATTTCTGCAAAGTCTTGAAATCTTGTAGCAAATCAGTCCCTTAGATCGGACAGAAATCTAACAAACACTGCGATCACCGGCCGGTGTGGCCGAGCGGTTCTAGGCGCTACAGTCTGGAACCGGACGATCGCTCCGGTCGCAGGTTCGAATCTTGCCTCGGGCTTGGATGTGAGTAATGTCCTTAGGTTAGTTGGCTTTAAGTAGTTCTACGTTTACGGGACTGATGACCTCAATGTTGAGTCCCATAGTGCTCAGAGCCATTTGAACACAGCAATGTCTTCTTCAGAGTTCTCTTTTTTGTACTCAAGAATTGTTGGGAAATGAATAAATTCGTGCCTTGCAATATCTTTTTCAAAAATATCCAGACACGAAAAGCAGACACGCTTTGTACCATATCACATATTAATTTCCCATTCCCTTGTAACTCTATGTTGAGCGTATTAAAATATTTCCGGATATCCCTCAGAAAAGCCACAGCTAGCATATTTTTCTCGTTTGTCATGAAATCTAAGTGGTTCTTTGCCCCCTGCGTATCCAAGATTTGCAAGAAGGAGGTTACTTATTCCTTTATTAGCCATAAACGTTCAACAACTTGACCTTTACTTAACCAACGAACATTGATGTATTGCAATAAGTCAGAACACGTTTAGTTACTAAATTACTCAGTACCCGACTAAATTACTAGCCTAGTGCGAACGAGGCACCGGGATACTTAGTTGGACGTCGGACTGTATTTAAGAATATCCGAGGTTCGATCTTCCGCGGTCCGTATAAAAAGGAAGCAGCCACTGTTGCAGAGCTGTACGCTTTTGTTCCTGCTTTGCCGAACACTCAGGCGTCTTGTCACACCTCGACTGGCCACACAAATACAATAAAAAATATATAGCTATTTGTGCAAGCGGATATATCGTTGACAACATTATCCCTGGAGTCTGGTAGCTGGAACGTATGTAATCTTCAGTGTAACAGCGAGAGGTTCTCTAGCGGGTAAGCAAGGAAGAAATTTAGTCAGACTGAGATTGGAAGCTTCTGATTCATTTCTTGGGAACAGCCAACAACAATGATCCGGGATCCAGGTTCAGCAGGCAGGATGTGAGCACGGAATCCACAGCCCTCAGTCTCTGTGGACCCACGCACCTCAGTACGGCCTGGGAGTGGAACGGTGTTGCGTGGTAAACGTCACCGGCTTGTGGCAGAGCTGCACCAGATGCTGCTGTGGTAGACTGGCACGGCTGCATCGATGGACCCAGAGGATTATAGTTTCGCCTGGTCATAACATGCAGTACAGGAATTTGGGCTGTGGGTTATGCAGACGTAGGTTTAAACTTAACAGTTATTTTACGTAGAATAAACAAATATGAAATACACTTTCACGAAAAGAATATATTTCTGCAGCCCATATAGATCTTTAGGTAGGGCTCCACATAATCAGCAATAAATGACGTCTATAAAATAAAAGAATAAAATCTATCATTTGCTCTTGCCATAATCAGGCAACAACATTAACAATTTACAATGCCTGGCCCTCCTCATAGCCAGTCACTGTATTTGAATCAACCTCAGTAGTAAAACATCAGATGACACAACCTGATCTAGGATTATAACATGCAACTATGTGTTGGCATACTAATACAACCATAGGGGTCACAATATGCTACTCACAATGCCCTACGAAACTATCTGTGTATGCGCCTTAATAATTTTTTACAATAATGAAAGCAATTTATTAAAGTTGGATAACCAGCACAGTGTTTTTGTTCTGCCGATTTAATGGAATTGTTCCACGAAGGAGTAACGGATGAATCCATAAATAACACAAGCAACTGATTATTCGCATACAACAAGTAACAAGACGAATTCTCAGCAGTCACGCTCTCGGCGTAGTTAAAAATAAATAAATAAATAAATAAAGGAAAACTTCAGTATTAATAAAATTAATCGTGCTCACAGCGCTTAATTACAAGCACAACGCTTTCTATCAGAGCGCACACTCCTGAGTGCCACCAATAAACGACCACAGCTTGTCACTCGACAACTACGGATTTCCGCTCCGAACACTATCGCTAGTAAATACATGCAGTGCACCACTCGTACACAACACAGTGCACTACATCAACCATGAAAGAACCAGCCTGAAACCGTCAACTGCAAAAGCACCAAGGCAGTGATCCTCTTGAGATACAGAAGCCCTTTACTCTGTCTCCACTGTACTGGCTGACCGTCCGGGTGGGAAAGGACACGACTGATGTAGAATGCAGTAGTTATTCCGAAATGAAGAGTCTTCAACAGGATAAAATAGCATGGAAAGCTCCATCAAACCAGTCTCTAGACTGGAGACCATAACAACGCAGGAATAAATCAGTGATGATATCTTAGATGTGAAATAAAGTACTGTTTTATGTACCCGTTTTGCACCGAAGAACCCTCGTTTTTCTTTATAGCTGCTAATTAGAATCGAATCAGTAATTAGCAGTACCAAATACCTTTGACTGAGATAGTCGCTTACAAGATGGTGATATAGTTACACAAATGATACGTAATACACTACGCTGTGTAATCGATACTGAGGAAAACTTTGAAGAAGCATAAATTCGAAAAACATAAATACATCGTTGTGAACTGATAATTACATTATTCTACAAGATGTGTCATTGGTGAAAATACTTTAGTATCCCTCGATATAATATTAAAAATAAGTAGAAATTGTTATTCTTCCGAAATGAACTAAAAAAATTACAACATTCGTACAGAACAAGCATTTCAAGGTTAAAGGAAACGTCATTTATCGAAAACTTTCTACACTACTACTGTTTTATTTAGGCTAGGGAGGAAGAGGTATTTCCTTCAATTTTTAAAAAAAATTTTGGTCTCACTGGCCTCTAAATTTATGAACAATTTTTGGGGGTGGTATTACGGTGGCAAACGTCAAGCTACTATTAATTGTGTATGTGTAGTTTCCGTTGTAAACTTAAGAATGTAGAGGAAACTTACATTTATGTCGGAAAGAACAGACACCGTTGACGATCCACAGCTGTACGAAATTGTTCGAAATTGTTTCGCAATTCCTTGACATCGGATGTATTATGCGACCGCTCGCAATAAACCGGAAATATGGGTTCAACACCCGGTCCGGCATGAATTTTCATTTGTCACTATCGCATAGTAGACCTTTATCTAATACAGCTGGAGTCAAGAGATCAGCATCAGTGAATTAATTTCGAAATTACAGTACATTTGCTTAAGCATTCAGAAATGCGTACATTTGTTAACGTCGACAGGGCTCTGCACAGAAGGGGGCGAATATTGCATCGCATAAACAGTTCTTGTAGGTACCTGCTGGATGTGGTGCGGTCCAGATGTAAGAAAAGCTTAACCTCTCGGCAGCCGCTGTTGGGGAAGAATGTCTATTGCCAGAGGGTGGAGTCGTACGACCAGAGTGCATGGAGAGGTGACAGGGAGTCTGCCGAGGATCTGCGAGTTCCAAAAAGTTGGCAGCCCTGATCCGGTCGTTTGGAGACAGCGGCAGGCGAGTTTTACGACTTAGCATGGTTCCTTCCCTGAGTAGCCCACTGCCAGAACAGCCGCTGAGGGTTTTCTCAGGCCACGAAGAAAAACTTGCGATTTTTCCGAAGTTGGTGGGTCCTTGTTTACGTGTACTGGACTTGTGTCGAGCATCAGCCGCACCATTTTCTTCTTAGGTACGTGCTTGTCAGCTCTTCCTATGCTACCAAATAGGTGACGGGATTTTCATGCGTTCTGTTTTCTTCGTAGACATATTAGTCACTAGCGTCTTGGATATCTGTAGCCGCATATCAACATCTATAACCATTATTCAATATAAATTGGATACTTCGAGCATTTTGGCTATACACACGCTTAGCATTAAATCATTCTCCACACATTTTCCCACGTCAGGCTTTGGAACGAAGTGCCTAGTAACATTCGTCTTATCCACATCACTCTGCATTCAAGGAGAGTGCTATCATCGGCTTTCCTGTTGACAAACCCTAGTTGTCCGCCTTCTGTCCTATAGTGAACTACTACTGTCACTGTCAAATTATCAACTTCCATGTTTTTCTTGCCTTCTATCTCATCTGCTAATCCGTTTCTCTATATATCACTCTTCCCCCTAACCAGTCAAATACTTTTCCACAGTTGATTCCTTCTGTACTTCAGCTAATTATTTCGATTAGATACCATTGCCCATACGTGACATCATCATCATCATCATCATCTTCTTCTTCTCCTTCTTCTTCGTCTTCTCCTCCTTATCCACTTCATGGAGTCGCCATTCTTGGCCCTTCCGTCTTCACAGTTATCTCCAGTGTGTTCTCGATCTCTTCTTCAAAATGTTTCAATTGGCTCTGAGCACTATGGGACTTAACTGCTGAGGTCATCAGTCCCCTAGAACTTAGATCTACTTAAATCTAACTAACCTAAGGACATCACACACATCCATACCCGAGGCAGGATTCGAACCAGCGACCGTAGCGGTCGCGCGATTCCACACTGAAGCGCCTAGAACTGCTCGGCCCTCCCGGCCGGCGATCTCTTCTTCCCCCGGCATGTAATCCAGTGCTGCGCTGGGACATCTGGTAGTTTCTACTCTTTATATACGATCGGTCCAATACTCACTATTGTAGAGGGTGCTCAGGAGCAGTCTGAAAAGCTTGTAAAAGTGTTGCGGAGTAGGCTGTGCTGAGAAATTAAGGAAAAAAATCGATACGTTGCTCCATTTCAGATTTAATTAGCATTGAACCTAGTCGGTCAGATAGCTGCGCTCGCTAAAATGCGGTAATGCGCAGACATTTGTGCGTCCGTGGGTTACCAATTGTTGAAATGTTTATTACCAGTGTCTTTTTCGGTAGTGATAAATTTAAGCTAGCTGAGCAAAAGCTACGTTTCAGGTAATCACCTGTCTCTGGAAGGCAGCTTGAATTTGTGCCCACAACGTCCTGATTGGCTAATTTCAAGGCCAATTAAATCGTAAATGGTGCAATGTATCGATTTTTCTTTGTAAACTATTGTTTCTCAGTACAACCTTCCCTGCAAAATCCTTACAAGCTTAACTGTTTCTGACGACCCTGTGTTATATTTAGTTACGTACTGATTCCATATTTAATTATTTCCAAACACTAATTTCGTATTCTATTCATCCGCGTACGTCTTTTACCACTCCTGCAAATCTAATTTCTGTCAATTGTATTTTACTCACTTGTTTCTACCCCTGCTCCCAGACTTCACAGCCAGGAAACAATGTGAAATAAAATTTCAATTTTCTTTCTTTTCTAACTTATTTTCTGATTATATTTTTTAAAGTTATTAGAATGGTCCTACGTACACCTTGAAATTTGCTGACTTCTTGGTCAATGTCCTTGTCATTATAAAATCTTATCTCACAGACAAGAGATTTAAAATTCTCCACTTGCTCGAAAATATTGTTCTCTGGCCAGTTATATGATCTCACTGGATCACTTCCTCTAAAAGCCACAGTTTCCGTTTCACTAATTGAGATTTTAAAATTATAATACTATTTAAAATATGCATGGATATCTGTAACTGTGTTTCATTTCCTTGAATCATTATTTGAACGTCTGCCAAGAGAAAAGTTCGAGTACACGTTCTCTCGTAATTCAATTCATGGATCTAGCAGTAGTTTCCATTTCTTTAAATTGCTCTCTATATATAAGTGTGAATCACCTGAAGCGTGCACCGCATTTATTACGGAAATGCACGCGCTATTGATGTGCGGTTTTCAAAGAACGCACTGATGCTCAGGAGTTGTTGTTAGCCAGTAAACAAATTCTAATAATACTTAGTGTAGTTTTTGTACAAACGAACACTATAAGTGGAACAATGCATATCGATAAAAATTGAAAGTAAAGAATTCATATTTTGAAAAGTTTCCACACCGGCACTTGTTTATGCCATTCGAACTGCGTACTTGCTGGGATGTTGTTTTGTTCGCTTACAGTGTACTTGTACGTTCCTTGAGTGCGTTCCGACTACCTAGTTAGATAGTGTGACAGTCCGTGCTGTAGGTCGCGAGTACGTGATGGGATTTACCAATGCAGTAAAAGCCGCGGTGTATGGAGAATATATGAAGAATGCAGTTCGTTCTTGTACTATGTATGCGGCAAGCAAGATATCCCAATACACGTCAATCAACTTGGCAGTTATTTATAAACTCCTTCAACCATTTAAGTGAAAGTGGTAGTCTAACAGCTAGACAACGTAACAGAAGAAAACACGTTAAAAAAAGAGGGGGAAATTAACGTTCTTGCTGGAGTTGCAGTTGATCCGTAAGTTAGCTCCAGCGCAATCGCACGAGGAAGTGGCATGAATCAAGCTACTGTCCTACGCATTCTCCAACGACATAGGTTCCATCCCTACCACATCTCCCTCCAGCACGAGCTGCATGCAAATAATTATAAGAAACGTGTTCTTTTCTGTACATGAGAATTAAGACAGGATGCTCCAGATGTATAATGTATCTCGGTCAGTGATGGACGTTTACCAATCATCCAATCATCTCCAGATAAACCGCTGAAACATGCACTACTGCTCTGTTGACAATCCCCGTTGGCTTCGTCAGGCAGAGCTTCAGCGTCCATGTAGTGTAAGCGTAATGTTTGGGGTAGTGAGCCATCAGCTTATAGGTCTGCTTTTCATACAGGAACACAGGACATGCACAGGTACCGCAGTCTCCTTACAGGCGATCTTTCACGGATGATAGAAGGCTTTGCTCTGCAGACTAGGAGGAACCTGTGGCACCAACATAATGGTTGTGCAGCGCTTAGTGCACGAAGTAGTGCAGCATGTCTTCACCCAATTATTTTCAAATCGTTGGACTGGACGCAGAGAACCTGTGCTTTGGCCAACCCGGATTTTTCGCTACCAACTTTTTTCTATGGAGAAAGCTGAAAGAAGCTGTCTTCAAGGACATACCAACTACATCCGATGATATGCAGCAACGTGTTACTGCGGCCAGCTCGGACATATTCGCTGAAATGCTGGCATGAGCTCAGCACTCATTCCACACCAGACTGGAAGCGTGTTCTGCGGCTGGCGGTGAACATTTTGAATACAACCTGCCATGGTCAGTTGTCTCGTTACTGGTCAGAATCCACATAACTACAGTATGCACTTGTACTGTTCGTTAGTGTGTGCTAACATAGATATTGTACAAGTGTCGGCGTGAGAATTGTACAAAATACGATAGTTCGTAAACGACTCGCACTAAAATCCTGCAACAAAAACCAGTGACATCCTAATGTACCCTAATTTCAGTTTCTTAATATCAATATGCATTGTTCTGTTTAAAAAAGAGTATGTTTGTACAAAAATATACATTCTAACAAGGGAACCTCCCCATCGCACCCCCGACAGATTTAATTCTAAGTTGGCACAGTGGATAGACCTTGAAAAACTGAATACAGATCAGTCGAGAAAACAGGAAGAAGTTGGGTGGAACTATGAAAAAATAAGCAAAATATACAAACTGAGTAGTCCATGTGCAACATAAGCAACATCGAGGAGAATGTGAGCTCAGGAGCGCCGTGGTCCTGTGGTTAGCGTGAGCAGACGCGGAACGAAAGGTCCTTGGTTCAAGTCTCCCCTCGTGTGGAAATTTTAGTTTTTTGTTTTCAGTTTGTCACAAACTCTTATGTTTTCATCACTTTCTTGGGAGTGATTATCACATTCACAAGAAAACCTAAATCGGGAAAGGTAGAATCTTTTTACCCATTCTCCAACTGTACAAGTTAGGTGGGTCGACAACATATTTCTGTCATGTGACGCACATGCCGTCACCAGTGTCGTATAGAATATATCAGACGTGTTTTCCTGTGGAGGAGTCGCTTGACCTATGACCTTGCGATCAAATGTTTTCGGTTCCCATTGAAGAGGCACGTCCTTTCGTCGACTAATCGGACGGTTTTGCGGTGCGGTCGCAAAACACAGACACTAAACTTATTACAGTGAACAGAGACGTCAATGAACGAACGGACAGATCATAACTTTACGAAAATAAAGAAGGTAAACTTATCACTCGAGGGAAAACTTGAACCAAGGACCTCTCGTTCCGCAGCTGCTCACGCTAACCACGAGACCACGGCGCACCTATGCTTACATTATCCTTGATGTTGCCTATCTTGCGCATGGACTACTCAGTTTGTATATTTTGCTTATTTTTTCATAGTTCCACACAACATCTTCCTGTTTTCTCGAGCCCGCATCTCGTGGTCGTGCGGTAGCGTTCTCGCTTCCCACGCTCGGGTTCCCGGGTTCGATTCCCGGCGGGGTTAGGGATTTTCTCTGCCTCGTGATGGCTGGGTGTTGTGTGCTGTCCTTAGGTTAGTTAGGTTTAAGTAGTTCTAAGTTCTAGGGGACTGATGACATGTTAAGTCCTATAGTGCTCAGAGCCATTTGAACCATTTTTGTTTTCTCGATTGATCTGTGTTCAGTTTTTCAAGGCCTATCCACTGTGCCAACTTATATCTAAATCTGAGGGGGGTGCGATGGGGAGGTTCCCTTGTAAGTAATGTAACAATCTATTATTGGCTAGCAATACGAGGTCCTGACTAATAATCCATTCTGTGAAAACCGCACATCAGTAGCATTTTTCCATTTCCGTAAGTTTTAGGTGATTCACCCAGTATATTTACACTATGTGATCAAAAGTATCCGGACGTCCCCAAAAACATTTTTTTCACATTAGGGGCATTGTGCTGCCACCCACTGCCAGGTACTCCATATCAGCGACCTCAGTAATCATTCGGCATCGCGAGAGAGCAGAATGGGGCGTTTCGCGGAACTCACGGACATCGAACGTGGTCAGGTGATTGGGTGTCATTTTTGTCACATGTCTGTACGTGAGATTAACACACGCCGAAGTTCACGGTTTCCGATGTGACTGTGAAGTGGAAACGTGAAGGGACACGTACAGCACATAATCTTACAGGCCGACATCGTCTGTTGACCAACAGAGACCGCCGATAGTTGAAGAGTGTCGTAATGCGTAATAGGCAGACATCTATCCAGACCATCACGTAGGTATTCCAAACTGCATCAGGATCCACTGCAAGTACTACGACAGTTAGGCAAGAGGTGAGAAAACTTTTATGGTCGAGCCGCTGCTCATAAGGAACGACGCAGGTAAATGCCAAATGACGCCTCCCTTTGTGTAAGGAGAGAAAACATCGGACGAGTGAACTGTGGAAAAACGTTGTGTGGAGTGACGAATCGCGGTACACAATGTGGCGATCCGATGGCAGCGTGATGGTAGGGCGAAAGCCCGGCGAACGTTATCTGCAAGTGCGTGTCATGCCAACAGAAAAATTCTGAGGCGGTGGTGTTATGGTGTGGTCGCGTTTTTCATGAAGGGGGCTTGCACCCCTTGTTTTGCGTTGCACTGTCACAGCACAGACCTACATCGATGTTTTAAGCTGCTTCTTGCTTCCCACTGTTGAAGACCAATTCGGGGATAGCGATTGCATCTTTCAACACGATCGAGCACCTGTTCATAATGCATGGCTTGTGGCGGAGTAGTTACACGACAATAACATCCCTCTAGCGGACTGACCTGCACAGTATAGAACACCTTTGGGAAGTTTTGGAACGCCGACCTCGTGCCAGGCTTCACCGACCGACATCGATACCGCTCCTCAGTGCAGCACTCCGTGAAGAATGGGCTGCCATTCCCCAAGAAACCTTCCAGCACCTGATTGAAAGTTTGCATACAGGAGTGGAAGGTGTCTTCAAGGCTAAGGGTGGGCCAACACCATATTGAGTTCCAGCATTACCGAAGGAGGACGCCACGAATCTGTTCTTCAACCCTAGACATTCGTCTACATCTCGTAGTTTCATACCTCCTGCAGCTCTTTTCTCCAATGAGCACGTCTCTCGCAAGCGTTGGTCGGAGTCATTCAAAGGGTGACGTTCAGCAGAAAGCTGAAGTGCTACGTCCCTTATTTCAGACACTGAATATATCGCTGTGATGTGCTGTGATGGAAGGAAACATAAACGACAATCAGGTAAAACAAACAAAAAAATGCTACAACCAACTGCAACCAAGAAAGTGGGCCAACATGCACATGTGAGGTAAATTACACAACCAAGAACCGTTACAAACAATTTCTTTCGTAATTTCTGAAAGAAGGATCTTCGTACCCGTGTTCATATGGTCTTTTTATAATGTTTTGATATGCATAGTTTCTGACACATGATTTTATACACCCTTTGTTTTATAATAAAATACTACAACTGGGAAGCAAAAGATAGCTCGGACTTTCGCCCATCTTTATAACAGACAGAAGTTGAAAATATGTTACATGGGCATGGATAGGGGAACGTATTATTCCTATGTTAATAGTCATTCTCAACGACAATTTACAGTACATTAGTCATAGGAAACACGCAGAAATAGGGCCTGCCACAAAGAGTATCACATGGGTCCCTTACTTGCACGTTTATCATATGTCAAAGCCAAAACAAAAGCGCTGCGCCACGATTTGAAGTGTATATAGCACAGAGAATGAGGGCTACAGACACGGCCGACGTGTTGTCAGCGAGTGCTGAACGTATATCGCTTAACGGAGCAATCGCAGAGGTCAACAGTGAACTATAGTTGATTTTGATTAAAAGGAATTTCTACACACTTCTCCGGAATGTGTAGTAGCCCCGTTACAAGCACAAGAAAACCACGGTTGTATACTTTGTGGCACTTCCGTCGCTTTGGCGTCTCGAAACAAGTTTAATGTAGATTTGGCGTCAAGTTTTGTTAGAACTTCATCCCCTCAGAAAGCTCGGCTGAAGTTATAGAACATTCATGACAGCGAAATTTTTAATGACCATCTGCTTCCTGTGGCAGGAAACCGAAGGTCGAAAAGCACTTTCACCCGGGCGTGGGCTCTGCGCGGACACTGTTTAGAGCAACTGTTTTCCGCTCTCCCACTAGGAAATTCAGTTTGAAAACCAAGTACGCCGGTAGCTCAGCTGAACCATCCCGACTCACATCGCAATACAGTAAGGCGTGTCCCTATGTCGTCGTTTTTGTCGTTTATTGATATAAACGGACGAAGAGTTCCTACACGGACCAACGTCACAGAGTAATATGTGCCTCGAGCAAACGCAAATTATTATGAAAAGCAACAATTCCGCCAATATACGTAAATCGAATTTTTGTCGCTGTTAAAAAGACACATTCTTCTGTGCGAGCCACGACAATTGTGATGGCTGACAGTGAAGTGACTTTTTACATCAAAAAGTATTTACTTTACAACGCAATCGTTTTTAAGTCCTTCATTTTTTGAAAGATTTCATGGTGCATTCCGCTGCAATTCTCTTTATTTCATTTGCGATTGTACAATTTCGGCCTTAGGCCATTTTTAAGCATTTTATTGATTACTTTTTAATAGTAGATTATGTTGACGCTATTTTAGGAGCACGTTACTTCCGAGCAGTTGTTGCAAAAGTAACGTGCTCCTAAAACAGCGTGCATCTCGGATTTATTTTATGATCATAACACGATGTCATAGGAGCAACGACGTACACGACAATCTACTACTAAAAATCGTCCACAAAACACTTGAAAATGGCATAAGACTGAAACTGTACAGTCGTACATGAAATAAAGAGAATGGCAGCTGAAGGCATCATGAAATCTTTCAAAAAAATTCATCAAATCTGTCGACCCTGTCCCATTGAAAACTATAAAATCGCTTCATTTTGTCGTACGATTTTTCCTTTGTGTGATCTCCATCCCTGAATTAATCTTCGGAAAGCCTGCAAAACAGCCCTCTACAGCTGTCGTAAATTCGTTGGACTCAAAATAATCTTCCAGCCACACGTTGTACAGTATATGTGGTCCATCTACTAATAATCTTTTCTTACGGTTTTGTTCCTACCACGTGGTAAATAATCAAGATATACTAATATGCACATAAAAATTTTCAGTGTAAGTAAAATACGAGTATTTTACTAATACGTTGCTACCTGTCCATCTTTCTGTTGATTGTGTAAATGTTCTTCAGTGTCTATTTGTGATTTAACTCTTAATGCTGTGCGTTTACGAAAGGGAGATATAGCGCCAGACCGTCGTGTGCCTAGATAAGAATGGTGGGGAGGGGGGACCAATCCTGAGGATGGAAGACGTACGAACGGAGTGGTGCTTAATGCAGCTCAGACCCTAGATTCCGCTGTCATTTTCTTACGAGACGTGCCTCGGTAAGCTACGAGAATGAGATAAATTGGTGGGAGGATTGGTTTTATTTGTATGTTGGTACATATTGAACAGTAGTCAGGAATCAACTTATCAGCGCAATGTTTTTTTGGTATACTTCTTTTGTGTGTGTCATCTAAATGAAAGAAATATACCGTGACGCCTCAAAACAATTTTTACTGCTTTATTTTTCTTTGTCCGTCTGTCGGCAGTTTATTGCACGCGATACTCAAAACTCTAAACTTCTTAACTCTACGTCATATTCTCTACTTAAAGATGGATTTCTCAAAACTACAACCATATAAGGAAAACATGAAAATATAGAGAAAGCCGGTCGACGGTGTTATTATAGACGACAGGAGATTGAATGTATCTGAAATACCTTACTACACAGTCATATCAGAACGAACATTATGGAACAAATTACGTGATGAAATAACTAACAGAAAGTTCAAATAAAACTGTATGGTTCCAGTGACATTTTCAGGTCTCAGACATCTGTGATGTACACTACTGGTCATTAAAATTGCTACACCACAAAGATGACGTGCTACAGACGCGAAATTCAACCGACAGGAAGAAGATGCTGTGATATGCAAATGATTAGCTTTTCAGAGCATTCACACAAGGTTGGCGCAGGGTGGCGACACCTACAACGTGCTGACATGAGGAAAGTTTCCAACCGATTTCTCATACACAAACACCAGTTGACCGGCGTTGCCTGGTGAAACGTTGTCGTGATGCCTCGTGTAAGGAGGATAAATGCGTACCATCACGTTTCCGACTTTGATGAAGGTCGGATTGTAGCCTATCACGATTGCGGTTTATCGTACCGCGACACTGCTGCTCGCGTTGGTCGTGATCCAATGACTGTTAGCAGAATATGGAATCGGTGGGTTCAGGAGGGTAATACGGAACGCCGTGCTGGATCCCAACGACCTCGTATCACTAGCAGTCGAGACGACAGGCAACTTATCCCCGTCCAGCACATTCTCCAGATCTCTCACCAATTGAAAACGTCTGGTCAGTGGTGGGAGAGCAACTGTCTCGTCACAATACGCCAGTCACTACTCTTGATGAACTGTAGTGTCGTGTTGAAGCTGCATGGGCAGTTGTATCTGTACACACCATGCAAGCTCTGTTTGACTTAATGCCCAGGCGTATCAAGGCCGTTATTACGGCCAGAGGTGGTTGTTCTGGGTACTGATTTCTCAGGATCTATGCACCCAAACTGAGTGAGAATGTAATCACATGTCAGTTCTAGTATAACATATTTGTCCAATGAATACCCGTTTATCATCTGCATTTCTTCTTGGTGTGGCAATTTTAATGGCCGGTAGTGTAAGTCTCAGAATGGGCTAGTAATGCGCGACTGACCTCGTACGGTAAACCTCCGGTCAAGAGAACGTCGAACATTTCCACTCGAAACTTTGGATGAAATTATTCAAAAAATGTTCAAATGCGTGTGAAATCTTATGGGACTTAACTGCTAAGGTCATCAGTCCCTAAGCTTACACACTACTTAACCTAAATTATCCTAAGGACAAACACACACACCCATGCCCGAGTGAGGACTCGAACCTCCTCCGGGATGAGCAGCACTGTCCATGACTGCAGCGCCCTAGACCGCTCGGCTAATCCTGCGCGGCGATGAAATTATTTCTGACAATGTTCACAACCACATAACGAATGACAGTAACAAGAAATAAAAGAAATAATAAAAGAAATAAAAGAAAGAATATCAGCTACAACTGTGAAAACGAAAACAAACAAAATCACAAGCTAGCTACTCGAAACTGGAAGTGCAAACACGAAAAGATGTAATGGTAGGGGGTGGAAGTCCGGTAACTTCAGATGCTTACTGCGTCTTGGAGCTGGCGGAATGCTTGTCGTGCCTACTGTATGTGCTGTCCTGTACTGCTTCCGGTGTAGCTGTCAAACCTAAAGTGATTTAGAAAAGACTATAAGTCTATTTATAATGGAAGACTTTACGAAAGATGTGATGACCACAGTCCACCATAACTCATAGTCTATGTTGATAAACAAAGTGCAATCCATACGGTAAATTTTGTGTAAGTAACATCCCAAAAAAGTACTGTTCAGTGCTGCTGCAGTGCTAAATGGATTCTTTTCGTTTATCACCTTAAAAATTAGAACTAGACCTTTAGAAAATTATGCATATTCTTCTGAACCGTCTGAATGAAAAATACGTTTGAAGAAGCATGAACTACAAAAGCTAAATAAGAAATTGTTTTTCAAGACTAGTTCCGTAGAGATATATAGGAAATTGTATAACTAAAGGATTTTAAATACAAGCTGTTGGAATGCTTGAGAGGTGGCATGAGCCCTCTCTCATATTTCTATCTTACTCTGAGTAATTCGATTTTTCTCTCTAATTGCATGCGGTGAAAAGTTGCTATTCCTTCACACACTGGCTTCCCATGAAGCGTCTCTGGTCACCTGGGTGGTCTGGTGGCAGGCGGGTTCTGCTGAGCTTGAAGGGGTTAAGCCGACGGGTGTGAGGGAGTCGAGTGGATGCTTTCCAGGCACCGACACTGTCATAAGAGTGGTGGCGACACACCCACAGGGGCTTGATGGAGCGGCTGGGCTAGAGATTCCGTTACTTCACAGAAACTTAGTGAAAACACTTTCTGGCAGGCTACCAACGAGGCGTGGGATTGACTTGTGTTCCCAGGCAGTCTTGGCGGGCAAACTCCCGCGTGTTCTGCAAAATCATAACTGTGATTGACTTGCTCAGGCGATACCTCCGTAACGAAGCAAAATCGGCGCAGAAATTGGCGCCAAGTATTGGTGGAATAGTAGTGCGTCGGCAATAGAGTGGAATTTTCCGTCGGTTTTCGAGTTGCTGATTGGAACGTTTAACCACAGCCACTGTCATGTGGGCGGGAATGTTCTGGGTTCGGCTTGTATGGGTGCTCGTGAGGGAGTCTGCTCTCGCCTTTCGGTTGGGGTAGGTTACAAGACTGACCTCTTGCTGCTCTGGCAGCCCGTCTTCTGTTGGCTGTCTAATATACTTTCATTTAATTATAAGTGTTTGATGAAGTTGCTGAAGTTGGCAACTGAGCGTTCTGAGTACAAGCGGCCTATGTTGTCCATCTTGAACAGTTTAGGCTGAAGTTGACTGTATCGGAGTTACTGTGCGACTTCGCTTGTTAAAATCAATCACTGTATTGTCAGTGATTGTGTAGCGAGCCTTCTTCGTCTCCCTCAGAGGCGTATTTGTGTTGCCAGGAAGTCTTTAGTCTGGAACAGCCAGACGAGGATAATTTGTTTTTGGCTATACTTGCGACATTATTATCACCACGACGGGACGTCGAAGCAACTAGCCATCGCCTCCGGTATGCCAGATCGTGCCCTTGCAGTTAAGAAAACAGCTTGGTAATGTATATCCGCAGCACCGGCAGATTAGGGACAATCAGAGCTCAGCGGAGCGCGCCTGTTCCCGTCTTTTCTAATGTGGTTCTGTCTTGGGTGTCTGAGTTCTCACGACAGTAGCAGCAATTAATGTTGGGTCCTCTGGGTGTTTCTCTTAAGATTTGAATTGCAAGTAATTGGCTCCACATACCACTTGGTCATAAACGTCACAATCTAGATTATGGACAACTTCACCTTCACAGCATTTCTTTGAGTATCCAATTTGACGTATTGTAAATGTTTCATTTGTGTTGTTTATTATTTTGAGTTTAGTCATAATAAATCAAGTTGTTATTTTGGACACAACTTTCATTCTGTCGATCGGTAGAGCAACCCTTTCATTAATGTAGGTTAATGAAACTTTCCTTTGTCAAATTAAATTATTGCAGGTGCCAAACTCTTTTCTACTCCACTTGCAGGGTCGATTAGTCAGTTCGCGTTTCTTCTTAATCCATGTGCAACAGCAGAAGTCAGAGTTAGACGAGGGGGGGGGGGGCTTAGAGCATCATTTCTACATGAAGATTGTAGAAGAATTTAGTGTTAAATACATTGCTAGCCCCGGCACCTCGCATGCTTACCATACTTACCATGTTTGGTGTGCCTGGCTTTTCTCCAAAACATATCTAAATAATATTGTGGAAGAGATTTCTATAAAACCAGTGAGAAGGTTGCCACAGATGGCAGTTTTCTCTTTCTCTTTTTCGAGTAAAGTTTTCTAGTTGCTGTACAGATAACTTTCCACTCTGTCCTCAGTTTCTCATTCGGAACTGGCAGAGCAAATTTATCTCCGAGAATTGCCGGTGTGTTACATCTGCACGACGAGGAACTTGAGGTGAAGGGATACTAAGGGAGCAACTGGCGGCAAAGGGCGGAGAGCGCGCGGAGGAGTTTGGGCGCAAGTCGCCGCCAACCCGGCAGGGCGCTCCTTTGTGTTGCCCTTGGCCCTCCGCTCCTCTGAGGAAATTAATTTTAGACAGGCCTGACATCTGCCGCGCCGCTGCGAATGCAGTTCGCGATTTCGTCCTCAGGCTGGTGTCGTGTTGTCGGAATTTTTCGCTTCTCGGAGGTATGTCGGTAGAGAGGACTGCTCCAGTGAATTGGCAATATTTAGCGGTAATCTGAGTCTTGGATGATACTTGAGCCTGAGCTCCATCAATCCATCTGTTGAACCAGTTTCTAAAAATTTAACTAGAGAATGTGTGCTGAAGAATTTTTAAAGTACGTAGTCGTCTTACGGTACATAATAGTCGTCATTATCATTGCATTCACCTTTGTTGCAGCAATATTAAGATAATATTCACATTGTTGCAACAATATAGATAAAATTTACATCTGTTGCAACAAGTACCTTAATGAATTGTAGCATCTGCAAATTACTTGCGTTGTCTCGGAAAAAAACATAATCTGACGTTCTGTCGAACAGGATTATTCTATTTCATTTCTATTTATTTATTTTGTCTGGAGAGACTTTTTGGTTTGAGGCCCTCTCTTGCATCTAAACAGACATGAGTTGACTTTGCAATACGTCTAGCACATGCATACTAAATGATGGGAATGACAATAATGTTATTATTGATGATGATGATGATGATGATGATGATGATGTCACTGATGCGATGACGACGACGACCACGACGACGATAGTATGGCTATGGCGACTCAGGACATCTTTGACCTTTGCCAGCTGGGTTGCGTACACTCAGGTACAGAGGCAATAACGTCACAGTGTAAGATTGGGGCAACGACACTGCCTTGTCTATAAATCCCCATGCCCCCCTCCTCTCTCCAGCCAATTGAAATCCAAGGTGGCAGGATTAACCCAGTTGTGCTAGCTGGAATTAAAGCAACATCCAACATGGTTGATCTAGCCAAGTAGCGGTTTGTACCCTGTCCCCTCCCCGTCCCACTTTCCCCAGCCTCGCTAGCCAATCACACCATAGTGTTAAAATGAAATAAGCAAAAAGAATATAAATGCAAACTTATAGGTCTCAAACTGTCTCTTCAAAGTCAAAGATATTTCCATAAAATTGTATACACTAATATTTATATCTGTTTAATCGGTGTAATATTAAAATAATGTTATTTGCTTAAAAGCCGGCCGCGGTGGCCGAGTGGTTCTAGGCGCTTCAGACCGGAACCGTGCGACTGGTACGGCCGCAGGTTCGAATTCTGCTTCGGGCATGGATGTGTGTGATGTCCTTAGGTTAATTAGGTTTAAGTAGTTCTAAGTTCTAGGGGACTGATGACCTCAGAAGTTAAGTCCCTTAGTGCTCAAAGCCATTTGCTTAAAATGCTGCCAAGTTCTAAGGTATGCATTATTTATGTAACTTTCACACGAAAGTGAAATATATTTACGTAAGATTATATGACTGCCATTACCCCTCAATCATGGAGACTGCCTTTACCCCAGTCATGTCATGGTTGCTGCTATTACCCTAAATTGTGACTGCCATTATCTCAGTCATGGTCATTGTCATTACCTCAACCTTGGTTGCTACCTTTGGAAAGTTGTGGCAAGGTCTTAAAGGACCAAACTGATGCGTTTATCGGTCCCTGAGCTAACGCACTACTTAATCTAAATTACGCTAAGGACAACACACGCACCCATGCCCGAGGGAGGACTCGAACCTCCGACGGAGGAAGCCACGTGGACCGTGACAAGACGCTCAAGACCGCGCGGCTTGCTATCTTTACCACGTATTAAATTTTCATAAAAGACTATTTGCCAGAAGTCAGAAAGCATAAATACTCGATCTTTCTTATTAGTTTGCTGTAGTGTCCTCACATTCCATGTTCCAATCCTTCTCTTTCCTTCCTTTACTGTCCCTTTCTTCCTTTCAAATATGTCTGCTCTCAGTGTGTTCCCCTGCCAGAGAGCCGAATGAGGGGAAATTTTAACTCCGGAATCTTTCACATGGAGAGACATAACATGTACTGCTTCAGAATATAATGTGTAAGCAGGAAAGCTAGAGAATGCAAGACAGGAGACGAAAATGAACAGACTATATGGACTTGGTTTTCGTGAAATGAGATGGGGAGAGAATGGGGATATAGAAGGGGAAATGTAGAGTGGTGAAAACGGAGTAGGAATATTGATAGGGCAAAAGCTGAAAATTAAGGTAATGAGGCCGCAATATATTGATGCGAGACTGATGATGATACAATTGAAGGGTAGTTATAAAGATTTGGTATATATGCCAACCAGCCAGCAGAGAGATGAGGAAGTGGGAGAATATTATGAGAAAATGCAAGAACTCACCGAGAAAGAAAAAGGAAATGCCAACACTACCATCATGGGGGACTGGAATGTAGTGGTGGGTGAAGCTAAAGATGAAGATACAGTAGGAAAATTTGGATTAATAATAAGAAATGAGAGAGCTGAACAACTAATTAGTTTCTGTGAAGAAAATTCATTAGCAGTGGGCAACACATTATTTGAACACCACAAAAGGAAACGTTACACATGGATATCAAATCTGAATAGGGGAAGATATCAGTTGAACTACATCCTGATACAAAAAAGACTTAGGAACTGTTTGAAGAACGCCAAAGCTTACCCAGGAGCGGATATAAATTCAGATCACAACCTAGTAGTGGGAGTAAAACAAGTAAAGTTGAAAAAGTCTCGATAGGTAAAGCAAAAATAAAGATTAAAGACAGAAAGGCTCAAAGAGGTAGGAAAGGCATCAGATTTAGAAAACAGATTTATGGAAAAATGGGAAAGAGGGAGTGTTGATGAAAGTGTTAATGACAAATGGATGAAAATGAGGGAAGGACTCATGGACTCTGCATAAGAAGTACTAGGAATTAGGGTACCTCAAAGTACCGGGAAAGAATGGATAACAGAGAACATGTTGAAAAAGACGAAAGAGCAGAGAAAGGGGGAAAATGTAGAAACGGAAGAAGGAAAAAAGAGGTAGAGGAAACTGAATAACAAATTAAAAAGAGAAACTGAAGAAACAAGTGGAAATGGATGAAACAGAAATGCGACAAAATAAAAAAATGGAGAAAGAGGGAATGTATGAAATGATGGATGTATGAAATGATGAATATTAAATGCAAAGCGAAATTAAGGTTGAAGAGGAGCAATATGTACCGGAAGGTGGAAAGGGATTCACTACCTTGCAAGCAGAAGTAGCAAAGACGTTGAAGCTGATGAACAATAGGAAGGCATGTAGAATTGATGATTTGCCAGCAGAACTGTTGAAGCGCCTGGGAAACAAGGCAAGAATAGAAATAGTTTACAAATTATTTTAGTTTCGATGTCATAATCGATAAGTATTAGTTCTGAGTGTACAGTTAAATTTTTCTTAGAAACACTTGAAATTACGAATTATTTGCACACGTAAAATTTCTATTATTAATTAGGCAATCCTGTACGGTTTACTATTTATTTCTGGATTCATTTATGAAATAATAATCGAAATTAATAATGTAACGAAAATTACTAGGAATTCATTTGTTAAGAAAAATAGTAAACCCTTTGGTATATTATTGTTTTCAAGGAGTGGGGAGTCGTAAGCTTGCCTCTGATGTGATCGGACGTATTTTTGTATTATAGGAGCGAACAATGTAATTTCGGCTTTGTTCATGTGAAAAATCAAAATACTGTATGTTAACTGAAATGTGAGAAAATTAGTAGAAATTATATTTACGTAAAAAAATTCTGCAACAACAATCTTCACTTTATTTAGTTCAAACCAATCGTGAGGACCTGATGTGAGATCTTCAGCTTCAAGAATCAGACCCCTAGACAAGAAGAACGGGAGCCATCTCAACATGAGAAGCTAAGTAAACTTGAAAATTAATTGTAATCTTCTCTCCTCTCGAATCTCCATAAAAGACTTTGCTTATTAATTACTTGGACTGGGCATTGTTTAATGTGGACAATAGATGGAAGAAGGGAGGAGTGGGTAGATTACAGGTTGAGACTATGAACCGTCACTGAGTTAATTATTAATTTTTGGTTGAAACTAGTACCTAGCTGTAGCTGATTTATGTATGAGCAGCAGATATGTTTTATATTCACTTCGAAATAACTGTTACATAGTTGAGCCCTCTTTTATGTAATTTTCACTGGATGGGAGCCTCCAGTTTTGTGCATAGAGGGTTTATGATAAATGAAGATTCTAAGGAAAAGTGTTTCTTGTGTAAATCACAAAAAGATATTAATATCTCCATACATTTTTGAATTTTTGAATTTTGGATTAGCTAGCCTATCTACTTTTGAGCTGGGAGCGTGAAGGTAATGATTGGATCCAGGTGATTTGTGGGCTATAGTCGTCTTTGCCTACTATACTGCTTACGCAGCGTGAAGAGAATTTCGTTGTCTGCTGTCATTCCTGGTGCTGCATTTTCAATAGATAGCGGTGTATGATAGGCCTTATATATTAATTAACCTACTTAGAAACCACACATATTGAAAGTGGGCTTAAAAATATTTACCCTAAAACGTCTAGGCCACGAACTGTTTCTTAAGTCCAGCGCCGATGGAACTAAGTAATCGGTACCAAGACCTTCGCAATACTGCGAAATGTCAGAGTCCAATCTCCTGTGTTCCTGTTGCCCATGCGAACTTTTGAGTAAGTGTTCCGCAGCCGCCTGGCGTGCGTGCTGGAGAATACGTGTCTTTCGTTAGCGTTGCTCTTTCCTGATCGACCCCAACGACGAATTTTTGTGTCAACTAATCAGTACTTCTCTCCATGTTACTTTTGCTTTTAATGCTATCTGTGATGTGTGCGTCTGTACAAGAACAATCATCTTTCAGTAAGACTTGGTAGGACACAAACTCTCTTGAATCCAGAAAAAGCTTTTTTAAATAAAAACATACACAATTTAGATACAATTTTTGTTGGACTGTGGCGGTTTTTAGGCGCGTTAAGCCCGCTGGCCCGTTGACCATCCCAATTGCGGTCAGCGGTGTTTCCGGGCGCCATTGTCTCTCTGGCCTACCTTCCCGCGTGCCACGGACAAAGGGCTCTTCCGGCCCTTCAAATTATTTGTTGATATATGTCCGTCTGACAACTACTTTCCACTTCTGCACCAGCACTCACAGCATTTGTTAGGGTAACAGCATGACCTGAGATTAAAATTGCTGTCCATTTAGTCACGTATTCCGTTGGATGACACGTTACATATTGTTGTTGTTGTTGTGGTCTTCAGTCCTGAGAGTGGTTTGATGCAGCTCTCCATGCTACTCTATCCTGTGCAAGCTTCTTCATCTCCCAGTATCTACTGCAACCTACATCCTTCTGAATCTGCTTAGTGTATTCATCTCTTGGTCTCCCTCTACGATTTTTACCCTCCACACGGCCCTCCAATGCTAAATTTGTGATCCCTTGATGCCTCAAAACATGTCCTACCAACCGATCCCTTCTTCTAGTCAAGTTGTGCCACAAACTTCTCTTCGCCCCAGTCCTATTCAATACCTCCTCATTAGTTACGTGATCTACCCACCTTATCTTCAGCATTCTTCTGTAGCACCACATTTCGAAAGCTTCTATTCTCTTCTTGTCCAAACTATTTATCGTCCATGTTTCACTTCCATACATGGCTACACTCCATACAAATACTTTCAGAAACGACTTCCTGACACTTAAATCTATACTCGATGTTAACAATTTCCTCTTCTTGAGAAACGCTTTCCTTGCCATTGCCAGTCTACATTTTATATCCTCTCTACTTCGACCATCATCGGTTATTTTACTCCCTAAATAGCAAAACTCCTTTACTACTTTAAGTGTCTCATTTCCTAATCTAATTCCCTCAGCATCACCCGACTTAATTCGACTACATTCCATTATCCTCGTTTTGCTTTTGTTGATGTTCATCTTATATCCTCCTTTCAAGACACTGTCCATTCCGTTCAACTGCTCTTCCAAGTCCTTTGCTGTCTCTGACAGAATTACAATGTCATCGGCGAACCTCAAAGTTTTTACTTCTTCTCCATGAATTTTAATACCTACTCCGAATTTTTCTTTTGTTTCCTTTACTGCTTGCTCAATATACAGATTGAATAACATCGGGGAGAGGCTACAACCCTGTCATACTCCTTTCCCAACCACTGCTTCCCTTTCATGCCCCTCGACTCTTATAACTGCCATCTGGTTTCTGTACAAACTGTAAATAGCCTTTCGCTCCCTGTATTTTACCCCTGCCACCTTTAGAATTTGAAAGAGAGTATTCCAGTCAACATTGTCAAAAGCTTTCTCTAAGTCTACAAATGCTAGTAACGTAGGTTTGCCTTTTCTTAATCTTTCTTCTAAGATAAGTCGTAAGGTCAGTATTGCCTCACGTGTTCCAACATTTCTACGGAATCCAAACTGATCTTCCCCGAGGTCGGCTTCTACCAGTTTTTCCATTCGTCTGTAAAGAATTCGCGTTAGTATTTTGCAGCTGTGACTTATTAAACTGATAGTTCGGTAAATTTCACATCTGTCAACACCTGCTTTCTTTGGGATTGGAATGATTATATTCTTCTTGAAGTCTGAGGGTATTTCTCCTGTCTCGTACATCATGCTCACCAGATGGTAGAGTTTTGTCATGACTGGCTCTCCCGAGGCCATCAGTAGTTCAAATGGAATGTTATCTACTCCCGGGGCCTTGTTTCGACTCAGGTCTTTCAGTGCTCTGTCAAACTCTTCACGCAGTATCGTATCTCCCATTTCGTCTTCATCTACATCCTCTTCCATTTCCATAATATTGTCCTCAAGTACATCGCCCTTGTATAAACCCTCTATATACTCCTTCCACCTTTCTGCCTTCCCTTCTTTGCTTAGAACTGGGTTTCCATCTGAGCTCTTGATATTTATACAAGTGGTTCTCTTCTCTCCAAAGGTCTCTTTAATTTTCCTGTAGGCAGTATCTATCTTACCCCTAGTGAGATAAGCCTCTACATCCTTACATTTGTCCTCTAGCCATCCCTGCTTAGCCATTTTGCACTTCCTGTTGATATCATTTTTGAGACGTTTGTATTCCTTTTTGCCTGCTTCATTTACTGCATTTTTATATTTTCTCCTTTCATCAATTAAATTCAATATTTCTTCTGTTATCCAAGGATTAATATTATCCCTCGTCTTTTTACCTACTTGATCCTCTGCTGCCTTCACTACTTCATCCCTCAGAGCTACCCATTCTTCTTCTACTGTATTTCTTTCCCACATTCCTGTCAATTGTTCCCTTATGCTCTCCCTGAAACTCTCTACAACCTCTGGTTCTTTCAGTTTATCCAGGTCCCTTCTCCTTAAATTCCCACCTTTTTGAAGTTTCTTCAGTTTCAATCTGCAGTTCATAACCAATAGATTGTGGTCAGAATCTACATCTGCCCCAGGAAATGTCTTACAATTTAAAACCTGGTTCCTAAATCTCTGTCTTACCATTATATAATCTATCTGATACCTACTAGTATCTCCAGGATTCTTCCAGGTATACAACCTTCTTTTATGATTCTTGAATCAAGTGTTGGCTATGATTAAGTTATGCTCTGTGCAAAATTCTACAAGGCGGCTTCCTCTTTCATTCCTTCCCCCCAATCCATATTCACCTACTATGTTTCCTTCTCTCCCTTTTCCTACTGACGAATTCCAGTCACTCATGACTACTAAATTTTCGTCTCCCTTCACTACCTGAATAATTTCTTTTATCTCGTCATACATTTCACCTACTTCTTCATCATCTGCAGAGGTAGTTGGCATATAAACTTGTACTACTGTAGTAGGCATGGGCTTTGTGTCTATCTTGGCCACAATAATGCGTTCACTATGCTGTTTGTAGTAGCTAACCCGCACTCCTATTTTTTTATTCATTATTAAACCTACTGCTGCATTACCCCTATTTGATTTTGTATTTATAACCTTGTAATCACCTGACCAAAAGTCTTGTTCCTCCTGCCACCGAACTTCACTAATTCCCACTATATCTAACTTTAACCTATCCATTTCCCTTTTTAAATTTTCTAACCTACCTGCCCGATTAAGGGATCTGACATTCCACGCTCCGATCCGTAGAACGCCAGCTTTCTTTCTCCTGATAACGACGTCCTCCTGAGTAGTCCCCGCCCGGAGATCCGAATGGGGGACTATTTTACCTCCGGGATATTTTACCCAAGTGGACGCCATCATCATTTAATCATACAGTAGAGCTGCATGTCCTCGGGAAAAATTACGGCTGTAGTTTCCCCTTGCTTTCAGCCGTTCGCAGAACCAGCAAAGCAAGGCCGTTTTGGTTAATGTTACAAGGCCAGATCAGTCAATCATCCAGACTGTTGCCCCTGCAACTACTGAAAAGGCTGCTGCCCCTCTTCAGGAACCACATGTTTGTCTGGCCTCTCAACAAATACCCCTCCGTTGTGGTTGCACCTACGGTACGGCCATCTGTATCGCTGAGCCACGCAAGCCTCCCCACCAACGGCAAGGTCCATGGTTCACGGGGGGCGTTACATATTAATGCAATATTATCACTTCTGCCCATAGACCCACTGAGAGAATTAATTCCGCCTGGCAGCGAAAATGCGAGTAAATGCGAGTATATAAGAGTATCATAGATGAATGGGGAATCGTTTCATCGATGAAGCGGGCCTCAAATGTGGAAACTCACTCACAGGAGTGACTTTAACAAAAGACAAAATGTTATGGCTCAGCGTGTGAGAATGAGCTTATCGGAAACGGAGAAGCTGGTCTCCTGCAAGCAGATTACAAGAGTAGGCGCGGAGGAGAATCTGCGTCCGTGTTACAAGGATCGTACGTTTACACACACTCAGTCAAGCAGCTCTGATATCCCTGTCAGTTCCTGCAGCGTGATCAGAGATCGTTGCAGTATGCCAGTTCCTTGTCGCTCAGGTATCACTGGCAACGAGGAAAGCTGATAGGCTAGCCGGAACAAATGTATCAACCCTATCTGTTGGACTGAGACCTGTTCTATGACTAAGGTGATACAAAATCTAAACTATGTAACTGAAACAGAAGGCTGCACGTAGAACTTTGGACTAACACACAAAAGGCAAATCATGGCAAGCTAATGACGCCGAAAGCATGTTTAAACAGAAGTTATACAATCCTGGGTTTGAACAGAAGGCAGCTAAGGTCAGGGTAAGTTTGATGACTGTCCTTGGAAACTTAAAGGAACGCCTATTCATGATGGGAATAGAGAAAGGAGTCCATAAATGAAGACTGTCTGGGGAGGGGGATAAAACCACACTACATTTAAGCTTCCGAAGCGAAGCACTGGAGGCCAAAAGACACAAAATTTTCGTTTCAATAAATCTTGAAGACACTGTGTCCCGTGGAAACGTAGTAAATGGACTCTTACTACTCTTCAACGGTACTGCCTGGCTTCACCAGACTGACAGTGCAGGCAACAAGGGGCTAAGGTCATTGTTATTTTCTCTCCATCATAAAACAAAATCATATCAATTCAGGTATGACATTGTTGTGATCATTTACCCCAAGTGGCTGAAGGTCGGTGAAACCACATGTAGGCAAGGTCCTGGAAGTCCACGCCTCATCACAGTGGGGACAGGATCATAGAGGTTGGGAGGCAAACCAATGGGAACTTGTCACCTGGTGTGACAAATTACGTTTCTTGAACCACCTCGGTGGTTCCATCCTGATGGTCGGTCGTTCAGGTGAACAACGGCCCGAAACATGCACGACACCATGGACACAGGCCGGTAGGGACAATAGCTTGCTATGAGGGGCGTTTAAGTGGGCTTCCATACGACCTGTGGTAGTAGTCGAAGGACTACGAGCACATTATTGATATTGCATGCCTTCATGTCTGATGCCATCCCTAACAGTGATGTCATTTTCCAGCAGGATAACTCTCCGTTATAGTGCCACAGTGGTTTGCGAAGCGTGTTGACGAACTCACACTGATGTCTTTTCCACCAAATTGGCCTTATCTGAACCCTGTGGAAAACACACATCGGAAGTTACCTGACGCGATCACAGAGCAACGGCACCTAATTTACGGAATTTACGTCACCTGTGCGTAGGTACCCGGTACCACACATCGCTGGAAACCTCGCAATGACTTGTAGAATCTATTCCACAGAGAATTATTGCTTTATTTCTCTCCAAAGCGTAACCAACACCGTTTTAAGCAGGTGGTTACAATTTCTTGGCTCGTCTAATTGATCAAAACCATCTGGACACGCTTATGCGATGAAGATTTGATCACTAGATGTCTGGAGAGGCAGTCCTGCCAGTGTGAAGGTGGACGGTGAGTATATACACTGAATAGCCATAGAAACTGATACAATTGCCCAATATGGTGTAGGGCCCCAACGAGCACGCAGAAGTGCCCCAACACGATGTGGCATGGACTCTAATAATGTCTGAAATAGTGCTGGAGGGAATTGACACCACGAATCATGCAGGACTGTCCATAAATCAGGAAGAGTACGAGGAGGTGGAGATCGCTTCTGAAGAGCACGTTGCAGGGCCTCACAGATTTGCTCAATAATGTTCTTGTCTGGGGAGTCTGGTGGCCAGTGGAAGCGGTTAAACTCATAAATGTCCCTGGAGACACTCGGTAGCAATTCTGGACGTTTGGGCTGTCGCAGTGTCCTGCTGCAATTGCCCAAGTGCGTCGGAATGCACAATGGACATGAATCACTGCAGGTGGTCAGACGGGATGATTACGTACGTATCGCCTGACAGTCATATCTAGACCTTTCAGGGGTCGTGTATCAATCCAACAGCACATGCCTCACACCACTACAGAGCCTCCACCAGCTTAAAGAGTGCCCTGCTGACATGCAGGGTCGGTGGATTCGCGAGGTCGTCTGCATAGCTGTACATGTCCATCCACTAGATAAAATTTAAAACGAGACTCGTCCGACCAGGCAACGTGTTTCCAGTCATCAACAGTCCAATGTCGGTGTTGACGGGCCCAGGCGTGGCGTAAAGCGTTGTGTCGTGCAGTCATCAAGGGCACACGTGTGGGCCTTCAGCACCAAAAACCCATATCGATGATGTTTTGTTGAATGGTTCGCACACTGACACTTGTCGGTGGCGCAGCATTAGAATCTGCAGCAATCTGCGGAAAGGTTGCACTTCCGTTTCCTTCACGTTGAACGATTATTTTCAGTGTCTTTGTTCCCGTTCTTCCAGGATCTTTTTTCAGCAACGGCGATGTCGGAGATTTGATGTTTTAAGGGATTCCTGATATTCACGGTACACTCGTGAAATGGTCGTACGGGAAAGTCCCCACTTCATCACTATCTCGGAGGTGCTGTGTCCCATCGCTTGTGCGCCGACTATAACACCACGTTCAAACTCAATTGAATCTTGATAATCTGCCGTTGTAGCAGCAGCAACCGATCTAACAACTGCGCCAGGCACTTGTCTTCTATGGGCGATGCCGACCGCAGCGTCATATTCTGCCTGTTTCATGTATCTGTACTTGAATACGCCTGCCTATACCAGTTACTTTGGCGCTTCAGTGTACTTTGAATAGAGAAACCATTACAGCGGAGTGGGTCTGATAGGAGAGATCAATAGTCATTGGTTTCACGTGAGAAACAAATCCATCGCAGACATTCCTTGTTGGAGTCAACCAAGTCGACTGCTGTAATGTAATTGTGAAGCGGAATCGCTAAGAAAGGAACACAGGTAAAGAAAGAGCAAGCTGATCACATTACTGACGTACTGAGAGAGCATTGTGGTGGATGGTTGTAAGAAATCGCGTGAAGTCAGCAAAGGGAAACACCCGTAAATAGCAAAGTGCTATTAGCAGTCCAGTGAGGACAATGAGTGTCTGTATGGAACTGAATGAAGTACAATGTTAGACCATTTTCCCATAAGCCACACATTTGTACAGTAAGTACTAAGCGTTGAGGCGGTGTAAACAACGACGCCACTGGACAGCGGATGACTGGAAACGAAAGATTTGGTGTGAATAATCCCGTTAGGCCCTGTGGCACTCCGATGGATGGGATTGAACTTTGAGAATGCCTGGAGAACGTTCCCTGCCATGATGGTGTAGTGCCAAAAGTGAAGTATGGAGGACGTGGTGTTACAGAATGAGGTATTTTCCGTTGTTGGGGGTGTGTGATCTCCTCATGCAGAACGATATGAACAGATTTTACAGCACTGTGTGCTGCTCATGGTAGAGAAAAAGTTCGGAGAATATGATTGTATCAGCATCACAGTGCAAGCTGTCACAAATCAGCATGTGTTATGTAATGGGCTGTATGGAGTAAAATTCCTGAAATGGAATTGAGTGCCAAAATGTTGACTTCAGTCTGGACCACCGCGTTCCACACCAGTTCCTTCCCTGTTTTCGGCACTGAAAGAGAGAACAGGCTGCCATTCCTCCACAGACAAAAAATGGTTCAAATGGCTCTGCGCAATATGGGACTTAATATCTGAGGTCATCAGTCCCCTAGAACTTAGAACTACTTAAACCTAACTAACCTAAGAACATCACACACATCCATGCCTGAGGCAGGATTCGAACCTACGACCGTAGTGGTAGCGCCGTTCCAAACTAAAGCGCCTAGAACTACTCGGCCACACCGGCCGGCCTCCACAGACATTCAGACACTTCATAGTTCAAGCCGTCATAGGGATGAAGGTCGACTCACTACCTATAATATGAATGTGTGGTGTCTTTTCTTTCGGGCAGGACCGAAAGAACAAACATTACGTGTAATCCGCAGTTGTTATACATGTAATGTAAACTGAAACTGGATGATATTAGCTGCATCGGGACGTTTATGCCGATACGGCTGCGACGAGTGAAAATTAATGCCAGATGGGGACTCAAACCCGGGATCTACAGCTTACCATGCAGTTGCATTAACCGTTGTCCCGTGTTGACAATGTTTACCTCAAATGCACTCACTATCTTGGCAATCTCCCTAGCTATTCCAAAATCCCAACCAGCGCCACATATCTATCGAACATTTTCGAAACAACAGACACCACACATTCGTACAACTGATGCGCCTCGGTGGGCAAAGGATCTACAAACATCTTTGCGGATTCACGTTAACGTTCGACCTCCAGCGGGAATCTGAAATTAGCGAGCATAAAGGACACGGACAGGGACAGGAGATAGATGGAAATCTGGGTCGGCCGGTCAGCGTGCCGAGATAACGGCGCAAGTACGATAAATACCGTGACAGGGTGGCGCAGTGCGTAACGCAACTGCCTAGTAAGCAGGGTATCCAGGGTTCGATTCCTGGTGCGACACACATTTTCAGTCGTCGCCGCCGAATTCGCGTAAAAGTCCCGATGCAGCTGGTATTATCAGTGCTTTCCTTTCCTTTTTCGTTCTCCCCCCCTCCACCTATTTACATAACACTCAATAGGGTGGTCCATTGATAGTGACCGGGCCAAATATGTCACGAAATATCCATCAAACGAAAAAACTACGAAGGACGAAACTCGTCTAGCTTGAAGGGGGAAACCAGATAGCGCTAAGGTTGGCCCGCTAGATGGCGCTGCCATAGGTGAAACGGATATAAACTGCGTTTTTTTAAATTTTAAATTGGAACCCCCATTTTCTATTACATATTCGTGTAGTACGTAAAGAAGTATGAATGTCTTAGTTGGACCACTTTTTTCGCTTTCTGATAAAGGGCGCTGTAATAGTAACAAAGATATAACTACGTGGTATCACGTGACATTCCGCCAGTACGGACGGTATTTGTTTCGTGATACATTACCCGTGTTAAAATGGACCGTTTACCAATGGCGGAAAAGGTCGATATCGTGTTGATGTATGGCTATTGTGATCAAAATGCCCAACGGGCGTGTGCTATGTATGCTGCTCGGTGTGTTGGACGACATCATCCAAGTGTCCGGACAGTTCACTGTATTGTTAAGTTATTTAAGGAAACAGGAAGTGTTCAGCCACATGTGAAATATCGACGACCTGCAACGAATGATGATGCCCAGGTAGGTGTTTTGGCTGCAGTCGCGGCTAATCCGCACATCAGTAGCAGACAAACTGCGCTAGAATCTGGAATCTCAAGAACGTCGGTGTTGAGAATGCAACATCAACATCGATTGCACCCTTACCACATTTCTGTGCACCAGGAGTTGCATGGCGGCGAGTTTGAACGTCGTGTGCAGTTCTGCCACTGGTCACAAGAGAAATTACGGGACGATGACAGATTTTATGCACGCGTTCAATTTAGCGACGAAGTGGCATTCACCAACAGCGGTAATATTGACTATTGGGCAACGGAAAATCCACGATGGCTGCGAGAAGTGGAACATCAGCGACCTTGGCGGGTTAATGTATTGTGCGGCATTATGGCAGGAAGGATCAATGGTCCCCATTTTATCGATGGCAATCTAAATGGTGCAATATATGCTGATTTCCTACGTAATGTTCTACCGATGTTACTACAACATGTTTCACTGCATGACAGAATGGCGATGTACTTCGAACATGATGGATGTCCGGCACATAGCTCGCGTGCGGTTGATGCGGTACTGAATAGCATATTTCACGACAGGTGGCTTGGTCGTCGAAGCACCGTAACATTGCCCGTACGTTCATAGGATCTGACGTCCACGGATTTCTTTCTGTGAGGAAAGTTGAAGGATATTTGCTATCGTGATCCACCGACAACGCCTGACAACATGCGTCAGCGCATTGTCAATGCATGTGCGAATATTACGGATGGCGAACTACTCGATGTTGAGAGTAATGTCGTTACACGTATTGCCAAATGCATGAGGTTGACGGACATCATTTTGAGCATTTATTGCATTAATGTGGTATTTACAGGTAATCACGCTGTAACAGCATGCTTTCTCAGAAATGATAAGTTCAGAAAGGTACATGTATCACATTGGAACAACGGAAATAAAATGTTCAAACGTCTACCTGCTGCCAACTGTTCGTCTAAAATTGTGAGCCATATATTTGTGACTATTACAGCGCCATCTATCACAAAGCGCAAAAAGTGGTCCAAGTAAAACATTCATATTTCTTTGCGTACTACACGAATATGTAATAAAAATGGGGGTTCGTATTTAAAAAAAAAAACGCTGTTGATATCCGTTTGACCTACGGCAGTGCCATCTAGCGGGCTAACCATAGCGCCATCTGGTTTCCCCCTTCAGGCTAGATAAGTTTCGTGCTTTGTAGTTTCTTTAGTTTGCCGCTTATTTCGTGAGATATTTGGCCCGGTCACGATCAATGGACGACCCTGTGTATCATCGGATACTCTTCATCGGACAGCATACGCCGATTGGTCGTTTGGGTGCTAATACGCGTGATCTCGAAGGCTCTGCCAATCCTGATCTTCAGAGTCAGTGCTCGAAGCGCACGCGTGGCGTGGGGCAGGTGAGCCCTGCACAGTCCGCGCCCGCCATGGCCAGCCTCAGCTCCGCGTGTAACGTCAGTCGCCGCTGGCTGCGCGGACATGAGGTGAACACAATGCAGTTACGACTTCAAATCAGAGTTTTCGGTAAAATGTCCACAGCTAGTGACAGAAGGAAAAAGAACGGGCATGAAAATGTGCTTATGTTCCATAATCTAAGTTTTGGTTCAACCTCCAGCGTGTGACCAGGTGAGGGAAAACGCAGATGTCCGTCAAAAACTCGATTCACTGTAAGTAATCAGTTATTCATGTAAAAAAAGATGTGAACTGTTTTATAATCTGCAAGTATCACATATCAAAATAAAACTGATACAGCCTAGATTCCACCGAAGATGCCTTAAAGTAAAAGGCGAAACTCGTCTTGAACCAATAAAGTACACCAGATAAAGAAAAAAAAATTGTTACTTCCAAAGGAAATAATCAATAGCTGTAGATACTTATCAAATTACATCTTATGACATACCAGCAAATTAGTCTCGGTTTAACTTCTTATTCCACATGCTATTAAATGCCGTTTAGAAAAGTTCATCTATCCCTTCCGAAAAAATGTAGTTACTTTCATATCTCAGTAGATAAACAGATAATGGATATTTATCATGCGACGAAATGCATGACGCTTTACAAGTTATCGTTTGCAAAAAAACACGTTTCAATTTCTTGAACCGATCACGAAATTTGCAATTGATACAACCGCATGGTTTACGACGAGCAGGACGAAGTATCGGTCGCGTCGCGAGCGATCTGCGCGCGGTCACCGCACAGCCCGTCCGCCGACATATCATTCAATATCTCGAGAACGGTGATAGCTATCGTTCTGCTCTCAGCTTTAAAAACAATTTCGATATGTTCACTAAATTTCATACGCAATAATGTATTACCTAAAATGAACTGTACGCAAAGTCCACGCAATGCATTTTTACCTCTGCACACTCATTAAAATTACAGCAAGTAACCAAGACGAATAACGAAAAGAAATTCGGTCCTTTATCGAGAGAAGATATCAGGCTGTAACATGCCCAAGAAT
This sequence comes from Schistocerca cancellata, assembly GCF_023864275.1. Lineage (NCBI taxonomy): Eukaryota > Metazoa > Arthropoda > Insecta > Orthoptera > Acrididae > Schistocerca > Schistocerca cancellata. The sequence goes on from NC_064631.1 coordinate 680,941,642, forward strand.
CAAATTTTTCTACCGAATAGTTTCCTTGGAATGGGATGATAAGTATTTCATAGTTTCCGCCGCGTACGCGCCAGCGGTTCGGCGAAAGTTCGTGTGGCCCGGGGTTCCGTACCTGACGTCACGCTCAGCGCGTTCTGTGATTGGCGGCGCGCACCCGGAGCGCGGCACGCGGCAGCGGAAGCGGTTCGACATGGGCAAACCGCGACGCAGAGCCCGCCGCGCCGCGCCGCTGACGTCGTTTCCATGGCAACCACGCCGCTACCGCGCGGTTTTGACGCGCGGCAGCCCTAGTGGGAACCGGCGTTAACAGCGCAGCGCCGGGAACAGAAGTGAGAGGCGCCGACACACGGGCAGCAGGGCTAACGAGATGGTAGCGTCCGGCCGCCGTGTCCGGCCGCCGTGTCCGGACCGCCGTGCTGCTGCTGGCGCCGGCGACTTTGCCGGGCCGCGCTCGCAGAGGAAGCTGCAGCACTTCCCGCTGCCCTGTCCGACCTCATCCGACGTAGCGCCTTTCCTGTTCCGCTACAAAGTTGTAGGATGTGCAACACAAGGCTTCTGCAAGCTATTGTTCGCCCACTGTGCCCTCGGGACGGATCCGACGGATCCATTCGAGTACTTCTCCTTTTATTGTGTCATCGGTCTTCCACAGCTCCTTCTAGGACCTTGAAAGTTATTCTCAGATGTCTTAAAACATCCACTGCCATGCTGTCCCATCATCCAGAGACATAAATCTTTACTCTCCTAACCAGACGAAAAACGTCTCATCTGTTATATAAAGTACACGTACATCTACATGGGTACTCTGCAAATCACATTTAATTACCTGCCAGAGGATTCATCGAACCACCTTCACAATTCCCCATTATTCCAATCTCGTACAGCACGCGCTAGGAATGAACACCTATATCTTCCTGTACGAGCTCTGACTTCCCTTATTTTATGTTTGTGATCGTTCCTCCCTATATACGTCAGTGTCAACAAAATATTTTCGCATAGTTGGTGATTGGAATTTCGCGAGAAGATTCCGTCGCAACGAAAAACGCCTTTCTCTTAATGATGTCCAGCCCAAATCCTGTATCATTTCTGTGACACTCACTCCCATATTTCGCGATAATACAAAACGCGCTGCCTTTCTTTGAACTTTTCGGATGTACTCCGTCAGCCCTATCTGGTAAGGATCTCAGACCACGCAGCAGTATTTTAAAAGAGGACGGACAAGCTTACTGTAGGCAGTCTCCTTAGTAGGTCTGTTACATTTTCTAAGTGTCCTGCCAATAAAACGTAGTCTTTGATTAGCCTTCCCCACAATACTTTCTATGTGTTCCTTCCAACTGAAGTTGTTCGTAATTATAATATCTAGGTATTTAGTTGAATTTACGACTTTTAGATTAGACTGATTTATAGTGTAACCGAAGTTTGAGTTCGTTTTAGCACTCATGTGGATGTCGTCCCACTTTTCGTTATTCAGGGTCAACTGCCACTTTTCGCAACATTCAGATATCTTTTCTAAATCGTTTTGCAGTTTGTTATGATCTTCTGATGACTTTATTAGTCGCTAAACCACAGCGTCATCTGCAAACAACCAAAGACGGCTGCTCAGATTGTCTCCAAAATCTCCTGTCTGACAGGAGATCACAAATCCAGTCACATAACTGAGACGATATTCCATAAGCACGCAATTTCACTACGAGCCGCTTGTGTGGTACAGTGTCCGAAGCCTTCTGTAAATCCAGAAATACGGAAAAAGTTTATCACCCCCATATTCACCACAATATTAATGGCTCTAAACCGCCTCTAGCGCTAATAATGTCCTCGGATCGGTGAGAAAGATAGTGATCAACTTTCTTCAGGTGTGCCGTGTGCAACTGACTCAAAAAAAAAAAAAAAAAAAAAAGTTCAAATGGCTCTGAGCACTATGGGACTTATCGTCTGAGGTCATCAGTCCCCTAGACTCAGAGCTACTTAAAGCTAACTAACCTAAGGACATCACACATATCCACGCCCGACGCAGGATTAGAACCTGCGACCATAGCAGCAGCGCGGTTTCGGACTGAAGCATCTAGAACCTCTTCGTCACAGCGGCCGGCGCAACTGATTGCCTTCATTTATTGTTAGATACCGTACAGCAGAAGTGTTGATTTGAAAAGTGTCCTCCGCTGTTCCAAATGAGTACACCATCTGTGGGATTACGGTCTTGTCATTTAGCCTGCCAGTCGACATGCGATATGGTGCCTCAGTGTTTGTAAAACGATGAAGATTTGTGTTAAGCCTTTTGAAAGCTACAGTAGCAGACAGGAATGTCCACGGCATATTCGTCAAGAATATGGAGACGAAAGGTAACGTTCGGCATCCGAGACTGCTGAAATAAACATCCTTGTTCTTTGAAATTTAAAACTGTCTCAGCGTACAGACTGTTCCATAGAATTATGGGAGAACTACCGGATGTTTCTAAATTGCTGGTACGATATTTCGGCGAAAAGCCTAAAATACGCAGAATACACTATGTGATAGAAAGTATCCGGACACCCCAAGAAACACACGTTTTTCATATTAGGGGCACTGTGCTGCCACCGACTGCCAGGTACTCTATATCAGCGACCTCAGTAGTCATTACACATCGTGAAAGAGCAGAATGGGGCGCTCCTCTGAGCTCACGGACTTCGAACGTGGTCAGGTGATTAGGTGTCACTTGTGTCATACGTCTGTATGCGAGATTTCCACACTCTTAAATATCCCTAGGTCCACTGTTTCCTATGTGACGGTGAAGTGTAAACGCGAAAGGTCACGTACAGCACGAAAGCGCACAGGTCGATCTCATCTGTTGACTGACAGTGACCGCTGACAATTGAAGCGGGTTGTAATGTGTTATAGGCAGACATCTATCCAGACAATCACACATGAATTCCAAACTGGATCAGGATCCACTGCAAGTACTATGATAGTTAGACGAGAAGTGAGAAAACTTGAATTTCATGGTCGAGCGGCTGTTCATAAGCCACCCATCACGCCGGTAAATGCCAAACGACGCCTGCTTGGCGTAGGGAGCGTGAACGTTGGACGATTGAACAGTATAAAAACGTTAGGTGGGGTGACAAATCACGGTGCACAATGTGGCGATCCGACGGTAGGGTCTGGGTATGGCGAATGCCCGGGAACGTCATCAGAGGGTGTGTGGTGCCAACAGTAAAATTCGGAGGCGGTGGTGTTATGGCGTGGTCGTGTTTTTCATGGAGGGGGCTTGCACCGTTGTCGTTTTGCGTGGCACTATCACAGCAGAGGCCCATATTGATGTTTTAAGCTCTTTGTTGCTTCCCACTGTTGAAGAGCAATTCGGGGATGGCGATTGCATCTTTTAACACAATCGAACACATTTTCATAATGCACGGCGTGTAGCGGAGTAATTAGACGACAATGCCGTCCTCTGGTGGCCGAGCGGTTCTAGGAGCTTCAGTCTGGAACTGCACGACCACTACGGTTGCAGATTCGAATCCTGCCTCGGGCGTGGATGTGTGTGATGTCCTTAGGTTAGTTAGGTTTAAGTATTTCTAAGTTCTAGGGGACTGATGACCTCAGATGTTAAGTCCCATAGTGCTCAGAGCCATTTTTTGAATTAGACGACAATAACGTCCCTGTGATGGACTGGCCTGGACAGAGTCGTGACCTGAATCGTATAGAACATCCTTGGGATGCTTTGGAACGCCAACGTCGTGCCAGGCCTCACCGACCGACATCGACACTTCTCCTCAGTGCAGCACTCCGTGAAGAATGGGATGAATTAAGAAGAGTAATGTAATCTTTCCAGCCCGTTTGGTTGGTTCAAATGGCTCTGAGCACTATGGGACTTAACATCTGAGGTCATCAGTCCCCTAGAACTTAGAACTACTTAAGCCTAACTAACCTAAGGACATGACACACATCCATGCCCGAGGCAGGATTCGAACCTGCGACCGTAGCAGTCCCGCGGTTAGCCCGTTTGGATTCCGTTAAAGACGACGTAGAGTTGCACAAAGTAGGTGTTTACAGGATTCCGTGTGAATGCGGCAAATCTCACACAGAGCAAACGACGTGCACTGTGCAGGATCGCATTATAGAACATCTGCGCACACTCGTCTTCTCCAAGCAAATAAGTCCGCTATCCTTTAGCACCGTATTTCCACTGGTCATTCGATGAAACGTAAGGAAAAGAAAAATAGACTATGCCCCAAACGTCAAGCATTTGAAGCTCAGTCGTCAATGATTCTGTGGAAATACGACTGTCTGAATTCCTTATGATTCGAGAGGGCGGTTTCCAGTTAAATATTGCATGGCACCCTATTATAGGAACGCTTCGTGCTCTGAGTGATCGGCATTGTCCTGCGATCTTACCGAGCGAAAACAATCGTTTTGATGTCGAAGAGGCGATCTTTCACCAAGGAGAGCGCTCAGAGCAGCGCATTGACTTGCAGCAGAAGCGCATTGAAAAAGATAAAAAATCCCGACCCAGCGGACCACATGCACACTCCCACTGGACCAACATCCGGTTTGTATTGTTTGGATCACTGAAGCCGTGCAGAGTAAGTAGAGTCCTTTAGGAGACACCCGACGCCAGATGTCTACAGCAGGCAGTTCCCTTAACAATCTTTTATCCGGAACAGGGTTTGACGGAAATATATTCATTGACTGACTGCAATTCCTATAACGTTAAAACAGATTGTCGCTGACAAGACGTGACAGTCGCTTTCCTTTAGGACGACTTTATGGCCACTGTTCTTACGCCGTGTTACACGGCTGTCAGTGTGCCGAAATCCTTGTACGAGAGTAGCTTGATAAGTCTGGTAAATTTCCACGAAGGAATGGAACATTTCTGTCGCGCGTTCACGGATGGCAAGCTTGATTATTTCAAACGATTGTACAAAGACTTTCTACAATGTAGAGCGTACCGTTCATTCTTGACAGCCGCCTGAATTCGTCAGTCTGTCGACTGCGACTCAGAATGGAGGTAACAGAGTTTTGTGCTGTTATTAAATATTTAGTGGTTGGGTTGCCACACAAACCAAAACAGAACTAGATGAAGTTCACGCGGGCTCTTCACCGTCACTGAACACCATTTAATGTTGGATTTATAGCTATAAAGGTGGTCAGACAACCGCCGAAGACAAAGCGCGGTGCGGTAGTCGCATTGAGACCACCACAAAGGAAAACACAGACAAAATTCCTGATGTGGTAATGCAAGACAGCCACATAGAAAACTGCGAAATTGCTGTGAATGTAGGTACCTCAACTGAGCGAGCGCATAATATCCTGCACTGAGAATTGGCTATGAAGAAACTGTGGGCGAGGCGGGAGCCCCGACTGTTCACGATCGGAAAAAAACCCCACATCCAACACGTTTCAACACAATGTCTGCCGGTCTTTAATCCCAGTCCGCAAGACTTTTTGCGCCGATTTGTGACTGTCGATGAAATCTGTATCCATCCTTACACACCAGTATCAAACAGGCAGTCAAGATACAGAACAAGGACTGGTGAAATTACACCAGAAAAGACGAAGACCATTTTGTCGCCAGTCGGTGTGGCCGAGCGGTTTTAGGCGCTACAGTCTGCGACCACGCGACCGCTACAGTCGCAGGTTCGAATCCTGCCTCGGGTATGTATGTGTCTGATGTTCTTAGGTTAGTTAGGTTCAATTAGTTCTAAGTTCTAGGGGACTGATGACCTCAGAAGTTAAGTCCAATAGTGCTCAGAGCCATTTGAACCACCCATTTTGTCAGCTGGTAAGATGATGGCCACTGTTTTTAGGCTTCCAAAGGAATAATTGTTGTAGATCGATTTGAAGAAGGCAGAACCATAACTGGTCCCTACACTGAGATGACACAACTCATGGGATACCTCCTAGCCTCATGTAGGGCGTCCTTTTGCGCGGCGTAGTGCAGCAACTGGACTTGGCATTGACCCGACAAGTTGCTGGAACTCCCCTGCAGAAATACTGCGCCATCCTGTCTCCATAGCCGTCGATAATTCGAAAGGGTTACAGGTGCAGGATTTTGTGCACGAACTGACCTCTCGATCACATCTCATGAATGTTCGATGGGATTCATATCGGGCGACCTAGGTGGCCAAATCACTGTTCAGAATAGTTTTTTGATTTTTTTTCATAATGCGGGGCCACAGTCATAATACACTACTGGCCATTAAAATTGCTACACCACGAATACGAATTGCTACAGACGCGAAATTTAACCGACAAGAAGAAGATTCTGTGATGTACCAATGATTAGCTTTTCAGAGCATTCACACAAGGGTGGCGCCGGTGGCGACACCTACAACGTGCTGACATGAGGATAGTTTCAAACCGATTTCTCATACACAAACAGCAGTTGCCGGGCGTTGCCTGGTGAAACGTTGTTGTGATGCCTCGTGTAAGGAGGAGAAATGCGCAACATCACGTTTCCGACTTTGATAAAGGTCGTATTGTAGCCTATCGCGATTGCGGTTTATCGTATCGCGACATTGCTGCTCGCGTTGATCGAGATCCAATGACTATTAGCACAATATGGAATCGGTGGGTTCAGGAGGGTAATACGGAACGCCGTGCTGGATTCCAACGACCTCGTATCACTAGCAGTCGAGATGACAGGCATCTTATCCGCATGGATGTAACGGATCGTGCAGCCACGTCTCGATCCCTGAGTCAACAGATGGGGACGTTTGCAAGACGACAACCACCTGCACGAACAGTTCGACGACGTTTGCAGCAGCATGGACTATCAGCTCGGAGACCATGGCTGCGGTTACCCTTGACGGTGCATCACAGACAGGAGCGCCTACGATGGTGTACTCAAAGACGAACCTGGATGCGCGAATGTCATAACATCATTTTTTCGGATGAATCTAGGTTCTGTTTACAGCATCATTATGGCCGCATCCATGTTTGGTGACATCGCGGTAAACGCACATTGGAAGCGTCTATTCATCATCTCCATACTGACGTATCACCCGGCGTGATGGTATACGGTGCCATTGGTTACACGTCTCGGTCACCTCTTGTTCGCATTGACAGCACTTATAACAGTGGACTTTACATGTCAGATGTGTTAAGACCCGTGGCTCTACCCTTCATTCGATCCCTGCGAAACCCTAAATTTCAGCAGGATAATGCACAATGGTGGCCGAGCAGCTGGCTCGTCACAATACGCCAGTCACTACTCCTGATCAACTATGGTATCGTGTTGAAACTGCATGGGCAGCTGTGCCTGTACACTCCATCCGAGATCTGTTTGACTCAATGCCCAGGCGTATCAAGGCCGTTGTTACGGCCAGAGGTGGTTGTTATGGGTACTGATTTCTCAGGATCTATGCACCCAAATTGTGTGAAAATATTATCACATGTCAATTCTAGTATAATATATTTATCCAATGAATACCCGTTTATCATCTGCATTTCTTTTTGGTGTAGCAATTTTAATGGCCAGTAGTGTATAACACTTAAAACACTTGATAATGGCACTTTGAAGCCGAAATCATGATTGTGTGTGTGTGAATGTAACACTGCAAATAAGCAACAGTCTAACGGCGGTACTGACTTAAAAAAAAAAGTTCAGAATGTTCTTCAAACCAATTGCGAAGAATTATGGGCCGGAGACATGGCACATTGTCATCCATATAAATTCGATCGTGTTTGGGAACGTGAGGTCTACGAATTTCTGGGAATGGTCTACAAGTAGCCGAGCATAACCATTTCCAGTCAATGATCCATGTAGACAACGCCCACACCATTATGGAGCCACTAACAGCTTGCACAGTGTCTTGTTGACAACGTGGATCCATAACATCCTAAGGACTGCGTCAAACTCGAACTCTATCATACATTCTTACCAACTGAAATCGGAGCTTACCTGACCTGGCCACGGTTTTCCAGTCGTCTCGGGTCCAACTGATACGGTCACGAGCCAAGGAGAGGCGCCACAGGCGATGCCGTGCTGTCAGTAAAGGCATTCGCGTCGGTTATCCGCTGCCATAGTCCTTTATCACCAGATTTTGCCACCCTGTCCTAACCGATAGTTACGTCGTACGTCCCACAATTATTTATGCTGTTACTTGACGCAGTTTTGCTTGTCTGTTAGCACTGACAACTCTACGCAAACGCCGCTGCTCTCGGTCGTTAAGTGAAAGCCGTGGGTCACTGCGTTGTCTGCGGTGAGAGGCCGTGCCTGACTTGTGGTATTCTCTCGGCACATCCTTGACGCTGCGGATTTCGGAATACTGAATTCTCTAACGATTTTCGAAATGCAATCTCCAATTTGTCTAGCTCCAACTGCCGTTCCGCGTACAAAGTCTGTTAATTCCCGTAGGACTGACGTAATCACGTCGGAAACCGTTCCACATGAGTCACCTGAGAGCTAATAACAGCTCTGCCGATACATTGCTCTTTTACAGCTTGGTGCACGCGATACCCTCTGTGTGTGTGTGTGTGTGTGTGTGTGTGTGTGTATCGCATCCATGGCTTTAGTCACCTCAGTGTATTATGATTCATTGTTGGATCGTTTGAAATTTGCGTTGACTGAAAAGGACTGTAGCCACTATGTAGCTCCATTCTATTAATTATAGACGCTTTCGTATTCTTAATGTTCAGCTTTATTGTGAAGCAATGAGTCAGACATTAACATAGAACATCTAAGACACAAAGCAAAGAGTAAATGATTATGTGCACACTAGAGTCTTTGCCGCTGCCCCTTTACTGTGCACACGCAACTACTCGTCTGCGTGCTCCCACACAGCCCCCTCCCTGAAGAGCGGAGCTCCAGGAATGTGCGGAAACTTCCACCGGACCCTTCGCCCGGCTCTTGTGCGAATTTCCAGCTGCACTTCCTCCATCGTCGTATCCTCTCGCGGTTTCATCTGGCTCGCTGTCCAACCATCCATTGCACCCTGCAGGGACCCCTCGTCTTGCTGTAGGCCCGCCTCCTCTTCTTGTCTTACATCTTCTAGCAGTAAGTCAGCCGGCTTCACCCGGCCTATTGACACAGTAACACTCTTATCGCGAACTAGAATAGTCATGGCCTGGTCCGTACGGTGTAGTATTTTATAAGATCCCGTATATGGCGGCTGCAGTGGAGTTCTACTGCGGCGGTTCGAAACATTACATGCGACCATTTGCTCAATTCTCGATGTACGAACGACGGCCTAACGCCATGCCGTGTCACTGGTTGTGGCCTAAGCTCGGCCAGTTGAGCCCTTACTCTCGTTAACAAGTACGGTACGTCCGTCTCGCCTGTACTGTTCTGAAAAAACTCTCCGGGTAGGCGTAAGGTTTCCCAGTATACTAACTCCGCTGTAGATGCTCCGAGGTCAGGTTTGAAAACAGTGAGTAAGCCTAGTGACACTAGTGGAAATGCCGCTGACCAGTTCTCGCCATGGCCGGCCGCTGTGGCCGAGTGGTTTAAGCGCTTCAGTCTGGAACCGCGTGACGGCTGCGGTCGCAGGTTCGAATCCTGCCTCGGGCATGGATGTGTGTGATGTCCTTAGGTTAGTTAGGTTTAGGCGACTGATGACCACAGCAGTTGAGTCCCATAGTCCTCAGAGCCATTTGAACCAATTCTCGCCATGGCACATTAGTGCGGCCTTAAGTGTTCGGTGCCACCGCTCTACCATGCCGTTGCTTTCCGGGTGATAACTTTTGGTACGGTGACGGCGGAACCCGCACATCTTTGCCAGCTCCAGAAACAAGGAGGATTCGAACTGACGTCCTTGGTCCGTCGTGACATGTACCGGTCATCCGAACCGTGCTGTCCACGTCGTCAAGAACGTCCGACTGACTGTCTCTGCTGATATGTCTGAAATGGTGATTGCTTCTGGCCGTCTGGTAAATCTGTCAGTTGCCGTCAATAGATACCGATAGCCTTCGGACATTGGCAGCGGTCCATCAATATCCAAATGCACATTTTCGAAACGACCAGGTGGCCCGTCAACTTTACCCACTGGCTTCTTCACATGGCGTCCCCCTTTACATCGCTGACAATCCAGACACGTCTGCGCCCACTTCCGACAGTCTCTCTTAATTCCTGGCCACACGAAACGCTCCGTCATTAATTTTAAACTCGCTCGGGGTCCCGGATGAGCCAAACCATGTAACCATTCAAATACTTCCCGGCGCAAACTCTCCGGAACAAAAGGTCTAGGCTGTCCCTGTGAGGTATCGCACCATAACAGTATTGTCTCACCTTCCGGACACAGTTTTCTTAACTTCAATCCGGTGGGCGTGCTCTGCCGAAAAACTTGCAGTTGTGCATCATCCTTCTGCTCTGCCTCTTGCCGTACGTGTTATTTTGACTTTAGGGTCACCACTTTGTAGCCACTACGTAGCTCCATTCTATAAATGATAGACTCTTTCGTATTCTTAATGTTCAACTTTATAGTGAAGCAATGAGCCAGACATTAACATAGAACATCTAAGAGAAAAACAAACACAAAGCAAAGAGTAAATGATTATGTGCACACTACAGTCTTTGCCGCTGCCCCTGTACTGTGCACACGCAACTATTCGTCTGCGTGCTCCCACAAGACCAAATGTTTTTTTCACGAGGACAATGCACCATCCCACACATCAGAGAAAATAATGCGAAAGTGCATAGACTGCGCTTTAAATTGGTTCCTATTTTATCCTATTTACCACACTTAGCCCAAGTGACTTCTTCTTGTACCCTAACTTGAAACTTTGGTGTGCTGGGAAGAAATTTTCTTGCAGTCAACGATATTTTGCGAAGTTTGTCAGAACCTACTTTCCCGATGCGATAAGAAGGCCAAAGGTACCGACCAGCCGCCGTGTCATCCTCAGCCCACAGGCGTCACTGGATGTGGATATGGAGGGGCACATGGTCAGCACATCGCTATCCAAGACGTATGTCAGTTTCCGAGACCGGAGCCGCTACTTCTAATTCAAGTAGCTCCTCAGTTTGCCTCACAAGGGCTGAGTGCACCCCGCTTGCCAACAGCACTCGGCAGACCGGATGGTCACCCATCCAAGTGCTAGCGCAGCCCGACAGCGCTTAACTTTGGTGATCTGACGGGAACCTGTGTCACCAATGCCGCAAGGCCATTGGCGACACTATCTCGAAAAGTAACGTGAGTTGTTTATGAAAAAAAATTCTTGCTTATTTCCAGAGATATCAAACCACCCTCATGGGCTCGTACAAATAGTTCAAATGGCTCTGAGCACTATGAGACTTAACATCGGAGGTCATCAGTCCCCTAGACTTAGAACTACTGAAACCTAACTAACCTAAGGACAGCACACACATCCATGCCCGAGGCAGGATTCAAACCTACGACCGTAGCAGCAGCGCGTTTCCGGACTGAAGCGCCTAGAACCGCTCGGCCACAACGGCTGGCACTCGTTGTACAGTCCGTCTTGACACACCAGCAAATGTGGTTACTTCATCCACAACTTGATCGTGGGCACTTAGAGAATACGATTTAAACTGCTAGATTTCGCCCCACCTAACCGCGTACCTCCCTTACTTTGCTGGTTCCAGACACAACCAACCGGCAGATACCATCCCGTGTCATGAGTTAACGCCGTACGTTCATTTCGCGTGACTGCGTGATACCAGTCCTGTGCAGTCTTCAGTGATGCTGACCAACTAGTCAGTTCCTTTAAGAGGATGACTAATATTTAGTCACGTGACCCTGTCATCAGCATGCATTTATGACATCACATGTCAGACGCTTTGATTCTCCTATTTTCTGATTTTCCCACAGTTCATGACCACTTACAGCTAGTGGAGTCCACCGTATGCACCTCTTCAGAAATTTCTGTTTCGAAGTATCGCCTACTAGTAATACTAGTAGTTTTATTTAGAGTAGGAATGCTCATACTTTCACAGCTATAGTGCTATTTAAGTCAACTCTCGTTGGGGTTACGGCCGCCATATGTGCCTGTTCTGAATCCGAGGGAACAGATGTGGGATCAGTCGGGCGCCAGGTATTACGTACCGCGGAAATCCTAACAAGCACTTGTCGAAATCATAGCACGCAGGATAACTACTGTCCTGCGGTCTAAATGTAGATCAACGCGCTTAGAAAGGAGATCGTCATAACATTTTAACACATTACTTCTACATGTACATCTACATACGTACTCCGCAAGCCACCTACGGTCCGTGGCGGAGATTAACCTGTACCACCACTAGCAGTCGTTTCCTTTCGTGTTCCCTCACAAACAGAGCGAGTGAAGAACAATTATATTTGTGCTTTTCTTGGAGCCCTAATTTCTTGTACATTACGAGGGTGACTCAAATGAAAGCCTTAAAGCCGGCCGCGGTGGTCTAGCGGTTCTAGGCGCTCAGTCCGGAACCGCGCGACTGCTACGGTCGCAGGTTCGAATCCTGCCTCGGGCATGGATGTGTGTGATGTCTTTAGGTTAGTTAGGTTTAAGTAGTTCTAAGTTCTAGGGGACTGATGACCCCAGATGTTAAGTCCCATAGTGCTCAGAGCCATTTGAACCGTTTTTTGAAAGCATTAAATATTTTTTTAAATATTATTTATTGTGCAGAAGTGGTACAAAGCAATATCACTTTTAAACATAATCTCCCCCACGCTCAATGGAAGTCCACCAGCGCTTACAACGTGCATAAATTCCTTTAGAAAAAAATTCTTTTGGTAGTCCGCGCAACCACTCATGTACCGCGTGGCGTACCTCTTCATCAGAACAGAACTCCTTTCCTCCCATTGCGTCTCTGAGCGGTCCTAACATATGGAAATCACTTGGGGCAAGGTCTGCTGAGTATGCTGGATGAGGAAGACACTCAAAATGCAGGTCTGTGATGGTTTCAACTGTTGTGGAGGGCAGTGTGGGGCCTTGCATTGTCACGTTGCAAAAGGACACGTGCTGACAGCAATCCACGTCGCTTTGATTTGATTGCAGGCCGCGGATGATTTTTTAGGAGATCTGTGTATGATGCAGTGGTGACAGTGGTCCCTCTAGGCATTTAATGCTCCAAAATGACGCCTTTTTCGTCCCAAAAGAGAGACAGCATAACCTTCCCTGCTGATGGTTCTGTTCGAAACTTCTTTGGTTTTGGTGATGAGGAATGGAACCATTCGTTGCTCGCTCTCTTTGTTTCCAGTTGGTGAAAGAGGACCCCGGTTTCGTTCCCAGTAAAGATTCTTGCAATGAAGCCATCACCGTCTCGTTCAAAACGCCGAAGAAGTTCTTCACAAGCATCAACACGTCGTTCTCTCATTTCAGGAGTCAGCTGCCGTGGCACCCATCTTGCAGACACTTTGTGAAGCTGGAGCACATCATGCGCAATGTGGTGTGCTGACCCATGACTAATCTGTAAACATGCTGCAATGTCATCCAGTGTCACTCGGCGGTTTTCCTTCACTATGGCTTCAACTGCTGCACTGTTCTGTGGAGTCACAACTCGTTGTGCCTGACCTGGACGAAGAGCATCTTCCACTGAAGTCACACCATTTGCGAACTTCCTACTCCATTCGTAGACTTGCTGCTGTGTGACAAACATGCATTCGTCGATGAATTTCAATAGGTTCCACACCTTCATTACGCAAAATCCGAATAACAGAACGCTGTTCCTCCCTGATGGAAGTCGCAAGTGGGGTGGCCATCTTTATACTGATACTAGAACGGTACTGTGCATCTGCACTATGCTGCCATCTACAGGCCATTCTGCATGTTGTTTGTAGCACGCTTGCCAACTTACAGGACAACGGCGCGAAATTTCAATTTCATATTACAAATTTAAGGTTTTCATTTTACTCACCCTCGTATCTTCGTAATCCCTACTCGAAATGTATGTTGGCGGCAGTAGAATCTTCCTGCAGTCCGCTTCAGAGGCCGGTTCTCTAAATATCGTCAATAGTTTCCTCGAAACGAACGTCACCTTTCCTCCAGATATTCCCATTTGAGTTCCCGAATCATCTCCGTAACGTCTGCGTGCTGTTCGAACGTACTGGTAACAAAAAATAGCATCACGTCTCCGAATTGCTTCGATGTGTTCTCTTAATGCGACCTGTTGCGGATCCTAAACACTAGAGCAGTACTTAAGAATGGGCTGCAACAGCACCGTATATGCGGTCTCCTTTACAGACGAATCATAGTTTCCCAAAATTCTCCCAACATACCGATGTCGAGCATTCGTCTTCCTACCACTATCCTCACGTGCTCGTTCCATGTCATATGGCTTTGCAACGTTACGCCCAGATATTAGAAAGACGTGACTGTGTCAAGAGGACACTAGTAATACTGTATCATTACCGGTGTGTTCATCCTGCCCACCCTCATTAACTTACAGTTTTCGACATTTAGAGCTAGCGGCCATTGATCACATCAACTAGAAATTTTGTCTAGGTCATCTTGCTCTCTTCTATAGTCACTTCGTACTTGCTTCTACGTAAATATGGTAGTTCTCTTATTAATTACAGCCCACTACGCAAATAACATCTCATCGCCATATTTGATAATATGCTCAGTTTCATTCCAAACACCTTCCTACACATGGAACTGAAAGGACGCAAGTGACATAGGAAGACAACGATTAAATTAGGCTTGGCCGGTTTGCCTTCGTCGCAGACTTTGGGAGGAAGCATTGCTCCTTATCTGGAGCGTGAGCTCGGAGTCGGCAGCCAGCCAGGACCTAATCCGCTCACGTATTACGCCAGGTCTCTCTGACTCGCCTTCCTTGCCTAAGTACTTCTTTAATGAAGCACGTTTCCGGTGTAATTTCAGCCGGGGCGCTGGCGTCGTTCCACCCGAACGGAACGTTACTTGAAATAGAATTTCGATAGCCAAGCCGTCCCCTGCGATTCTTACACGTACTTGGGAGTATATTGAAAAATTCGGAGTTAAGCCGGAATTTTCTTGAAAACTGAAAGTTTCGAATTCAAGAGCAATATTTCGACAATAAGAGAATACGACACTGGAATTTGTTAATAAGGGGTGCCAGCCAGCGTCGCTCTGAAATCGTGATAAGCATACTGTTTCTACAAAACAGACGAAAGTGAAGGTTATAAAAAAAAGGATTTTCAGAAATTTGCAATAAAATTTGTTACGCTTATCAAAAGAGTAAGTACAACAGCAAGAACAAGTTTCGTAATAAAAAAAAATCAAGTGGCTCTGAGCACTATGGGACTTAACATCTATGGTCATCAGTCGCCTAGAACTTAGAACTACTTAAACCTGACTAACCTAAGGACATCACACACATCCATGCCCGAGGCAGGATTCGAACCTGCGACCGTAGCAGTCGCGTGGTTCTGGATTGAGCGCCTAGAACCGCACGGCCACAGCGGCCGGCTGAAGTTTCGTAATACTTAAGAATATTCTTTCCTTTATTCTCCTCACTGTCTTTGCTCAGTAATTGAAATTTCAGGAAGAAAAATATCGGAAAAGATTTATTGGTATTGTTTTCTTGTATCTTACGGTCCTCAAATGTTCACTGAATGCAAAAATCAACGAACCGATCATAATAGAGTAGTGAGCATGTGATGACATTGGCATTGCTTTCAGGCAAAGTAATGCTTTACAGTCTTCGTAAGACACTCATCTATGACAAAAGCAGACGAAATAACCTATCATCTACATCTACAACTACATCATGACTCTGAAATCTACAGTTAGACGCCTGGCAGACGGTCCATCGAACGCCTTCAAGCCTTCCACCGTTCCACAGGCTATTCCTCCACCGTTCCACTTCCGAACAGCGCGCGGGAAAAATGAACACTTAAATCTTTCCACGCGAGCCCTGATTACTCGCATTTTATTATGATGATCATTCGTCCCTACGTAGCTGGACAACAGTAAAGTATTTTCACTTCCTGAGGCGAAAGTTGGTGATTGACATTTCATGAGAATATCTCGCCGCGACGAAAAACCCCTTTGTTGTAATGATTTCCACCCCAAATCGCTTGTTATATCCGTGCGCTCTCCACTTTCTTTGAACTTTTTCGATGTCCACCGCCAGTTCTGTCTGATGCAGATCCCACACCGCACAACAATACTCCAAAAGTCGGACAAGCGTAGTATAAGGAGGCTCTTTACTTGGCCTGTTGCATTTTCTAAGTATTCTCACAATAAATCGCAGTCTTTTGTTTCATATCTCCACAACATTAGCTATGTGATCGCTACAATTTGAGTTACTCGTAACTGTAATCCTTAAATATTTAGTTGAATTCACAGCCTTTAGATTTATGATTTATTGTGTGACCTAAATTTACAGGATTCCTTTTAGTAGTAACGTGGATGTTTTCATTATTTAGAGTCGATTATTACTTTTTGCACCGTTCGGATATATTGTGTAAATCATTTTGCAACTGGCTTTGATGGTTTGCAAGCAAACTACATCTAAATTTTCTCCTAAATCTCTTATGTAGATCAGGAAGTGCAGAAGGCCTGTAACGCTTCCTTGGGGAATGTTGGATATTATTCTGTTTCTCTCGATGAGTTCCTGTCAGTTATTGCGAACTACAACCTCTCCCACAGGGAATCATGAATCCAGTCGCACAACGGAAACGATACTGCATAGGCACCCGGAGTGAATAGAAGTCGCTGGTGGGTGGAACGGAGTCAAAAGCCTTCTGGAAATATAAAAATATGGAATAAATTGGACATTCAATATCAATAACATTTATTACGTAGTGAGAATAAAAACTTAGTTGTGTTTCACAAGAAAAATGTTTTCTCAGTTCGTATAGGCTGTTTGTCATTAAATGTTTTTCTTTGAGGTAACAGCATATGATCCAAAATCCTACTGCCAATCGACGTTAGCGATATGGGTCTGTAATTCAGCGGATTACTCGTATTTCTTGGCTATTGGCGTGACTTGTGCAGCTTTCCTGTCTTTGGATACGGATCTTTGGAAGAGCGATTGAATATGACTCAGTGGAGAAATTAAATTTCTGTAAACAGCACATTAGTAATTTGTACAAAGTTCAGTGCATAAAACTGGTTACTGTTAAGAGTAAAATCAGTGACTCTGGACTCAAGTGACGCGTTACCTCCCTAGCTTGCAACTGTATCGCTCGTACCATTTGTGGCGACGTTGGTGGGACAAGATATGAAGCAACAGATGTTATCATTTGATTGAGACCTGGTGAAGTGGCCGACCTCCACTGGTGAGTGAAAGCTACATTTACGATTTGAGATTCCATGAGACTGAATGCCATTCCACATTTCAAATCTGTCGTTAAAGGCGGTTACTAAAATGTAGACTTTCACGGCCGGAAATATCATGTCCATTATAATTATCCGGGCTGTCATGCCGTGGTCGGTTGATGAATTCTGTGTCAATTCCCAACGTTTCGTCTCCCGCAATCGGAGACGTAACGTTGGGAATTGACACAGAATTCATTAACCGACCACGGCATAACAGTCCGGATAATTATAATGGACATAAAGGCGGTTGGTCAGCGTGGGGATACTTCAGTCAGTATCTGAAACTGCACATTGTTATGGAATGGAGAAGCAAGATAATGCTTTTCTTAAATTGCAGGTCATCTTACAACACACTACGGGTTATTACGATAGCATTTCCATCCTAAAATGTTACCCACTTGACAGAATTTTGAGATTGGTCGTGTTCGTGTGCTCATGGAAGTTAATTGGATTGCAAAATTATTCGAATCGGAGTCGAACCTACGGCATATTATGCAAGGTCTTGTCATGCAAATAAAGACCGTCACCGGTCTAATTATTCAAAAGTTACTTGAAGTAAACTGGTTCAAGTGGCTCTGAGCACTATGGGACTTAACATCTGTGGTCATCAGTCCCCTAGAACTTAGAACTACTTAAACCTAACTAACCTAAGGACATCACACACATCCATGCCAGAGGCAGGATTCGAACCTGCGACCATAGCTGTCGCGCCTAGAACCGCTAGACCACCGCGGCCGGCTTTGAAGTAAATGTACAGCGAAGTAATCTAACTGCTGCAATAAACTTCAGTTAGAAATCCATGCGGTAAATAGTGCACAGAAACAACAGCATATCTCAGCATGTAGTAGCAAAATAACCAGTCACAAGTGAAGCTTCTACCTGTTAGAGTATAGTGGCAACAAACAACTTCATATTAACGAACAATGCCAGCTTTAGTGTGAATAGAATAATGCTATTTTCACTGTGAAACTTGACAGCGGAAAAGGTTCTGAAACTTGGTTGCTGAAGGACAATAATTTTGGTAATGTTACAAGCTCTACTTCTAAAACGAACAGTATCTGTTTTCATGGAATGTGTGTAAGCTTTTTCACTGCATAGAACATCAGTTACACTTTTGAGCCCTGAATCTGTTATAGCTCAATTCATTTATTGCAAATGATATTTTTAAGTGCGTAAACATTTCAAACTTAATTATCACACAGTCTTTCACATATAATTATTATCATACTGGCGAAACAGAGAAGGAGACGCTGTAACTGTTATGTCTACTAACACAGTTCTTCGCTACTCAGCATCAATCAATCAGAATAGATACAACAAAAAAGAACAGACATACATATACTATTGACAAACCAGTTACAGCAATTGACTGTTGCAGGGCTTCAAACTATTACAGCCTAAACTGTGTTTCTGTAATAACTATTCCGGCCGGGGTGGACGAGCGGTTCTAGGCGCTACAGTCTGAAACCACGCGACCGCTACGGTCGCACGTTCGAATCCTGCCTCGGGCATGGATGTGTGTGATGTCCTTAGATTAGTTTGGTTTCAGTAGTTCTAAGTTCAAGGGGACTGATGACCCCTTGTGTTAAGTTCCATAGTGCTCAGAGCCATTTGAATCATTTTTATTTAGAGGAATGATTTTAATTATCTTTGAAAGCGTCACTTCAAAATTAAATTGTACCTAAATATTGTCTTACTATAGACTAAACTTAATAAACATAACTACTGCGTGGAGCAGTTCACTCAAAAGACAATTTGCAAAACGAAATGTTTTTTTCTCCGCAAAACTTAACAATTCTTTTAATCATGATGATTGATCATTTAAGCACGCTGAATACCTATAAGAAGACTCGGAACCTCCTTGTATCAGGAATAGGGTCCTATCAAGGTGCGAGACGTAGGAGAAAACACGTTTCGTGAAACAAAGTTAGTCTTGTGAATTTTCAGGCTTCCCCGATGGATCTGTCGCAAATACTCTTCTTGGGTTTGCCGTCGGATCATATTGTGTAAATTCCACAATATTTCGTCGACACAACTGTACAACTTCTTCAGATGGTGGCAGCTGCTGTTGTTACTGCTTCCAGAGTTCACTCGCGCCTTGTGACAACAGCGTCTAATGCCACCTGAAGATGTCGAACGGTTGTATCGACGAAATATTGTGGAATTTACGCAATATGACTTTTAGGTATGACTGAAAACCAGAGAAGAATATTTGCAAAGTTAGTCTAATTTCCCCCCCCCCCCCCCCCTCCATGAACCATGGACCTAGCCGTTGGTGGAGAGGCTTGTATGCCGTACCGTAGGTGCAACCACAACAGAGGGGTATCTGTTGAGAGGCCAGACAAACGAATGGTGAGTGGTTCCTGAAGTTTGACTGATCTGACCTTGTAACACTAACCAAAACGGCCTTGCTGTACTGGTACTGCGGCTGGCTGAAAGCAATGGGAAACTACAGCCGTAATTTTTCCCCAGTTCATGCAGCTTTACTGTATGGTTATATGATGATGGCGTCCTCTTGAGTAAAATATTCCGGAGGTAAAATAGTCCCCCATTCGGATCTCCGGGCGGGGACTACTCAAGACGACGTCGTTATCAGGAGAAAATAAACTGGCGTTCTACGGATCGGAGCGTGGAATGTCAGATCCCTTAATCGAGCAGGTAGGTTAGAAGATTTAAAAATGTAAATGGATAGGTTAAAGCTAGATATAGTAGGAATTAGTGAAGTTCGGTGGCAGGATGAACAAGACTTTTGGTCAGGTGCATACAGGGTTATAAATACAAAATCAAATAGGGGTAATGCAAGAGTAGTTTTAATACTGAATAAAAAAAGAGGAGTACGGGTAAGCTACTACAAACAGCATAGTGAATGCATTATTGTGGCCTACCACAGTGGTACAAGTTTATATGCCGACTAGCTCTGCAGATGACGAAGAAATTGAAGAAATGTATGATGAAATAAAAGAAATTTAATAGTCATGGGTGACTGGAATTCGGTAGTAGGAAAAGGGCGAGAAGGAAACGTAATAGGTGAATATGGATTGGGGGTAAGAAATGAAAGAGGAAGCCGTCTGGTAGAATTTTGCACAGAGCATAACTTAATAATAGCTAACACTTGGTTTAAGAATCATAAAAGAAGATCGTATACATGGAAGAAGCCTGGAGATACTGACAGGTTTCAGATACATTATATAATGGTAAGACAGAGATTTAGGGACCAGTTTTTAAATTTTAAAGACATTTCCAGGGGCAGATGTGGACTCTGACCACAATCTATTGGTTATGAACTGTAGATTAAAACTGAAGAAACTGCAAAAAGGTGGGAATTTTTTTAGATGGGGCCTGGATGAACTGACTAAACCAGAGGTTGTAAGGAGTTACAGGGAGAGCATAAGGGAACAATTGACAAGAATTGGGGAAATAAATACAGTAGAAGAAGAATGGGTAGCTTTGAGGGATGAAGTAATGAAGGCAGCAGAGGATGATGTAGGTAAAAAGACGAGGGCTAGTAGAAATCCTTGGGTGACAGAGGAAATATTGAATTTAATTGGTGAAAGGAGAAAATATAAAAATGCAGTAAATGAAGCAGGCAAAAAGGAATACAAGCGTCTCAAAAATGAGATCGACAGGAAGTGCAAAATGGCTAAGCAGGCATGGCTTGAGGACAAATGTAGGGATGGAGAGACTTATCTCACTAGGTGTAAGATAGATACTGCCTACAAGAAAATTAAAGAGACCTTTGGAGAAAAGAGAACCACTTGTATGAATATCAAGAGCTCAGATGGAAACCCAGTTCTAAGCAAAGAAGGGAAAGCAGGAAGGTGGAAGGAATATATAAAGGGTCTATACAAGGGCGATGTACATGAGGACTGTATTATGGAATTGGAAGAGTATGTAGATGAAGATGAAATGGGAGATATGATACTGCATGAAGAGTTTGACAGAGCACTGAAAGACCTAAGTAGAATCAAGGCCCCGGGAGTAGACAACATTCCATTAGAACTACTGACAGCCTTGGGAGAGCCAGTCCTGACAAAACTCTACCATCTGGTGAGCAAGATGTATGAGACAGGCGAAATACCCTTAGACTTCAAGAAGAACATAATAATTCCAATTCCAAAGAAAGGAGGTGTTGGCAGATGTGAAAATTACCGAACTATGAGTTTAATAAGTCACGGTTGCAAACTACTAAAGCAAATTATTTACAGACGAATGGAAACACTGATAGAAGCCGACCTCGGGGAAGATCAGTTTGGATTCCGTAGAAATATTCGAACACGTGAGGAAGGCTGGCCCTACGACTTATCTTAAAAGCTAGATTAAGAAAAGGCAAACCTACGTTTCTAGCATTTATAGACTTAGATGAAGCTTTTGACAATGTTAACTGGAATACTCTCTTTCAAATTCTGAAGATGGCAGGGGTAAAATACAGGGAGCGAAAGGCTATTTACAGTTTGTACAGAAACCAGATGGCAGCTATAAGAGTCGAGCGACATGAAAGGGAAGCAGTGGTTGGGAAGGGAGTGAGACAGGGTTGTAGCCTATCCCCGATGCTATTCAATCTGTATATTGAGCAAGCAAAAAAGGAAACAAAAGGAAAAATTCGGAGTAGTATTAAAATCCATGGAGAAGAAATAAAAACTTTGAGGTTCGCCGATGACACTGTAATTCTGTCAGAGACGGCAAAGGACTTGGAAGAGCAGTTGAACGGAATGGATAGTGTCTTGAAAGGAGGATATAAGATGAACATCAACAAAAGCAAAACGAGGATAATGGAATGTAGTCGAGTTAACTAGGGTGATGCTGAGGGTATTATATTAGGAAATGAGACACTTAAAGTAGTAAAGGAGTTTTGCTATTTGGGGAGCAAAATAACTGATGATGGTCGAAGTAGAGAGGATATAAAATGTAGACTGGCAATGGCAAGGAAAGCGTTTCTGAAGAAGAGAAATTTGTTAACGTCAAATATAGATTTAAGTGTCAGGAAGTCGTTTCTGAGAGTGTTTGTATGTAGGTAGCCATGTTTGGAAGTGAAACATGGACGATAAATCGTTTGGACAAGAAGAGAATAGAAGCTTTCGAAATGTGGTGCTACAGAAGATTAGATGGGTAGATCACATAACTAATGAGGAGGTATTGAATAGAATTGGTGAGAAGAGGAGTTTGTGGCACAACTTGATTAGAAGAAGGGATCAGTTGGGAGGACATGTTCTGAAGCATCAAGGGATCACCAATTTAGTATTGGAGGGCAGCGTGGAGGGTAAGAATCGTAGAGGAAGACCAAGAGACGAATACTCTAAGCAGATTCAGAAGGATGTAGACTGCAGTACGTACTGGGAGATGAAGCAGCTTGCACAGGATAGAGTAGCATGGAGAGCTGCATCAAACCAGTCTCAGGACTGAAGACCACAACAACAACAGTCTTATTTACTACTTGAAAACGTCAGCAAACACTGCTCCATGCATACGTTTATAAAATGATTGTTTCTGTGTCTTTAGGTGGATGAAATGGCGGTTTTCTGGGGTGGTAGAACAAATCCTTTTAGCTTCGGAAAAACAGATTTGAGAGCACTCGAACAAATGCTGTGACGTACCTTTTAATAACAGTCGACATCTGAGGTATAAATAGTACAAGTTTACAGAAAACGTTGCCTCATTGGTCGATCGGAAAGTTGTCTGGAGGAGAGCTGGCACTACCTATACGTGCCACAAAGAATTCTTGCGTCAAATCGCGTCCTTCCACCTTTCACATTCCCGCCTAGTCGTCTTTGTTGCGGAGGGACTTCCCTGCCGTGTTTCTTTTGTGTACAATTCTACCGCCGTAAGCAGCTTAGTCTCTCATTTCATCACATAAATAACATAGCTTTAGAAACGACAGTTCCAAAATTTTTCAGATTACCTCAAATTACAAAATGAGCAAAACATTTACGTACATTTTAAATCAGAGAAGTTACATAATGCAGACATCATAGGTTTCAATGTGACAGGGCAAGATGCGATCAATTGTTTGAACGATTTCGTGATTCCTTGATCTGCCATTCTCCTTATTTCATGTACGATTGTACAATTGCGGCCTTCAGCCATTTTCAAGTATTTTATGGATGGGGTTTTAGTAGTAAATGATGCCATGTATGTCTTTGATCCTATGACTTCATGTTATGCTCGTAAAATAAAACCGACTCCTTGCAGCTGAAGGCATCAGGAAATCTTTAAAAAAAGACATCATAGTATCGATACGTAAGTATTAAAATCTTAATGAGTGTTATTTACCGATAGACTTTCTCATTTCGTGAAACGATATTGTATCAGCCGGTTCCATCTTGCGCAGACGCTGAAAGATGAGCTTGAAAAATGTTTGAAAGACTGCAGCATTCTTCATGGCCCTCTCGTGGACATTATTAACTCAGTTCCGCCCTATACTTCTTCCATGGAATGCCGAAGGTAATTATGTGCAACAGTGAATACTTTGCTGCAAAAACAGCTTTGAAACACTGCGGTTTTGCGACCTTGTAGACAGTCCTGGTCCGTCGGGTGAACATAGAGTTGTGTCACGCATCTCCACATACGACGCTAGTTAGTACAGGGTCGGTTACGTTACGTAAGACAAGATTTTGTTAACTATCGCTAAGGCTTGCAAACTGAACAAAGTGTTTTTAATGAAAACTTTATAACATAAATAGGCGTTTCAGGCTATATGAATTTCTGTATGAGTTGATGCGAAATACCATAAAAATGGTTCAAATGGCTCTGAGCACTATGCGACTTAACTTCTGAGGTTGTCAGTTGCCTAGAACTTAGAACTAATTAAACCTAACTAACCTAAGGACATCACACACATCCATGCCCGAGGCAGGATTCGAACCTGCGACCGGAGAGGTCGCTCAGCTCCAGACTGTAGCGCCTAGAACCGCACGGCCACTCAGGCCGGCTGTACCATAAAGGAACGATATAGAGTGAGGTGACAAAAGCTACGGGATGGCGATGTGTTCATATACAGTTGGCGGTAAAATAGCGTACGCAAGATGTAAAAGGGCAGTGCATTGGCTGAGTTGTCATTTGTACTCGATTCACGTGAAAGCGTTTCCGCCGTGGTTGTGGGCGCACGATGGGAATTAACAAACTTTTAACGCGGAATGGTAGTGGAGCTAGACCCATGGGGCAATCCATTTCAGTAATCGTTAGGGAAATTCAGTACACCTGGATCCGCAGTGCCGAAAGTGTGCCAAGAATACCACACTTCAGGCATTACCTTCTCACTACAGGCGACGCAGTGGTCGACGGCTTCACGTAACGACCGAGAGCAACAGCGTTTGCGTAGAATTGCCATTGTTAACATGCAAGCAACGCTGCGCGAAATAACCGTAGAAATCGATGTGGGACGTACGATCAATGTATTTGTTAGGACAGTGCGGTGAAATTTGGCGTTAATGGCATATGGAAGCAGACGACCGACGCAAGTATCTTTGATAATGACACATCGCCTCTAGCGCCTGTCCTGGCCTCGAGATCATGTCGGTTGGACCCTAGACGACTGGAAAATCGTGGCCTGCTCAGATGGGTCCCGTTATTCGTTGGTAAGAACTGATGAAAGGGTTGGAGTGTGGTGCAGATCTCACGAAGACACGGATCTAAGTTGTCAACTAGTCACTGCGCAATCTCGTGGTGGATTCGTAATGTTCTGATCTGTATCTACATGGAATTGACTGGGTCTCCTGTTCCAACTGAACTGATCACTGACCCACAGTGATTGATTATGTTCGGCTACTTGGGGACTGTCTGCAGCCATTCATGGACTTCATGTGCTCTGATTTATTTGTGTCATGGCTTCGCCACATTCTCCAGAAGTACTGTCCGAATTTTATCGCTTGCAGAATCAGCAGACGCAGGCGTTATTGGATGCCCTTGGACAGCTCGTCCAGGGTCAACGTGCGCTGCAAAACGATGCGGCCGCCGCCCCTTCATCGCTACCGCAGCCACAACACGCAGTTGCACCCCCCTTCCGTAATTTTGATTCAACCCAGGAAAGCTGGACGGAGTGGTCACGCCAGTTTGGATCCCATCCTCGTCGCCAATGATGTGTTGGCAAATGTGCCAACACCTTGTAGATAGAGGAGGCTGAAATGCACGCTATCTAACGCAGACGGGCGTGAATTCTGGAACAGGATACGTAATTAATGCACTAAAGAAAAGTACATATCGTCTGTTTACTTAACTTTAATTCATCCTTGTGGTACATCTCTCCTGACTATACAAGTGAGACTCTCTCCAGATATGGTTTATGGCGCCTTGCTAGGTCGTGATCAGGGACTTAGCTGAAGGCTATTCTAACTGTCTCTCGGCAAATGAGAGAAAGGCTTCGTCAGTGTAGTCGCTAGCAAAGTCGTCGTACAACTGGGCGAGTGCTAGTCCGCCTCTCTAGACCTGCCGTGTGGTGGCTCTCGGTCTGCGATTACGGACAGTGGCGAAACGCGGGTCCGACATGTACTAATGGACCGCGGCCGATTTAAAGCTACCACCTAGCAAGTGTGGTGTCTGGTGGTGACACCACATCATGTTTGTAGACAAAATTTTTATAGATGCCATAGGGCCACAACTGTTGGCTATTGGTTTGAAGAATATTCTGGACAGCTCGAGCGAATGATTTGGCAAACCAGATCGCCCGACATGAATCCCATTGAGCATTTATTGGATATAATCGAGAGGTCAGTTCGTGAACAAATTCGTGCACCGGCGACACTTTCGCCATTGTGGACGGCTATAGAAGCAGTACGGCTCAATACTTTTGCAGAGGACTTCGAAGGCTCTGAGCAGTATGGGACTTAACATCTGTGGTCATCAGTCCCCTACAACTTGGAACTACTTAAACCTAACTAACCTAAGGACATCACACACATCCACGCCCGAGGCAGGATTCGAACCTGCGACCGTATTAGTCGCGCGGTTCCGGACTGAGTGCCTGAACCGCTAGACCACCGCGGCCGGCGAGTACTTCGAACGACCCCATGCCGAGCTGCTGCACTGCGCCGGGAAAAAGGAGGGGAGGTATCCCATGGCTTTCGTCCCCTCAGTATACAAGTGGGGCGGGGTCGAGTAAAAAAGCCGAGCCGCGGAAGGGGGGCATCCACGCCTCTTCACAGAATTTGGAGGTCAAAGGTTTGTCCACTCTGTAAAGGCTGCTATCGGTAGCAGATCTAATGACGAAGTGCAATGCTGATGCAGGCAGAAGTGTTTACCGAGAGAGATGGTGCATAGGTTAGCACGCTGGACTCGCATTCGGGAGGACGACGGTTGAAATCCCCGTCCAGCTATCCAGATTTATGTTTCCGACATCGCCGTAAATGGCCGCGGGCAAATGCCGGGAAGGTTCTCTCGGGAAGTGCACGGCCGATTTCCTTCACCATCCTTTCGTAATCCGAGCTTGTGCTCCGACTCTAATGACCACGCTGTCGACAGGACGTCAGACTCTAATCTATCTTCCTCCCTTGTTCGTACATTTCGTAGGTCACCGTCCAGCCACGTATGTGGGTCTCTGCAGCAGAAGACCCCTACTTGTTGCCTTGTTCACCGAACGACACCGTTTCTGGGTGTACGGAATCATTGACGATGGACCGTTGATGGTTGAGGCCTCACCTGCTGTAATGACTAACTTTTATTGATACATCAGGACCATTGTTGTACTTTGATACGCCGTCATTCAGGGCGGTGGGGCATTAATTTGCTATGGAAGACACACTAGTGGCATTCGGTAGGTAATGCAACACTTCTTTTCTGATAAAACACGCCGGTTTTTTTTTTTTTGAGAGTTCCTGTACACCATAGTATGACCGACTCTTTTGGCTGCAAAACAATATTTTCCAACATAACGTCCGTTCAACGCGACGACCTTACGCCACTTTACTTGGAGAGCCGGTATGATTGCGTGGTACCACTATTTTTCGACGTCGGAGCCAACGTCTTGCTGCATGAATAATCTCCGAATCATCCTCGTACTCCTTCCCGCGGTGAAATAGATGGAAGTCGGAAGGTGCGAGATCCGGTGTCTACGGTGGATGAGGAAGAATAGATGAAATGAATATTTGTGGCCACTTGTCAGGTGCACGCAGTTGTGAGAGGTGTTGCGTATCGGAGAGACGTTTGATTGAGACGTTTGATTCAGATCTGTCGATCACCTTAGTGAGTGACTGAACGTTCCAACAATGCAGGACTCACAGTTGTGTACGGTACAGGCGATCGGTACTGGTTTGTGCAACCTCGCTGTCATGATGACAGACGCCTCTCCCAACGACTCACCGTCTTTTGTTAACTGCCCGGTCTCCGTAGTCATTTTGCAAGCGCCTATGAATACAGGGTGATTCAAAAAGAATACCACAACTTTAAAAATGTGTATTTAATGAAAGAAACATAATATAACCTTCTGTTATACATCATTACAAATAGTATTTAAAAAGGTTTTTTTTTCACTCAAAAACAAGTTCAGAGATGTTCAATATGGCCCCCTCCAGACACTCGAGCAATATCAACCCGATACTCCAACTCGTTCCACACTCTCTGTAGCATATCAGGCGTAACAGTTTGGATAGCTGCTGTTATCTCTCGTTTCAAATCATCAATGGTGGCTGGGAGAGGTGGCCGAAACACCATATTCTTAACATACCCCCATAAGAAAAAATCGCAGGGGGGTAAGATCAGGGCTTCTTGGAGGCCAGTGATGAAGTGCTCTGTCACGGGCTGCCTGCCTTGAACCAATTTCAGACGATAAGGTTTCATAACTAACCTTTTTCGTAGGACTCTCCATACAGTTGATTGTGGAATTTGCAGCTCTCTGCTAGCTCTGTGAGTCGATTTTCCTGGGCTGCGAACAAATGCTTGCTGGATGCGTGCTACATTTTCATCACTCGTTCTCGGCCGTCCAGAACTTTTCCCTTTGCACAAACACCCATTCTCTGTAAACTGTTTATACCAACGTTTAATACACCACCTATCAGGAGGTTTAACACCATATTTCGTTCGAAATGCACGCTGAACAACTGTCGTCGATTCACTTCTGCCGTACTCAATAACACAAAAAGCTTTCTGTTGAGCGGTCGCCATCTTAGCATCAACTGACGCTGACGCCTAGTCAACAGCGCCTCAAGCGAACAAATGTACAACTAAATGAAACTTTATAGCTCCCTTAATTCGCCGACAGATAGTGCTTAGCTCTGCCTTTTGTCGTTGCAGAGTTTTAAATTCCTAAAGTTGTGGTATTCTTTTTGAATCACCCTGTATTTCGTGTGCTCTGGTTTTCCACCAGGAGAAACTTAGTGACAGCTCTCTGCTTGCAACGCAACTCCGACGCAGAGGCCATTTTGAAGGATAAGTGTAGTGCCGTCACCTATTGAATCTTCTTGAAACTGTAGTGGCTGAAGCGGGAATATGCCTCGATGCCTGGTAACAAATTTCGCACTTTCTTCAACCGAAATTAGCTGAGAAAAAATGCATTGTATTACTTATTGAGCGGCCATCGTGCATGTCCGCTTCTGTGGAGCCTGTAGTAATAAACAAAGGTAGCATGGCAGCCGTGGACTACTTGAAAGTTATTGCGGACTACCTGCATTCATTCAGGGTTGATGTTTTCTCTGATATGGATGGATCTCTTCCACCAAGATAACCGTCGAGTATCACAAGGTCGCAGTCGTGCTATCGTAATTTGAATGCTTATGGTGGTGAACTTATGTTGATGTCTCGGCCACCAGGATGGCTTAATATGAACCCGATGGAGGACATGCCATTAAGCAGGGTGGTCATAATGCCCTGGCTCATAAAACTTTGTAAGACGATTGCGGATGATTTAATGCGCCTGCGGTCATTGGAGTACTGGCGTTAATGTCGTGTTTTCGGTCCGCGCATCTCCAACCTAGACTATTATGCTCTGCAACCACTGCGAAGTGCAACGCACCGTTTATAAGGTTTCCGTCCGGTTGTAACCTCCCGCTCACTTACCGACCTTAATGACAGTGAAAAATGAAACCGCGTGTACCTAATGGGAGTTTTGGAAAAGCAATCGTCACCGAAGTTAACCTGTCGGTAAAGAGGGAGGAAAGGGTTACATCTAAATGAAAGGAAATGTGCTAATGAAACTGGTGGAAATTAATTTTGAAAAGGGGTAAAGTTAATAAAGAAAGTAAATGTGCAGCCGTTACGTTAACAATTAACTAGCGGTAATTAGGTATTTGAGATTTGGGGGAAATCACAGTCGCCAGTCCTAAGGACAATTACTATAGTAACTGAAAAAGAAAGGTTATTACACATATAATTAGCACTAGAAGCGTGGCAACTGAAGGTTGACACGTGTAGTGTGAAAACTGAAAGTTTATCAGAAGTAATAAATTTCGCTACACCCTGGCTTAATTTAGCAAAAGAATTAATAAAACCGGAAAATCGAAAGTTAATTTAGTGACTGAAGTTAATAGTGAGCTTTCTTTCTGAAGCACATCGAAATTCAGTAAAATACGGTTAGTCTTGGACTACCTCAACAATCATTTCAAAAGCTACTTGAATCTACGCAATTTAGAAATAAGAGATTTAACTTTGAACTTGAATTAAATGATTCCGAACAATTAACAATAGTAAAATTTAGTACGTACCAAGCTGAGCTGCAGTCACAGGTAAGCTAAAATACACTCCTGGAAATGGAAAAAAGAACACATTGACACCGGTGTGTCAGACCCACCATACTTGCTCCGGACACTGCGAGAGGGCTGTACAAGCAATGATCACACGCACGGCACAGCGGACACACCAGGAACCGCGGTGTTGGCCGTCGAATGGCGCTAGCTGCGCAGCATTTGTGCACCGCCGCCGTCAGTGTCAGCCAGTTTGCCGTGGCATACGGAGCTCCATAGCAGTCTTTAACACTGGTAGCATGCCGCGACAGCGTGGACGTGAACCGTATGTGCAGTTGACGGACTTTGAGCGAGGGCGTATAGTGTGCATGCGGGAGTCCGGGTGGACGTACCGCAGAATTGCTCAACACGTGGGGCGTGAGGTCTCCACAGTACATCGATGTTGTCGCCAGTGGTCGGCGGAAGGTGCACGTGCCCGTCGACCTGGGACCGGACCGCAGCGACGCACGGATGCACGCCAAGACCGTAGGATCCTACGCAGTGCCATAGGGGACCGCACCGTCACTTCCCAGCAAATTAGGGACACTGTTGCTCCTGGGGTATCGGCGAGGACCATTCGCAACCGTCTCCATGAAGCTGGGCTACGGTCCCGCACACCGTTAGGCCGTCTTCCGCTCACGCCCCAACATCGTGCAGCCCGCCTCCAGTGGTGTCGCGACAGGCGTGAATGGAGGGACGAATGGAGACGTGTCGTCTTCAGCGATGAGAGTCGCTTCTGCCTTGGTGCCAATGATGGTCGTATGCGTGTTTGGCGCCGTGCAGGTGAGCGCCACAATCGGGACTGCATACGACCGAGGCACACAGGGCCAACACCCGGCATCATGGTGTGGGGAGCGATCTCCTACACTGGCCGTACACCACTGGTGATCGTCGAGGGGACACTGAATAGTGCACGGTACATCCAAACCGTCATCGAACCCATCGTTCTACCATTCCTAGACCGGCAAGGGAACTTGCTGTTCCAACAGGACAATGCACGTCCGCATGTATCCCGTGCCACCCAACGTGCTCTAGAAGGTGTAAGTCAACTACCCTGGCCAGCAAGATCTCCGGATCTGTCCCCCATTGAGCATGTTTGGGACTGGATGAAGCGTCGTCTCACGCGGTCTGCACGTCCAGCACGAACGCTGGTCCAACTGAGGCGCCAGGTGGAAATGGCATGGCAAGCCGTTCCACAGGACTACATCCAGCATCTCTACGATCGTCTCCATGGGAGAATAGCAGCCTGCATTGCTGCGAAAGGTGGATATAGACTGTACTAGTGCCGACATTGTGCATGTTCTGTTGTCTGTGTCTATGTGCCTGTGGTTCTGTCAGTGTGATCATGTGATGTATCTGACCCCAGGAATGTGTCAATAAAGTTTCCCCTTCCTGGGACAATGAATTCACGGTGTTCTTATTTCAATTTCCAGGAGTGTATGATAACAAAACTCGCACTCTTAATTTGTGCTTGGGTAATCTGAATATTGAAGCCAGCTATGAATACCTTTGAAATTAAAGCAGTGAAATGATGTTACTTTAATGCTGGCGTCTGAATTTCAACGACACTCGGGTTCATTCCGGAAAAGGAAGGGACCCTGCTTGGTAATGCAATTGGGACAATGAGCAACAAAGGTTCATGCTAAGTTGCTGTAATTTTGCGAGGCAAATGGAACAAGATTAAAAGCTGAGGTCTGCCATACAGTTCTAAAACTTTACGTGCTTCCAGTCTTCCTTGTTGGTTGATTGAAGGTTTGAAGCCGTCGATCGAGGAGGTGGCGACAGTCACTCATTGTCGGCCGTCGCTGTTGCAGAAGCTGGATGTTGGCGCTCCTTCTTCTCGACACGGTCACCAGGCGAAACGGGCTCTTGATGTGCGCCAGCTAATGCTTCCCGTCCGCGACACCATGTCAGAAACTATCATCGCAAGTCGAGCGCAATTACATGCTGCCAAACCCCGAAAGCGCGGCAACTCTCGGGAGCTTCACACAACACACCTGCTCCACTCGCTACTCCCGCCACACTCCCTCTGCTCAGCCCGCGCTCCACGCGGCAGAGTTCACACTACCAAAGATCCTACACACTTTGATTCTTCACACGACCTATCGACGTAATCGTTCGATAGCAGTCTTCCCTAGGCAAGACCCAGCGTAAAAATACAAATAATATTTACGAAACAAACCAATTATACATCGACATAAATGTATAAATATATATATACAAACAGTAAAACAATTACAATATACAAAGAGACAGAAATGTCATATCTTGAGGTAACAAAGCAAGGAAAAAAATAGTACAATAGATGGAAATAGGAGGCTATGCATTTCCGGCGTTACACGGTTTCGTCCGCATATCGAGCGCAGGAAGAAAGATTGCTAAAATTCCTTAATGCGTGCCATAAGTCAACTGGTCGTCGAGGGCCCCAAAGGAGCGATGCGACGCAGGCAGCAGACTATACCTAGATATCTCACTTTTAATGGCGGTTGTTGACGCCTTGTAAGTAGGCTTTTGCGAAAGAGCTGGCTCCAATCTGCGTGTATCCGCAAGTTCAGATTACCTTATCGTCTCAACGACGCTCACGTGTGCGTCAAACCGGTGACTTTTGTGCTGCCCTTGTTCTATTTTGTATGAATCCCATACACTTGAGCTACATTCTAAGATGTGACGGTTGAGTGATTTGTAAGCAGTCTCAAAAATGGTTCAAATGGCTCTGAGCACTATGCGACTTAACTTCTGAGGTCATCAGTCGCCTAGAACTTAGAACTAAATAAACCTAACTGACCTAAGGACATCACACACATCCATGCCCGAGGCAGGATTCGAACCTGCGACCGTAGCGGTCGCTCGGCTCCAGACTGTAGCGCCTAGAACCTCACGGCCACTCCGGCCGGCTAAGCAGTCTCCTTTGTAGACTGATTACATTTAACAGGTATCAAGCCGATCAACCAAAATCTGCCACCTGCCTTATTAACGACTGAACCTATGTGCTGGTTCATATCATCATCATCATCATCATCATCATCATCATTTCCTCATCCTCCTCTCCTCCTCCTCCACTTTCCGTATTAGACTAGTTGTGGTCTGTTACGGTTCCATATTTTTCTCGGGCTGCCATCGTCTCTTCTCCTTTTTGGTTTAAAGCTCTTTATCTGACGTGGCAGTCACTCTGGATCCATTCTCTGCAGGTGTAATTCCATTTATTTTTATTTTCAACTCCATCCGAATATCTTAATTTCGTATTTCATCAACTATTTTACGTCACTTCACTGTTCATTTCCTCCCCTTATTATTGATTTTCCTTTTCTTTTGCTCAAAATCCACGATTCACTGCCATATAACAGGGCTGTCAATGCAACTGTTTTATAAAATTTCATTGGCATTTTTTGTGTTCTTTGCTATAAACGGTTCCTAATTGTTCTACAGGCACTTTCGAATCTATTCAACTTAATCTGCATTTTTTCTTCGCACCCATTCGATGTTTTACAAGTTAGATAGATAAATCATTCTCCCTGATGTATTGTGTTTTCATCAACTACTATCATAATTCCCACTGAATACCATTTACTTAGATTTACTAGAAGATAATTTCATATCACATTCTGTATATATTTTATTTACTTCATAAATTACTTTTTGTAAATGATCTCTTGAAAAGAATCATTATAAAATCATCAGTATATAAAAGTGATTTCAGCTTTACCGAACTGATTAGTTGTACCCTACTGTTTATCTAAGAATTCCATTTGCGAACTGCACCCTGGGTGTAAGTTTTGAACGTGTAAGAGATAAACTGCAGCCCTCTGTCACTCATTTCGCTCTTTATCTATTCATTTCACATGCCTACAAATTGTTACAGCCAGGTATTTGTATTAGTTGACAGATTGTAATAATGAATAATTGATACTATAGTCATATGATACTACGACTGTTGCCCAGAAAATAATGCACCGCATTTTTTTTGTTCAACAATTCTTTATTGAACATAATAAGAGCTACACACACGAAACAGTGGTGTTTTATCAACACATCCCATTTTACCACGTAATCTCCATCCAGTTCTATGGGTTTCCTTCAGCGCGAAACAAGGCCGTGTATGCCCTGCCGGTAGCAATCCTTGTCCTGGTGGCGGAGCCAGTGCTTCACTGTGTGAATCATCGTCCTCAAAATGGCATCCCTTAATGGCGAATGACAACATCAGCTCGCTGCAGCATGTCAGGTGTGACAGCCGTGGATGGTCTCCCCGACTACCACACCCTCCCTGCCCAGCCGCTAACTCTACTTCTGTCGGCAGCAGATGTTCCATAGACTTTGCACAAGCATTTGTGAGTACTCCCCACAGTTTCTTTCTCTGTAGTGAGAAATTCAATGACGGCACGTTGCTTGTAACGTGTATCGCGCTATAGACGCAATTTTGAAACTATCCTGCCGCTACGCTATCTGTCGGAAGTGACAGAAACTTGGCGCGCACAGTGAAGAGACTTCATATAATACATACGTAACGTTTCGTATTCGTAGGATTGTTTTCAGCAGAGAAAAAAAAATAATGCAGTTAATTGCCTTCTGGTCAGCCCTCATATATTCAAAGCAATTTCCCACATTTGTACCATTTCTAAATCTTATCAAAATGAGATTGATTATTTTTACAGCTTTTCTTTCCAGACAATACTTCATTACACACAACTTCCTCATCTGTAAAACGTTTGAGGTTCCTATTAGTCAAATTATCTTCCTTTTGGAAAGTGGGCTGCCCTCAACGACTGTTATATGACCTTCAAAATGATAAAGAGCAGCAATCAGCCGTCGTTTCCGTTCTAGCTTTATTAAAGCAGATCCAAATTTCGGCTAGTAACGAGCCATTGTCAATGGAGTATTGCAGAGTTGTTATACATGCTCTAGGAAGTGTGCACCTGTTGTTCGGGCTCCTGTCACAGTTTCTTATTGACTCAAAAATACTCAGTTAATAATGGATAGTTATTAGCCTAGATCTGGATGTGTTTTAATAAATGTAGAGCGGAAACGACGACCGACTGCTGCTCTCTACCGTTTTGAAAGTTACTATTAGCACTTCCTGGCAGTTCATTAATATGCAACAAGAACAAAAAATGGGTCAAATGGCTCTGAGCACTATGAGACTTAACATCTATGGTCATCAGTCCCCTAGAACTTAGAACTACTTAAACCTAACTAACCTAAGGACAGCACACAACACCCAGTCATCACGAGGCAGAGAAAATCCCTGACACCGCCGGGAATCGAACCCGGGAACCCGGGCGTGGGAAGCGAGAACGCTACCGCACGACCACGAGCTGCGGAATGCAACAACAACAAGGGTTCGAACACAACTACCTCGGCATGCGTGAAGTTACTTCTACATCTGTCGATGATTTTCAGTCCACGGTAACATTCTCACTTCCTTTTTGATGCAATAATTTTTAAATAAACACACAGCGATTTGACTGTATTGCCGTTTATCTAATTACGACCAAGGTTTCGGCCTTTTATACAACTTACAAGTGATTGACTTTATGTCATTAATACATATTGTCGGACATCAAGCTCAAAATTGGCCATAAATTGTGAAATATATTGTCTCCAGAGGAAATGTCAGATGTAAAGTCACCATCTGGTCATTTTACGTCTGCTATTTCGTGGGGAGCCAATATTTTTCTTAATTTAGGGCCAATTTTGAGCCGTATGTCCTACAACATACGTTAATGACATATACTAAATCACTTGAAAATGATATGAAAGGCCGAAACCTAGGTCGTAATGAGATAAACAATAATATAGTCAAATGGCGGGCTGTTAATTTAAAAATCCTCACTCCTCCTTACCAAGCACTCTGTAGTGCAGTCACAAATATGGTACCCCATATTATTGTACTTTCGTTAATGAGAATTCTTGTGGTACTTAACGAAACACGTTTTTCAAGTCAAGAAATACTGCGTCACATGACTGGCTTGACACATGGCTTTCGCGATTTCATGTGATTGGAGTTTCGTACGCCCGAAGCATTCGTAATTTAATCTGGTTCATTCTGATCGAGCCATCTCATTGTGTTGAGCTGCAGACAAGTAAATTCAATCCGATTACAGCCATTTTTAGTCAGTGTTTAAAACATAACTGTATTTCGTAATGTTTCTTTTGCACCGCTTACGAAGACTGCGAAGTTTCTAACAGACGCTATGCCAGTTAGAGTGGGACGGTGGTAATGAGAGTGCCCTTTGCAAAACCCGGGTATCTGATTACCAAACGAATCTGATTACTGTCAAAGCTAATATTGCTTCCTAAAAAGGCGCTGAATATGATGGCTGGTTCGTGCAACAAAAAAATGGTTCAAATGGCTCTGAGCACTATGGGACTTAACATCTTAGGTCATCAGTCCCCTAGAACTTAGAACTACTTAAACCTAACTAACCTAAGGACATCACACAACACCCAGCCATCACGAGGCAGAGAAAATCCCTGACCCCCCCGGGAATCAAACCCGGGAACCCGGGCGTGGGAAGCGAGAACGCTACCGCACGACCACGAGATGCGGGCGTTCGTGCAACACACTCTTTCTCTCGAGACACGTTCACCGACGGTAAACAATCAATGCACAACTTTCGGTGAATCACCAGGTACACAGTAAGTAGTACAAAACTGTAATTACTGGGTTGTAACTACTAGTGCCCACCATGTCTCTATATTTTGGCTTTACTGACAGGTAAACAGAAACACTTATCTCTATGTACTCTCAAAGTAGAATACTATTCAGGTAGTTACTGTACTGAATGTTGCTTTGTGCTATTCAGTGCGACAGCTGGTTTGAAGCAGTCCATCGTTTGCAGGCCGTTTACTCTGTCTGCAGCTACTGCAGTCCACACACTTCTTAACCTGCGTACTGGAGTCAAGCCTTGGTCTGCCCCTACAATTTTTACCCAACACACTTCTCTCCATGGCCAAATACACCGTTCACTGCTGTCACAAGTCTGAATTTGAATACGCCGGCAAACTGAAACTGTCTGATCGAGTTTACGTCTTAATCACTTTTATCAAGAGAATATACTGCAGTTAAACGCTTGCTTATCTCTCGCTGAAGCAGAACACTTGTTGATCCACAGACCGCCGTGTTAGGTACGGTTTCAACAAGGTTTACTCGTCTTTCCATGTTTCTGCTGCGCTACTTGTATGTGACGAAGTGCTGCAGACTTGCGGGGGTTGGACAAAAATATTGAAACATCGAGAGAAATTCATGCTTGGACGTAAAGTCTCATCATGACAGCCAAGCCCGCAGGTTGCGCTGTTGTATTTCACCGCTAACGGCATCTGTGCAGTGTCCTCAAGACAGTCGTGGTCAGAATAAAGTTCCTGTAATTGTGATCTCTTTACGTCAGAGCTGAGTGAATTCGAACGTCGGCAGATTGGTGGTGTTTCTATGGAGCGTGCTTCTGAAACCAATAGAGCCGAAGTGTCTGGTATTTCAGGAGCACCAAATCGAAGATTTATATCGCATACAGGGAAAATGGAAAAACGTCATCTGCTATGTCACAACGCGGACGAAAGTGTGTGTTGAGTGGCAAAAACGGATGGTCATTGAAGAGAAATATAAGGAAAAACAAGAAGACAGTAACTGCAAAAATCACTGCAAAATTGAATATCGCAATCGCGGACCCTGTCAGTATTAAAAGAACACGAATTCAGCTCCATAAACAGATGACTGCAGGGCGAGCTGAAATTTCAAATCCAAATGGCCGTAAGAGCAACATGATTTACAAGAAGCTGTGTAAGGGAAATAATCAGAGAATGCTATCTAAACGTGTCAATCACAAAGAAAAAGTAAATGGCATTTTAGGACGCCAGCCCATGCGAGTTACTACTAAAACTGACAACCAGTTACGACATGTACATATTTATGGTGCAGCATTACATACAAGATAAATAAGGCAGTACAAAGTAAGTCAGACCTTCTTAACCCATCCTGCGGGACTTTACGCAGAATATTGGGAAAGAAAATCCACAGGGATACTCTGCTAAAGTTCTATAAGGGTATGGGTGTACCACCACTGCTCTATGGATACGAAAACTGGACACTTAAGAAGAGAGATGAAAAGAGGATAGGAGCATGTGAAATGAATTAACGTCGGTGGATACATGACCGAAAAGAGAAATGATGGCATCCGAGATGAACTGAATATCCAAAATATAACTGATTTCATAAAACAACAAAAGAGAAATGATGACATCCGAGATGAACTGAATATCCAAAATATAACTGACTTCATAAAACAATATCAGTTAAGATTGAAAAAACATACAGACTGTATTCAGGATGCAAGAAACACTAAAACCATAAAAAATATAATCCAAGAGCCAAAAGGTCTTTAGGAGGACCACTCATGGCTTGACCAATCTTTAAGCACACGGAACGAACCAAAAGGCCCAATCCCTGACGTAGGTGACCACGATTTACTGTGTTTATATAGGTAGACGAATTACTACGACAGTAGGTATCTCGGTTAGCACAGAGATAAGTTACTTTAAAATACAGTAACTATATGATATAAAGTGACAGAATTTACACAAGGTCAACGGTTAATATTTATATTAATAGATCAATATCATACACAAATTTGTCGGAATGTAGCGAACACATGATGTGGCTGGACTCTAAACATTTAATTATGCACTTTCTGAATACCTAGAATGTAAGGTCATAATTTTCAACTCTATGATTCTGAAACTCTGCACTGAGTACATTGTACGAATTGAGGATCATAATGCTCTGATATTCACACCGTACGTAGCTTCGCATTTGGCTGTCAAAACATTGAGTCAGTATTAGTCACCAATCCTTCAACGCGGTGAGGCACTCAATACTTGTTCTTTCTATCACTCCTTCATTTCATATACACGGAAGCGCCAAGGGAACTAGCATAGGCATGCGTACTCAAGCACAGAAATACGTAAACAGGCAGAATATGGTGCTGCGGTCGGCAACGCCTATATGAGACTACATGTGTCTGGTACAGTTGTTAGATCGGTTACTGCTGTTACAATGGCGGGATATCAAAATTTAAGTGAGTTTGAACGTAGTGTTATAGTCGGCACACGAGCGATGGGACAGCATCGCCGAGGTAGCGACGAAGTGAGGATTTTCCCGTACGACCATTTCATGTGTATGTCGTGAACATCAGGATCAGGTAAAACATCAAACCTCTGACATCGCCCTTCCGGAAAATTATCCTCCGAGAACGGGACCAACGACGACTGAAGGCAATCGTTCAACGTGACAGAAATGCAACCCTTCCGCAAATTGCTGCAGATTCCAATGCTGGGCCCTCAACAAGTGTCAGCGTGCGAACCATCCAACGAAACATCATCGATATGGGCTTCCGTAGGCGAAGGCCCACACGTGTACCCTTGATAACGGCACTACACGACTTCGCCTGAGTCCGTCAACAACGGCATTGAACTGTTGATGACGGGAAACATGTTGTCTGGTTTCAAATTATATCGAGTGGATGGACGTGTACGGGTATGGGGACAACCTCATGAATACTGCATGTCAGCAGGTGGAGCTGTGTAATGGTGTTGGGCATGTACTGTTGGAATGATATGGGGCCCTTATATGTCTGGATACGACTCTGACATGTGACTTGCATATAAGAATCCTGTCTGACCACCTGCATCCATTCGTGTCCATTGTGCATTTCGACAGAGCTGGACAATTCCAGGAGGACAATGCGACGCCCCACACGTCCAGAATAGCTGCAGAGTGGCTACAGGAACACACTTCTGCGTTTAAACACTTCCCGGACACAAAAATTATTGAGCATATCTGGGATGCCTTGCAACGAACTCCACCCCCTCGTACTCTTACGGATTAGTGGGCAGCCCTGCAGGATTCATGGCGTCAATTCCCTCCATCGCTACATCAGATAGTAGTCGAATCCATGCCACGTCATGTTATGGCATTCCTGCGTGATCGTGGGGGCCCTACACGATGTTAGGCTGGTGTACCAGTTTCTTTGGTTCTTTGGCGTATTATCTGCCCGACTTATTGATATGAGACATTGGCGTTAGCTGATTCTGAACGTCTTCACAATTAAAAAATGTCGTCACTTTTTTGACTGCCTCTTTCTACACGTGCAGTCTGTCCTGTACTTCTTAGGACCCATGCACCAGTACAGAGTTGCGAAGGTATAGGGCCAACGTTCGCTACAGGAAATGTTTTGTTTCTTTCCCAAACATTTTCCCTGGAAGTAGTTCTACAAACTGTACCGCTAGCAGTACAGTCGCACCGGCCGGTGTGGCCGTGCGGTTCTAGGCGCTTCAGTCTGGAACCGCGTGACCGCTACGGTCGCAGGTTCGAATCCTGCCTCAGGCATGGATGTGTGTGCTGTCCTTAGGTTAGTTAGGTTTACGTAGTTCTAAGTTCTAGGGGACTGATGGGCACAGATGTTAAGTCCCATAGTGCTCAGAGCCATTTGAACCATTTGAAGTACAGCCGCCTGCCAAGAACATGCTGCACACGCGCAAGAGGGCGGTTTTGCTTTAGTATATGGACCATGAGCCTTACCATGTCAGTATAAAAACAATGATCAATAGTGACATATTTTTCAGAGTTGATAGTAAATTTCAATACCTGCTCATCCTAGGAGTTCTTCAGTTCATTTATTATCTGCCCAGATTCACACCGAGCGAGGTGGCGTAGTAGTTAGACACTGGACTCGCAGTCGCGAGGACGACGGTTCAATCCCGCGTCCTGCCATCCTGATTTAGGTTTTCCGTGATTTCCCTAAATCGCCCCAGGCTCATGCCGGGATGGTTCCTTTGAAAGAGCACGTCCGACTTCATTCCCCATCCTTCCCTAACCCTAATCCGATGAGACCGATGACCTCGCTGTCTGGTCTCCTTCCCCAAACAACCCCCCCTCCCCCCCTTAGATTTACAGTGACTTAAGATGATAATGGACGTATCCAGAATTCCGGACAGAGGTTATAACACAGTTGTACTTTTCCACTGACACCCAAACTTTTCGTGAATATCTTCACTACATCCTTCTAAACGTGTTAACAGCCCCGTTCTTAGCTTATCATCAGCATACTGTTTTCCAAGAACGAAGTCAACGTTCATTGCAGGAAGTGGAGGGTTTTGATTTCCTCCGCAACATTTTCCCCGGACGCAGTTCTGCCACCAACGCTGCCGGTATCACTGAAACCTCCTACCAGAATCGCGTGGCCACGCACACGCACACACACGCACACACACACACTCGCATAAAAGTCTCTGGAGATGAATGTAGCGCCATAAATAGTAGCGAGCAGCGCGGTGCTCTGGCGCCACATTCTATTCGCCAGCGGAGAGCTTATCCGTGCGGCGGTGTATTTCAAAGCTCGCTCTGCCGGCAGCCCTTCTATCCGCCCCCGCCTCCACCCGCTCCACCCGCACCGCCCCCACGGCACGTACTGCCCTCCTGGCAAGT
The DNA here is from genome assembly GCF_023864275.1 of Schistocerca cancellata. Lineage (NCBI taxonomy): Eukaryota > Metazoa > Arthropoda > Insecta > Orthoptera > Acrididae > Schistocerca > Schistocerca cancellata. The sequence goes on from NC_064631.1 coordinate 680,982,904, forward strand.
GTCCGTCCGCCCCCCATTCCCGCAGAACCTCGCGACTACCGCCTTCGTCTCGAGCAGCCGAGGTTGCGCGCGGCACGTCCGCCGCAGCGGCCGTAAACTGGCCGGGCAGTGAAACGCCAGCGGGTCCGGGCCATCAGCACTGTGCCGGGCTGGCCTTTTACTCAGCCGGCCGTTTCCTCCTAGAGCGAAGAAAACACTGTCCGCCCCGAATCCGAGTCCGCTTGCCTGCGAATGAGGCCGCCCCGTCTTTTACTGCCCCACCGTGCACCGAAGAACTGGCACTGAACGTTGATTCGAAGTGAATTAGCTCCGCTTTGTCTCCCCATCACGTGCACTTCCTCTGATGCCGGTCACGGAAATATCTGATTTCCGCAAACGACGTATCTCCGATAATTTAATACACTACTGGACATTAAAATTGCTACACCAAGAAGAAACGCAGATGATGAACGGGTATGCATTGGACAAATGTATTATACGAGAACTACCATGTGATTACATTTTCACCCAATTTGGGTGCATAGATTCTTAGAAATCAGTACCCAGAACAACCACCTCTGGCCGTAATAACGGCCTTGATACGCCTGGGCATTGAGTCAAACAGAGCTCGGATGGCGTGTACAGGTACAGCTGCCCATGCAGCTTCAACAAGATACCACATTTCATCAAGAGTAGTGACTGGCGTATTGTGACGAGCCAGTTGGTCGGCCACCATTGAACAGACGTTTTCAGTTGGTGAGAGATCTGGAGAATGTGCTGCCAGTGCAGCAGTCGAACATTTTCTGTATCCAGAAAGGCCCGTACAGGACCTGCAGCCGGCGGGAGTGGCCGAGCGGTTCTAGGCGCTTCAGTCTGGAACAGGGCGACCGCTGCAGTCGCAGATTCGAATCCTGACTCACGCATGGGTGTGTGATGTCCTTAGGTTGGTTAGGTTTAAGTAGTTCTAAGTTCTAGGGGACTGATGACCTCAGATGTTAAGTCCCACACGCTCAGAGCCATTTGAACCTGCACCTGCAACATGCGGTCGTCCATTATCGTGCTGAAATGTAGGGTTTCGGAGGGATCGAATTATGGGTAGAGCCACGGGTCGTAACACATCTGCAATATAACGTCCACTGTTCAAAGTGCCGTCAATGCGAACTAGAGGTGACCGAGACGTGTAACCAATGGTACCCCATACCATCACGACGGGTGATACGCCAGTATGGCGATGACGAATACACGCTTCCAATGTGCGTTCACTGCAATCTCGCCAAACATGGATGCGACCATCATGATGTTGTAAACAGAACCTGGATTCATCCGAAAAAATGACGTTTTGCCATTCATGCACCCAGGTTCGTCGATGAGTACATTATCGCAGGCGCTCCTGTCTGTGATGCAGCGTCAAGGGTAACCGGAGCCATGGGCTCCGAGCTGATAGTCCATGCTGCTGCAAACGCCGTCGAACTGTTCGTGCAGATGGTTGTTGTCTTGCAAACGTCCCCATCTGTTGACTCAGAGATCGAGACGTGGCTGCACGATCCGTTACAGTCATGCGGATAAGATGCCTGTCATCTCTACTGCTAGTGATACGAGGCCGTTGGGATCCAACACGGCGTTCCGTATTACCCTCCTGAACCCACAGATTCCATATTCTGCAAACAGTCTTTGAATCTCGACCAACGCGCGCAGCAATGTCGCGATACGAGAAACCGCAATCGCGATAGGCTACAATCGGATCTTTATCAGAGTCGGTAACGTGATGGTACGCATTTCTCCTTCTTACACGAGGCATCACAACGACGTTTGGCCAGGCAACGGCGGTCAACTGCTGTTTGTGTATGAGAAATCGGTTGGAAACTTTCCTCATGTCAGCATGTTGTAGGTGTCGCCACCGGCGCCAACCTTGTGTGAATGCTGTGAAAAGCTAATCATTTGTTTATCACAGCATCTTCTTCCTGTCGGTTAAACTTCGCGTTTGTAGCACATCATCTTCTTGGTGTAGTAATTTTAATGGTCAGTAGGGTAGATACTCCGCGAATCGTTCAGATCAGTGTAGTAGAAAAATATCTTTTCCCCATACAATGCGGCATTGCGATCCCTAGGGAATATGGGGAGCCTGTGAAATGGAGTGAACATTGAGAGTAAATTGAAGGAACAAGAAAGTAATGAACAGTTGCTGAAGTCGAATCAGGACTCGGACAGAAAATCGAGGTTCCACGTACAAATTATCCGAATGGTACGGAAATCGGTATGTGTTGTACATGTACACACAAACAAATGATGATAATTTCAGAAAAATTGAGAAGAAAAGAGAAATAGATTCAAAAATTGACCAAGTCAATAGCGCAAGCAGTTATTCGCCTTGGACCACGCGGGATTAGCCGAGCGGTCTCATGCGCTGCAGTCATGGACTGTGCGGCTGTTCCCGGCGGAAGTTGGAGTCCTTCCCTGAGACATGGGTGTGTGAGTTTGTCCTTAGGATAATTTATGTTAAGTAGTGTGTAAGCTTAGGAACTGATGACCTTAGTAGTTAAGTCCCATAAGATTTCACACACATTTTTTATTCGCCTTGGCATTGATTGAGGGAGTTGTCATATGGCCCCCTGATGGATACCGTGTCAAATTCTGTCCAATTGGCACGTTAGATCGTCAGAATCCTTAGTTGGTTGGAGAGCTCCGCCCATAATGTTTCGAATGTTATCTACTGGGGACCGATCCGGTGACTTTCTCGCCAAAATAGGGTTTGGCATGAACGAAGGCAAGCAAAAGAAACTCTCGCCATGTGATGACGAGCATTAGCTTGCTGAAATGTAAAAACCGATAGCTTCTCATGAAGATCAAGGAAACAAGGCGTAGAGTACATTCGACACTGCAGTGATGTGGCGGTGTCTCGAATGACAGCCAAAAGCGTCCAGCTCATGGAAAGAAATGGCACTGCCAACCATCACTCCTGGTTGTTTGGCTGTATTCTGGGCGACAATGAGCTTGGTATCCCACCGCTGTTCAAATTGGTTCAAATGACTCTGAGCACTATGGGACTTAACATTTGAGGTCATCAGTCCCCTAGAACTTAGAACTACTTAAACCTAACTAACATAAGGACATCACACACATCCATGCCCGAGGCAGGATTCGAACCTGCTACCGTAGTGGTCGCGCGGTTCCAGACTGAAGCGCCTAGAACCACTCGGCGGCACTGGCCGGCCCCACCTTTGTCTTGGGTGTCTCCAGACACGTCTTCGGACAGGAATCTCATTGACTGCAATAGAATTCTCTTCAGTGGTGAGTCCTGTTTCGAAATGAGTCCTGATCACCAGCGAAGGCTTATCCCGACAAGCCCCGGATAATGGTGGGATACCAACCCACTGTCTCCTACCATTCTGCCCAACAACCAGGAGTGTTGGTCTAGGGGTGTCATTTCATTCCAAAGCAAGACCCCTCTGGTTGTCATCTGCAGCACCCTTACAACACAACAGTACGTCGACAGTACCCTACAGCCTGCTGTTGCCCTTCATGGTAAGCCATCGGGTCTTGCATGTCAGCAAGATAATACCCGCCCGCAAACGGCGAAAGTTTCTACTGCTCGTCTTCGTGCTTGCCAAACCCTACTTTGGCCAGCAAGATCGCTCATTCCTTTCCTATTACTGTTCTGTCGCAGTCAAGTGTTTTCCATTACCACAGTGTCTCTCTTTCTGTCCCTTTTTCTATAGCACAACTGTCTACTATCTTCCAGTAGTTTTTCCGTTTCTGTCCTACTGCCCCTGTCTCCTTCCCTCTCAGTATAAAACATTGTGAATCTGTTCGAATGCCAAAACTTTTGGGGACGTTTTTAACGGTGCTGAGTATGGTAGAAGGAAGCAGCTGGTATCCCACTCGTCAGTCAGACTATTTTAAAGAAGAGAAGCATACTCGCCTTTTTTGTACTCCGACAGGAGCATTTTTCCGCAGGTTCCCTCGTTTTCCATGCTACAAATGGGCTTGTCACTCATATGAAAGGAACTTTATGGTTCAATGGAATTTTGATTGTCCACTTAAGTGAAACTGGAATAACGCAAAAATAATGTTACACCTCATGCGGAACTTTAGGCGTACGAAAGATTTGCCCGCGCTTTACTACAACGTGGTGTTTCTACAACTCTTCTCACGATAACTGAGACACTTTACGTTATATTTCTCTTTGGTACGTCACTTTATGAACTACGATTTTGCGTTACACTGAATTTTACGTGCGTATTTTAGGTGCGCAATTAGTGTAACTTTGAACGTCTGTATCTAGGAGACGGATACACATATGAAGAAAATATTCAAGGTTGTTTGACTTCGTAATCTTAGCAATATGTCGTAACACTTTCAGCCATTTGTGTGTATAGCCATCTAAGAATCCACTCCTTGATTTTAGTACCCACGAACAAGGTGTTTAACGATGAAGGATAAAGATTTTTGAAACGACAAGATTGTAGTTGTGGATACATGTATAGAGAATCTACCGTTAAAATTTGAGCAATTTCCTGCTGTTACTTATGTAGACATCCGATGCTGACGTCGAAAAACGGAGTTAAACGCTGTCTTTCGGTTTTCGATAAGGATGGAAACTTAAAAAAAAATATATTAAAGTAAATGCCAATGCCGGGATCTGAACCCGCATCTTCTGCCTTACGTGAAATAAATTGTGCTACCACCCCCTTGAGGGGCACTGTAGACCACATCGAACGATAAAAAACCAACCGACTTTCTGCATTTGACTGAGCCGGAGGAAGTGTGTAATATTCAAATTCTGACCCCGAAATTTAGGACAGTTGCAGTAAGGCGATCCTTCTACTGCATATGTAAATAACGCCTAGCCCAAGGGGTGTCCAAAACAATTGACCCTAGCTTTTTATCAACAACAGAATCCGAGGTATGAGCGCTGGACAAATCCAGATTTTATGCGCGTCGTTTCTGAATTTTTTGGTAGCGCATGTTGTCACATTCGTACTGGTTAACGCATAATATAATCATCTCCATGACCCAGCGGATGGCTCTGAATCTTCATTCAGTCTACACTCTAGTATTCTCACAAAGCAAATGAAGTGGACTCCGTTGTCTATGACTCAACAACTCCACTTTGCTAGTGAATTCTGTAGCCATAAATGGCAGATGAAGTTCCAGAGCCGTCATCAAACAAATCCGAGTGACGTGCTTCTCGATCCCGTAAGTTGATAGAATAGTGCCTCTCAGGCGATCCAAATAACATTAAATTCCGGCAATTGCCCATATCAGCCAAGCACCAAATGGCTGTCAGCACTTGCTCTTGTGCGGCCATCCTTCTGCTGTTGGTGATAAACGATTAAGTGTGAGCTGATGCGGACCGCCAGTTAAGTCAACACAGCAGAGCACACGGATTCCTCACTGGCGAAACGCGAAGGAGGCCGTTGCATGGCCACGGGCAAGGATATTACGTAGTGCTTTCGATTACATATCGAAACACGGGTCCGAGACGGCAACAGTAAATAGACAGAAATGTACTGCCAGTCACTTTCTAAAATGTTATATCTTTTCTCTAAATGGGACTTACGTGCTGATGCTAGGTTAATGCGAAGTCCTATCATTTTTTATTGCGTGACTCCAAGGGAAACATGAAATAAACACCTTAAAATCTGACGAGACTATAAACGTAAGCTCGAAAAGTGTAACTTCTTTCCCACACCTTCATTAAGCAACTTTTGCGTTTGAAGTGGGACAAAATTAACGCGGGGAAAATTAAATTCGCTGAATTCACATTTAGTAAACGATGAGACTTTTAATAAAAGGGAGTAGAGGAATGCTTTCAGATAGTCGTGCCAGGACAGTAAACAAGCATTTGAGCGTCATAAAAACGACGGGAAAATGTGTGCAAACGTTTCCATACATCGCAGGACACTGACAAAAGCTTTTAATAAAATGAGTATCGAATGGAACACCATCCCCGCTTTGCTGTCCGATGGCAATATCTCTCCCGTTCTCTCTTTTTAGGTGCCGCTGTGACGTACATAGCACTTTTTTTTCACTACACCTCGCTTCCTTCACTTACGCCACACTTAAAGTGACTTCGTCGAAAGACTAAATACGGGTAAAAGGAAAAGCTCTCTGCCGGTATCAAAATCAAACAAGTGTCAGTATACGACAAAACTGCACAGACGAGAGAAACAGAGCATAATGGCCTGCTAATAATGTAACATGGCCACAGTGTAACCACATACGTTAGCGATATTCCCTGCTGTGAAAATAATTTCGTATGAAATAAATTAAATCCTGTCTGTAAAAGCTATTATACCAGCCTACATGAACAGTACGTAACTAAGACGAATAGGTGTTTTACGACCCTCATTGTATTGTGATATTGATATAACGGATTCAAATCACCAGAGGTTTTCTCATTTCTAGCTCATTAAAACTTTCCTTCGCGCATTGTCTTAGCTTTTAAACGCGACTGCTTAGCGTAGCTGAATATGTGAAGTACGGACCATTACACAAAGAGACAACCTAGTTTAATTTCTACATCAACGCAAATCACAACTAATATCGTTACACGTACTGGGACAATATGAAAAGGTTTTTCTGATATCACGGATATTGATCAACAGTTTGGCGTTATGAATATTATCACCACCTCTCCACATTGTCAAACTGTTTCTGTTACCATGGCTCTAACGACGTACTTACTTCACCATTTGTAACTGTCTAACGTTTTGTGTGTTACGTGTTGTTGTTTTATCTTGCTAACTAGACTGGTTTACTATCATTAATTTCATGTGTGTGTCTACTGTTATCGTGAACAATACAGATGGTGTGATTACTTAAACACTATGTGATAAAAGTAGCTGCCAAATGAATGAAATTGTATAGCTGTATTGCAATTAACTTTCAGAAAATCTAAAACTGTATCTTAAATATGCTGTCGTGTCATATTCTGTATTGTGCTGTGAAGTGAAGTGAACTGTGATACAAAGTGTGACGACAGTGCGTGACTTGCAGTTGAAACATAGAAAGCTAACGGAATGAAATTTCTACACAAAGTTACAAACCAAGTATTGAAATAATAACTGTCCGCAATGCTTCTATTAAAATGCCCTGCAAATTTAAATACCAAAACTGAGTAAATAAAATTCCAAGCATTAAATGATACACATGCGAATGTAACACTGCACTGCAAGAAAAGTGTCTGACAACGAAATTATACTTTATCTAAGCGAACCTGGTATTAATATTGAAATGTAAAACCTAACTGTAAATGATCTTATTGTGTGCTGACTTTTAAGCTGGTTGTAATGAATTTACATGACTCACCTTGCGAAAACGAAAAGTCGTTACTGCTCGAAATTGGTGAATATTAAAACACAGCACAGCAGCAAACCAGGTAAGGAAAAGAAAACTCGTCCAGTGCAATGCAAGGAAATACAACTACGCTAACCACATTAAGCCTAGGTACCTGTGATACGCAAAGTGCAACGAGGCGACACTCAATCAGGAAATAAAACTTTCGTGAAGAGACAATGGGAAATACTCGACTTACCAAATGATTGAAAAGAGACTAGCATTCAAATCTGTTTTATAAACCTCATTCCTTAACAGTTATGGCATCTTTAAAAAAGTCACTCCTGATTAAGAAAATTACTGTTTCATAACAGTAATTAATACGCCTCGAGAATCGGACTGACTCGAACCAATAAAAAAAGAAATCCCGCTAATACCTTCCTTTTGTCAAAAACATCTTAAATTACGTGCAAAGGCAGTGCAGGACAACTTTACCTGCATATCTTCACACTTCTCAAAATCAACCTATACAAAATCATACATGCTAAGTTCAACATTCCCCGCATTTGTATCTCTGTGGTTTGCTAGCTATTTCAAGATCACTGAGCAGTGTAATAAACACCGGACTCCATCACTTACCTCTCACTGAATGCTATTGGCAACCAAATATCACATTGCTTGTACCACAGTCTAATATAACAGTCGCGACATTTCAACTCGTTTCTGTTACACTCCCCCCCCCTCCCCTCCCCCCCCCCCACGCCACCAGCCCCCAGCGACAGCAGCGCCCCAAGCGGCCAGCAAGCAACACTTCTGTACGCGATGTCGGATGAGTGCGAATACTAACATCTATAATGATTTGCAACATAATTCTTACAATAGGGAATGTATGTAGTGCCATAAAAATAGACAATAACAAAAAATTAATCAGTTTTGTAATTATTTAGTGTCCTGAGGGCCCTCAGAGGTAAGAAACGGTGCAATACGAGACAGTTTATTTACGATTCTCTTCTAACGTACAGAAATTTAGTAAGTAACGTCGTTTTCCTTTAATAACATAACATAACTAGAAACAGCATTATACCTGTCCTTTTTCAGAAATACCTCGTGTATCTACCCAAAAAAGCTGAGTTTTGTTCGCAACACTCTCAGCCAAGTCAGTGAACGTGGAGCGTAGGAAACCTATATGGACCGTGACACCAACATTATTTTAAGAAACATATAAGCCACCACACCTGCAGCCTAAGGAAAAAGACACATGCGTGATAATGAATCGTCGAAACCAATAGAACTCTTTACCAACACAAAAGAAAACAATTCCACACTTGTTGGTAAATCTGAGCCACAAACGGCAAGAATCTTCAACACATTCGCTTTTGAAGCAAAGGTAATTACGTTTACGAAAATATTCGTGTATTAGGAAGTCGATCGGAGTGTAAAAATAGGCGAATCATAAGATGCCATAAAAAATTGTAAGTGTCAAGGAAAGTGCCTATGATACTAACAATAAATAACAACAGAAACATATGCTCCTCATGCATGAAATATGTATTTATATTCACCTATTTTCAGCGCAGTAAGCAGCAAATATACATGTATCCTAAAGTATTTCACCATGGATAAGTTGTAGTTTTTGTCACTGAATCAGTGTGATTATATTGTTTTTACACTATTTCGTGATAATTCATAGACCTTGGTAACTTACTAATACACAGGACGCAAAAATATATCACCTGTTTTTTAATCAAGTAGAAAATAATTGAAAACAAACATTATGCTTACGACGCATGACTGACTGCTTTCTCACGGCTCTGAGCGCTAGTGCCGCTCCTGGTGTCACACGGTAACAATTTTCGCACCAGAGAGAGTCATGACTGTAATTATTACAATGTGGCCTGCATTCAGAACCTCTGTGGCGTAACATACCGGCTACTGAAACCATCTGTTTGAAAACTATCCAGTGCATAAATATGAAGTATATGGCACATCTAATAAAAGAGAGCTCACATAACTTTCATCGACTATCAGAAATAAGCTAGAAATACTACAATATTCGAAGTAGGTAGCGTAAGCCGTTCATTACAAATAAAAAAAAGGAATACGTCACTTGCAAAATGTAATTCAATACAATTATGATAGTTGTGAGGCATAACAAAATTGTTTAAATACCACAGCTACTGCGAATATTGCTTGCAGTCTTTTATGACATATGCAGATTCATTTCATTACATCTTTCGACAGACTGAGAAGTCACTGTATGTACGTAACCATTCTCACAGACTTGCTAGATAAATCAAGAGTTCCCCATGTTTTAACGGTTGACACAAGGTTCGCTGCACATATCTGCCTTACATACAATTACACTCCTGGAAATGGAAAAAAGAACACATTGACACCGGTGTGTCAGACCCACCATACTTGCTCCAGACACTGCGAGAGGGCTGTACAAGCAATGATCACACGCACGGCACAGCGGACACACCAGGAACCGCGGTGTTGGCCGTCGAATGGGGCTAGCTGCGCAGCATTTGTGCACCGCCGCCGTCAGTGTCAGCCAGTTTGCCGTGGCATACGGAGCTCCATCGCAGTCTTTAACACTGGTAGCATGCCGCGACGGCGTGGACGTGAACCGTATGTGCAGTTGACGGACTTTGAGCGAGGGCGCATAGTGGGCATGCGGGCGGCCGGGTGGACGTACCGCCGAATTGCTCAACACGTGGGGCGTGAGGTCTCCACAGTACATCGATGTTGTCGCCAGTGGTCGGCGGAAGGTGCACGTGCCCGTCGACCTGGGACCGGACCGCAGCGACGCACGGATACACGCCAAGACCGTAGGATCCTACGCAGTGCCGTAGGAGACCGCACCGCCACTTCCCAGCAAATTAGGGACACTGTTGCTCCTGGGGTATCGGCGAGGACCATTCGCAACCGTCTCCATGAAGCTGGGCTACGGTCCCGCACACCGTTAGGCCGTCTTCCGCTCACGCCCCAACATCGTGCAGCCCGCCTCCAGTGGTGTCGCGACAGGCGTGAATGGAGGGACGAATGGAGACGTGTCGTCTTCAGTGATGAGAGTCGCTTCTGCCTTGGTGCCAATGATGGTCGTATGCGTGTTTGGCGCCGTGCAGGTGAGCGCCGCATTCAGGACTGCATACGACCGAGGCAGTCAGGGCCAACACCCGGCATCATGGTGTGGGGAGCGATCTCCTACACTGGCCGTACACCACTGGTGATCGTCGAGGGGACACTGAATAGTGCACGGTACATCCAAACCGTCATCGAACCCATCGTTCTACCATTCCTAGACCGGCAAGGGAACTTGCTGTTCCAACAGGACAATGCACGTCCGCATGTATCCCGTGCCACCCAACGTGCTCTAGAAGGTGTAAGTCAACTACCCTGGCCAGCAAGATCTCCGGATCTGTCCCCCATTGAGCATGTTTGGGACAGGATGAAGCGTCGTCTCACGCGGTCTGCACGTCTAGCACGAACGCTGGTCCAGCTGAGGCGCCAGGTGGAAATGGCATGGCAAGCCGTTCCACAGGACTACATCCAGCATCTCTACGATCGTCTCCATGGGAGAATAGCAGCCTGCATTGCTGCGAAAGGTGGACATACACTGTACTAGTGCCGACATTGTGCATGCTCTGTTGCCTGTGTCTATGTGCCTGTGGTTCTGTCAGTGTGATCATGTGATGTATCTGACCCCAGGAATGTGTCAATAAAGTTTCCCCTTCCTGGGACAATGAATTCACGGTGTTCTTATTTCAATTTCCAGGAGTGTATTTCGTATTATTTTCCCACTCTGTGTGGTCACCCTCTCTTCCTATGATGTCGTTCTGCTGCGTAGGCGCGTTGGGCTCCCGGACCGTAGTGTGTAGAAATTAGCTCTGCCCCTGCGGCCGTGTTACATGCAACATCAGCGGTCGTTCCTTGTGGCCATTCTGCACAGATGCTGCTAACTGACCTGCTTTGCTCACCCCTTGCGTCAGCAGGGGAGGATTTCAAAACAGTTGGATGGTCTAGCTATGGGTCTCCCCTCAGTGCAGTGCTGGCTGAAATCTTCATGGACAGTCTTGAAAACCGAGCGAGGTGGCGCAGTGGCTTGACACTGGACTCGCATTCGGGAGGACGACGGTTCAATCCCGCGTCCGGCCATCCTGATTTAGGTTTTCCGTGATTTCCCTAAATCGCTCCAGGCAAATGCCGGGATGGTTCATGTGAAAGGGCACGACCGACTTCCTTTCCCATCCTTCCCTAATCCGATGAGACCGATGACCTCGCTGTTTGGTCTCCTTCCCCAAAAACAACCCAACAACAACAGTCTTGAAAAATGGTTCTTAGAAAGTAACTCACTCTCTACAAAAGTTGTATACTGCTTAAGTTATGTTGATGATATATTATGGACGAGTACTACCACACAATTTCAAACATTCTTAGAGCGACTAAATTATAAGCAAAACAGTATCAAATTCACAACGGGGTTTGGGGTAACTCCACAAATCATTTCAGTCTAATCATAGATATCAGAGATCACATTCACACTTTCAAGATTTACAGGCAATCTACTACCACAGACAATGAAATACCTATCAAATCTCAACCTCATTGACCCACAATCATGCTGTATTTATTCTGTGATAAATCGTGTAATACCCATTCCATGAGCGATGACAACTTCCACCTGAATGAAATACAGTCAAACAAATATCATCAAACAATGGCTACATTCCTGCCTTGGTGGACTCCATAATGTATAAAAAACAGGAATACCAGCTCTCCTCTCTATTTTACCGTGTTATCGACTCATCCCCTTAAGACCTCAGTAAATGGTACACGAGTCTACATTTAGGGAAAGTCTCTCTGAAGGCCGCCATAAACCTTAAATCCAGAAAGTTTGGAGCATCAATTTATGTGGACAACGATAGTGGACACATTTTGCCCAATGGTAAACACACCACTTCAACTTTGGGAAGGAGTGAATATAAAACAATAAAGCATATTCGCTACAGGTCAGCCTGGCAGTGCGATCTGCATCTGCTTGAAGGAACACCACAGAAGTTCGAATCTTAGAAAAGGAGACTACTTTTACAGAACACATGCTTAAAGAAGACCATAGTTACAAGGTGCGGCATGAAGACTTAATCATCACCATAAAGGAATGAAGGCAAAGTAAAATGAAATAATGGACATTTATAAACATAGCAAAAATTCAGCTTGGGATACAAAAATTAAATTCGGTTTTTGACAGGCCTGCATGCATTTATTTGGTTTCGTTATTTAATCTCAGCTGATTGTGATTAAGCTATTCCCATCATACGTTTTCTGTTACAGCGTTATTCAGTATGAGAGTTGTGCTCTATAACACAGATATCAAACATTTCAGTTTTGTTGAGATTATTACGACGTAATCTCAAGAAATTCTGAAATGCAATATTCCATGAGAATTTCTGCGGTGTCTGCTGTGACGTCATGGATGTTGACACATGCATGTCGCGGGAACAGGCAGGTGACACATCTGGCGCAGTATAATTGATAGTCTGTTAGCGTCGCATTTACGTATGTGTCTCTGCCAACACTCTGCCAATATACCACGAAGTGGAAAATGATCGAATGTTATTATTTCTTCAAGATGAATTCCGCACAGCGTGCATCATCTGTAGCAGTATACACTAGGTTGTAACAACAGAACAGTCACAATATTTTGAGTATGTATGTGGCAAGAATTAGTCGATAACCTTTTATAAGGAGCCGATAAAGAATTTTCCTGTAACAATTTAGGAAATTTAAAATCAGGATACTCTGAGGAGAACTTGATGCTAGCATTTCTCCAGTAAGTCTTCACAACTTCAAATAGTGAGCTTTCTCATTCGATAATGTTATAATAGGACCGTTATTTCCAGAAGTAATATTTGGGAAAGAAGTCCCACATTGCATGCAGGGTATGTGCCGGGTAGAGTATATGTGCCCGACCCTGATTCGGAACCAAGTCTCTTTATTCAGCGAGCAGTGCGCACGCAATAACCTGATCATTACAACAGGTACCTTCCCTCTCACATTTGTTTTAGATATATCTCTCATCTTCATTCATCAACGGTCATCATGAAACTGAGTCACTGTACAATTGGGCCAAAAACTTTAATTCCTTTTGGAAAGTAATTAATAGCTCAACCTAGACGTACGTATCAAAAAACAAAGGAGTAAATAAGAGGTGGCCAGCTGCTCAATCTAGCTCAAGCATTGTCAAATGAATGAATAATTTCACCAATGTATATTCGTGAGCGGTAGTTCTTTGGGCAACGAATACGTTATGATTGAATTAGCAGAACATTCAGTTACCAAAATGAGGTGGGAACGTGAATGTACAGAATCATTTAGCACTACGAATGGGAGATGCTATATTCAGCTAAATAATTAAGAAGTACTCGGTGTCAAGAATGCTGTTGGACAAATCGATTATCATTTTCAGGTCCATGGCATAATTATTGCTGTCCAAGAAGATAAAAATCTGGGCGGTTTTATAAACTTGATCTCAAACTGTGTGTGAGACAATTTTTAGTAATGGAACGTAATGTAATTGAGAACTTCGTGATAATATGGATCACTGTTAGAGTTCTCCTTAATTCTACGTGATTAATTCCATAAAAACACTTTAGTAACTAAATATACGGTGTAAGTATGACGATAATAACGCAATTTGAAATGAAACAGGTTGAATGTGCGTGGTGGAAACTGGTATATTACCTCGATATCAGGGAGACGTTGAATGTTACAGATGACGGTAGGAATGAATCTTTCAGTGACAGTTGGAAAGCTGGCAAAATCAGTGAAAGTACTCTTAAGTAAACTGGAGAAGTGATGTAATAAAGAACATATTTCATTTATTAATGTATATTCCATTTCAGTAGAAAGTGGACTGTGGTGTCACCGCCAGACACCACACTTGCTAGGTGGTAGCTTTAAATCGGCCGCGGTCCATTAGTACATGTCGGACCCGCGTGTCGCCACTGTCAGTACTCGCAGACCTAGCGCCACCACATGGCAGGTCTAGAGAGGCGGACTGGCACTCGCCCCAGTTGTACGACGACTTTGCTAGCGACTACACTGACGAAGCCTTTCTCTCATTTGCCGAGAGACAGTTAGAATAGCCTTCAGCTAAGTCCGTGGCTACGACCTAGCAAGGCGCCATTAACCATATCTGGAGAGAGTCTCACTTGTATCGTCAATAGCGATGTACCACAAGGATGAATTAAAGTTGAGTATTAACTTAGATACGTACTTTTCTTTAGTGCATTCATAACTTATCCTGTTCCAGACTTCACGCCAGTCGGTGTGAGTTGACGCGTGCCCTTTCGGTAACCTCACCTTGTGTCTAGACTGTCTTGTCTAGACACAACATGGACTATTACGTTGAACCACTTTTTCATAATTTCCACTTTCTACATCTAACGGTAAAAAGAGCTGTTAATTCTATCCTACTATAGGCTCGGGTCTTTTTAGCTAATACCCAGGCTAGCTGAGGGGATTCCAGGAAGCAGAACAGATTTTCGATCTCCAAAATGGTCGAGATATGCGAGCGTCAGACTTGTTCCATAACACAACAGACTGCGTCAGCGACACGGGCTTGTGGTTATGCGCAGCTGTTGGACTAGCTATGTTGAAGCAGCATCTCTGTTCACGATGTGGACACACGCCTCCATTTTGCAATCCGTTGCTCTCGTGCTTTGTTCATACAATATTCGAATCATCAGTTCTGTACGTTAGCACAAGTTTTGCACGAACTACACACCCCATTGGTTCAGGGGCAGCTGTTCAAAATGGTTCAAATGGCTCTGAGCACTCTGGGACTCAACTGCTGTGGTCATAAGTCCCCTAGAACTTAGAACTACTTAAACCTAACTAACCTAAGGACATCACACACATCCATGCCCGAGGCAGGATTCGAACCTGCGACCGTAGCGGTAGTGCGGTTCCAGACTGTAGCGCCTTTAACGGCTCGGCCACTCCAGCCGGCTCAGAGGCAGCTGTAACACTGTTCTTTTACAGTTCATGGTTGGGTGTAAACCATGTACTTTTCTTATTATTGGAACAGACTGATAATTATCAGTCGTACATGTGAAACAACAAAAAATGAAATTATAAAATAAAACACAGAAATATTGTGTGTAAGGGAAACAGAAGCAAATTATTTCGTAAAATGAGTCTAAGATGGCGTCCAAGCAGCTTCAGTTGTATTTCCTCCGATTATAATTTGCTTTTTATTCACTAATATACTTTTAGCGCTCGTAGCCTGTTAAAACAGTAAATAGCAAGTAGCGCATTTTTCGTTGGCTCGGGAACATGTAAATACCAGAATGAAAGGACCAATATGTCCTGAGCAGAGTCAGGGATTGAAAAGAAGGTAACTAACTTCCGTATCTTGACAAGGGACAAAGACTACTGAATAAAAATATTGAGTTTTGACTTTGCCCATTTAACTACCTACATCCAAATTTTGAACCGATTAGTACAAGTTTCAAAAATAGAAACAACACGCTTCCAAAACCTCCCAGAAAAACGTGTTTTCTTGTACATAAAATTCAAGGCAAGACTTTTTTAACTCGTGTATCAAACTTAAACTATCAGTCCCGCTCCAGCACGGAGACATTTAACGGTGACTGTTTTTGCACGTAACAGCCTTCCCGCAGTGGTAGCACCTGTTCCTATCAGATCACCGAAGTTAAGCGCCGACGGGCTAGGCTAGCACTTGGATGGGTGACCATCCCGTCTGCCGAGCGCTGTTGGCAAGCGGGATGCATTCAGCCCTTGTGAGGCAAACTGAGGAGCTACTTGATTGAGAAGTAGCGGCTCCAGTCTCATAAACTGACGTACGGCCGGGAGAGCAATGTGCTGACCACATGCCCCTCCGTATTCGTATCCAGTGACACCTGTGAGCTGAGTATGACATGGCGGCTGGTCGGTACCGATGGGCCTTCATGTCCTGTTCGGGCGGAATTTAGTTTATGCACGTAATATCCGAACGAAGGTGACTGTTTTTGAACGTAAAATCCGAAGTGTGCACATAAAAGTGGTACCATTGGCTGAAAATTAATTTCAACGCGATTGAAGTCTTTTACAAAAGGAATTAATCGATTTGCACCATCTTCCTAGCCGCCAGCTCCGGCTCGTCTTTCAAAGCTTGCTTAATGTAGTGTAGCACAGCTACATTAAGACAGATGTTCGAATGACTATACAAATGGATATACCAAAAAATTTTTACACCATATTCTTAGGTGAAAAGCCGGCCAGGGTGGCCGAGCGGTTCTAGGCGCTACAGTCTGGAACCGCGCGACAGCTGCGGTCGCAGGTTCGAATCCTGCCTCGGGCATGGATGTGTGTGATGTCTTTAGATTAGTTAGGTTTAAGTAGTTCTAAGTTGTAGGGGACTGATGACCTCAGATGTTAAGTCCCATAGTGCTCAGAGCCAGCCTAGGTGAAAAAGAAACCGAGCGCCAAGACCCCTCAAACCACGATTCTGTGTCAGGCGTTTTCATGTATCAGTTTCCAATGTGAAAACCAGTTTTGTTCCGTAAAGGTTAAAAACCCAGAAATTGTTATACAAAACTGTAATCAAAATAGCACAATTACAGCTGTTTAAATTGTAAAGTATGAGCCAGACAGTAGCAAATTTTACTTTACTGTATGAGCCTCCAAACGGTAACTTCATTTTTCCATTGCGGCCAAGCCACGGCCGGCAGTGTTAGCTGCCTGTAAATTCTTTCGTCCCACGGTTTAGCAACAGGAAGTAAGCACCGATGAAGGGCACCTTGTTCACGCGCCTCTCTCGTGTGCTGACGAGGTAACGCCGCCCCAGGCGTCGCTTAGCAGGCAACGCTCTGGAAAGTCCATGCCGCCCGCACGGTTTGCTCGGTCCTGACCAATCAGGGCGGAGGAAGCCGCGTGGTGCGTCGAATATACCCGGCCGCCCGTCGCCGGGCTCGGTCTCTTGTATTCTTGCTCACCCGCGAGTCGGATGCGCGCCCTGTAGCATTGAACATCTCCCGCTTCTCCCGGTGCTGCGGCACTGTGGACTATAGTTTTGGCAGACAGCAACTTTCGGTAGCTTCGCAAACAATGTTCGCCAAATTCTAAGCTCTGGCTCAACCTCAACTCCCTAGGCCTATGTAGCCCCTTTCAACATGCTTTAGCCAATAAATGGCCTTTCTCTAAAAATTACCCTATTATTCCATAACGCCCACCGCCTGCCCATACGCGCCATCCTGTACAAAATTTATATTTTTATTTTGAAACATGGTCTCTCCCCCCCCCCCCCCCTTGCAAAAAATGGTTCAAATGGCTCTGAGCACTATGGGACTCAACTTCTGAGGTCATTAGTCCCCTAGAACTTAGAACTAGTTGAACATAACTAACCTAAGCACATCACACACATCCATGCCCGAGGCAGGATTCGAACCTGCGACCGTAGCTGTCTCGCGGTTCCAGACTGCAGCGCCTAGAACCGCACGGCCACTTCGCCCCCCCCCCCCCCCCTTGCAGACGTTGCCATTGTGCCCAAGGCGATGTCCTCAAGTGTACTCAGAGTGCAGACCTCGTGGTGTCGCAGCTGGGTCTTAACGCGAAGGAAAAGCTCGCAGAGTTCTATGAGTTGACCTGAGCTGACGTTTTCACTCCAAGTCGTTTGTCAGTTTGTCCCAGTGCAGTGACAGACGAGACAAGGATTGATGATCGGGTATTGCTGTCTGAGATGGACTACACGTAAATCGGATAGTCAGGCTGTAAAGTAGGCTGTTTGTTTTCTTATTGGCAACGTTACATAGCGTTCTGTATGAAAATCGCTGGCTGTGCTCAGTGCAGTCTGTGGCTAGTTTGCATCGTTGTCTGCCATTGTAGTGTTGGGCAGCGGCAGCTGGATGTGAACAGCGCGTAGCGTTGCGCAGTTGGAGGTGAGCCGCCAGCAGTGGTGGATGTGGGGAGAAAGGACAATTCCAAAAACTTTGTGAGTGCACAAGTGGTGGTTATGGACTTGCTCTATTATCCGCAAGACTCTTCGATGGTGATTGTGCACCTGCACAGTCGCAGCAGATGGCTGCTGGCCATCTCTACCAGGACTAGAGTGGGTGTACACCTTTGATGACCCACCAATACCATTATTTCTACAAGGACTACAGTGGGTCTACACCTTTGATGACGCACCAATACCATTGTTTCTACAAGGACTGCAGTGGGTCTGCACCTCTGGGGGCCCACCAATACCACAATCTCTACCAGGACTACAGTGGGTCTACTCTGTGATGACCTACCTACCAATATTCATCAACGTCGAATGACTCTGCTGTGGGTTTGCTCTGCTGTGACCCATTACCTGTCTGCATGTCAAGAGTCAGCACTGTCTTTCCGTTGGAAGGACAACACTACTTCTACAAGACTGCATGGAAATCCAGTACTTCCGTGTGCATTTTCATTTACTGCTCAGACTTTGTGCATAAAATGGTAATTAATACTGTGATGTATGATCAGGACTGTCTTTATGGGACTGTGAGAAAATTTTAGCTTTTGACCAACATTGTATCAATAACTGTGTGCATTTGATATCTTTGTTATTGTAATTATGAAAAATTTTATCAAATCATTATTGGCCACTGCCCAAAACAATTTGTAAAATTTTTTGTGGGTAGCATGGGGGCTATGTAAGTAGGCTGTTTATGTTTTCTTATTGGCAACGTCACATAGCGTTCTGTATGAAAATCGCTGGCTGTGCTGTGTGCAGTCTGTGGCTAGTTTGCATTGTTGTCTGCCATTGTAGTGTTGGGCAGCGGCAGCTGGATGCGAACAGCGCGTAGTGTTGCGCAGTTGGAGGTGAGCCGCCAGCAGTGGTGGATGTGGGGAGGGAGATGGCGGAGTTTTGAAATTTGTAAGACTGGTTGGCATGAACTGCTATATATATTATGATCATTAAGGTAAACACATTGTTTGTTCTCTATTAAAATCTTTCATTTGCTAACTATGCCTATCAGTAATTAGTGCCTTCAGTAGTTTGAATCTTTTATTTAGCTGGCAATAGTGGCGCTCGCTGTATTGCAGTAGTTCGAGTAACCAAGATTTTTGTGAGATAAGTGATTTGTGAAAGGTACAGGTTAATGTTAGTCAGGGCCATTCCTTTGTAGGGATATCTGAAAGTCAGATTGCGTTGCGCTAAAAAAATATTGTGTGTCAGTTTAAGCATAGTCATGAATAATTGATGAAAGGGGACGTTTCAAGGCTTACGGAAAACTGTCCCAACGGAAATGGAAATATCCCCGAATACCAGTGAGACGTTCTTTTTCGTCTAAAACAGGATTTAGAACGACTTCGGTTAAGCTGCTGGTAACTACATTCGAACACTCGCCACGTGAGTGTTCCACATGGCAGGGTTCTCGGAGATTCCGGTGTGCTCTGTCGGAAATGCCCCGGCAGCGAGTAAAGAGCGCGGTGAACGGCGCGTCTCGTTGTTATGTATGGCACCGAATGACGTGGGAAAGCTCAGCTGTTTTCGGGACGACAGTTCAGAAATAGCCGGCGATCCGATGGGGCATACATCATTCGTATCTGACCGCGGGGCAGCCGAAGCAGTCGATATACGGCCGACTGCACGGGAGTGCTGACCGCCGGTGACCGCCGCACCGTCACACGGCAGTATATCTCCGTCAGCGGACGCGTTATTACGGAGGGGCGCGGCCAGAGGCGAGATGTTTTTCGGCTCCCCGCAGCCGTGTGACAGCCGAAATTCCACAGATGACGCGAACGTGTTCGGCTTACAGGGAGACCGCCTCTGCGCCGAGGACTGATATCCGGTGGAGCAGGGCCCAAAACCACACGGAGTGAGAACTCTTAGTTTTTATTGGCAAAGATCGTAAAGTCGCAGCGTGTTTTGTAAGCCGGGCTGAGATAAGGAGAGAAAGTTAGTGACTCTAGGTGAGGAACTGTTCTTTCAGCTTTTTAGGGAAGACCGTTACATTCGTCGTAAATTACACTGAAGAGCCAAAGGAGTGACACACTTGCCCAATACCGCGATGGGCCGTTAGTTCGAACAAGAGGTGACCGAGACGTGTAACCAATGGCACCCCATACCATCATGCTGGGTGAAGCGCCAGTATGGCGATGACGAATACACGCTTCCAATGTGCGTTCACCGCGATGTCGCCAAACACGGATGCAACCATCATGATGCAGTAAACTCAACCTGGATTCATCCGAAAAAATGACGTTTTGCCATTCGTGCACCCAGGTTCGTCGTTGAGTACACCATCGCAGGCGCTCCTGTCTGTGATGCAACGTCAAGGGTAACCGCAGCCATGGTGTCCGAGCTGATAGTCCATGCTGCTGCAAACGTCGTCGAACTGTTCGTGCAGATGGTTATTGACTTGCAAACTTCTCCATCTGATGACTTAGGGATCGAGACGTGGCTGCACGATCCGTCGCAGCCATGCGGATAAGATGCTTGTCATCTCGACTGCTAGTGATACGAGGCTGTTGGGATCCAACAAGGCGTTCCGTATTACCCTCCTGAACCCACCGATTCCATATTCTGCTAACAGTCATTGGATCTGGACCACCGCGATCGGATAAACCGCAATCGCGATAGGCTACAATCCGACCTTTATCAAAGTCAGAAACGTGATGGTACGCAATTCTCCTCCTTACACGAGGAATCACAACAAAGTTTCACCAGGCAACGCCGGTCAACTGGTGTTTGTGTATGAGAAATCGGTTGGAAACTTTCCTCATGTCAGCACGTTGTAAGTGTCGCCCCCGTCGTCAACCTTGTGTGAATGCTCTGAAATGCTCATAATGTGCATATCAAAGCATCTTCTTCCTGTCGGTTAAATTTCGTGTCTGTAGCACGACGCCTTCGTGGTGTAGCAATTTTAATGGCCAGTAGTATACATTAACGAGGCCAGACGCTTCGTATCATTAGGTGAATATGTATTTTAGGGCAGAAGAGCGTTTGAAATTGCCTGCCTGACAGTGTGTTATTCACTAAAGCATTGTAACATTTACTATTTAAATCAATTTTTGCATGCACACGACACAAATTAAGAACCAAAAGCAATCGTAATAAGTAGCCTGTTAATGTTTTGAAGGAACTAACAAGTTGGTACTGGCTTCAAAGCGACGCACAGCGCAAGTCTGGAGCGCCATCACCCCGTATTACACCTACAGGGTGTTTCAAAAATGACCGGTATATTTGAAACGGCAATAAAAACTAAACGAGCAGCGATAGAAATACACCGTTTGTTGCAATATGCTTGGGACAACAGTACATTTTCAGGCGGACAAACTTTCGAAATTACAGTAGTTACAATTTTCAACAACAGATGGCGCTGCAAGTGATGTGAAAGATATAGAAGACAACGCAGTCTGTGGGTGCGCCATTCTGTACGTCGTCTGTCTGCGGCAAGCGTGTGCTGTTCACAACGTGCAAGTGTGCTGTGGACAACATGGTTTATTCCTTAGAACAGAGGATTTTTCTGGTGTTGGAATTACACCGCCTAGAACACAGTGTTGTTGTAACAAGACGAAGTTTTCAACGGAGGTTCAATGTAACCAAAGGACTGAAAAGCGATACAATAAAGGAGCTGTTTGAAAAATTTCAACGGACTGGGAACACGACGGATGAACGTGCTGGAAAGGTAGGGCGACCGCGTACGGCAACCACAGAGGGCAACGCGCAGCTAGTGCAGCAGGTGATCCGACAGCGGCCTCGGGTTTCCGTTCGCCGTGTTGCAGCTGCGGTCCAAATGACGCCAACGTCCACGTATCGTCTCATGCGCCAGAGTTTACACCTCTATCCATACAAAATTCAAACGCGGCAACCCCTCAGCGCCGCTACAATTGCTGCACGAGAGACATTCGCAAACGATATAGTGCACAGGATTGATGACGGCGATATGCATGTGGGCAGCATTTGGTTTACTGACAAAGCTTATTTTTACCTGGACGGCTTCGTCAATAAACAGAACTGGCGCATATGGGGAACCGAAAAGCCCCACGTTGCAGTCCCATCGTCCCTGCATCCTCAAAAAGTACTGGTCTGGGCCGACATTTCTTCCAAAGGAATCATTGGCCCATTTTTCAGATCCGAAACGATTACTGCATCACGCTATCTGGACATTCTTCGTGAATTTGTGGCGGTACAAACTGCCTTAGACGACACTGCGAACACCTCGTGGTTTATGCAAGATGGTGCCCGGCCACATCGCACGACTGACGTCTTTAATTTCCTGAATGAATATTTCGATGATCGTGTGATTGCTTTGGGCTATCCGAAACATACAGGAGGCGGCGTGGATTGGCCTCCCTATTCGCCAGACGTGAACCCCTGTGACTTCTTTCTGTGGGGACACTTGAAAGACCAGGTGTACCGCCAGAATCCAGAAACAATTGAACAGCTGAAGCAGTACATCTCATCTGCATGTGAAGTCATTCCGCCAGACACGTTGTCAAAGGTTTCGGGTAATTTCATTCAGAGACTCCGCCATATTATTGCTAAGCATGGTGGATATGTGGAAAATATCGTACTATAGAGTTTCCCAGACCGCAGCGCCATCTGTTGTTGAAAATTGTAACTACTGTAATTTCGAAAGTTTGTCTGCCTGAAAATGTACTGTTGTCCCAAGCATATTGCAACAAACGGTGTATTTCTATCGCTGCTCGTTTAGTTTGTATTGCCGTTTCAAATATACCGGTCGTTTCTGAAACACCCTGTAAATGCACTCAACGCAGTCAATGCCGCGCGGAGTGGCCTCGCGGTTAGAGTCACCATGTCACGGATTGCACGGCCCCTCCCGCCGGAGGTTCGAGTCCACCCTTGTGCATGGGTGTGTGTGTTGTTCTTAGCATAAGTTAGTTTAAGTTAGTTTAAATAGTGTGTAAGTCTAGGATCGATGACCTCAGCAATTTGGTCCCTGGCTCGCAGATTTTCCTTCTCTACCCGCCAATGTTTTTATGATGCCTCGCTTTTGTTGTAGGTGGTGGTTCGAATCCCGGTGTAGGTAACGATCTGAGTGTTTGGATTTTCTTCAAGATGGAAGATGGCAGCTCGGGCCACACGTTTTAACGAATACCGACGCACACAGACCGTTACCTACATCGGCATTCGAACCACCAACCATAACAAAAGCGAGGCATCATAAAAACGTTGGCGGATACAGAAAGTAAACCAAAGCTGCTTGATGTAGATTTAAAACATCTCACCAGTGGATTGTTCAAGAATGGTTATACGTTCGATGAGGTGAAAAGAGCGTTAAGACCGTCGCCTAGAAACCATAGCGGTGCAAAAGCGCCGGTAAAATCGAAAACTTTCCAGGCATTCATTAAGGATGTGGTTGAACGCATAGGAAAAATCTAGAAAAATCGGAACATCGCGGAAATCTGCACGCCCACACGGAAGATACAAGGTCATTTGAAAAAGGCCAAGGATGCTCGACAACCCCTGGAAAAAGCTGGAACTTATAGAATTCCTTGGAATTGTGGGGAGGTGTACGTAGGTACAAAAAAGAACCGTCAAAAAAACGACTAGAAGAGCAGAAGGGTAATTCTAGAAGGGAGAGAGACTGACGATCAGCTGTTGCGGACCATGCTTTGCAGCCAGGAGACCACAACGTTCATTTTCTTAGGACTGAAGTACTGGCAGCCCCAACCAGGTACCACGGGAGGCTATACAGAGAGGCCATAGAGACTGTGAAACAACGCAGGAATTTCAATAGGAAGGAGGAGGATGTGAAAATGAATGACATTTGGATTCCGGTGCTGAAGTCTTCCACCATGGGATAATAGCAGCAGCGGATGACGGCAGTCAACAACGATCAGTTGCGCTCGCGTATTCAAAACATGTGACGTCACACAACTGCGCGGAGTCTCGCGGAGCAGAATTTTGCTGTAATCAGCAGCGAGCCAGGTTGTGAATCGGACATTCGAAAAAACTACGACCCTCCTTCAAACTATCCTCCGCAGATAGGGACGAAACTTCTGGATTTAAGGTAAAATCCATTCAACCACGGCATAATATCACGGAATATTTTATTGTATTATTCTTGTCAGAACTTGGATGCACAAGTTGTTAAGCTGAATGAGCGACAGTTCTAGCACTCTTGGTATCTTCGCAATAATGTGACTTTTTTTCCGAAAATCTGGTGGTATTTCGCCAATGTCGTAGAATCTACACACCAACTTAAAAATTCGTTTGGTTGTTTCTTTCCCGAGTGATCTGAGAAATGCCAATGGAATGTAGTCCATCCTTTGTGCCTTATTCCGTATGAAGTCTTCAAAGCTCTTTTAATTTCTGACTCTAATACTGGATCCATCATGACTTGCATATCGACTCCAGTTTCTTCTTCTGTCAAGTCATCAGCCAATTCCTCCCCCCCGTAGAGACCTTCAGTACTCTCTTTCTACATACCTGCTCTCTCACCTGCTATCAACGATGGAGTTCCCGTTTTACTCGTAATGTTGCCGCCCTTACTTTTAACTTCTCTTAAGGCTGTTTTGACTTTGCTAAATGCTAAAAAGTCAGTCCTTCCGATTGCTAGTACGAGGTTTTTATTCGCTCTAACGTTCTGAATTTAAACTTAGTTCTCGCGCTCATACAGGTCTGCTGCCTGATCGTGGCATTGTGACTCGACAAACATTGGTGGCGTTCACGTGCCCTGCTTGAAATTAGTGATACATGTACAGCAACGATACTGCAGTGTCCTTTCAACTGTACTACACCCGCAAAAAGGCTCTTCGGGCTATGGCCGTCTGGTTTTTCCTCCGTGGGAGGTATTTAGCGGGTTTATGTCTGAAGAAAACAGTGGACTCTGGTTTGAGAAGCGAATACTGTATATTTGTGAACTTTTCAGTACCACATACCTCCGCATGTCACCTGGCCAGTTTACGGGGTATCGGGAATGTTAATTGGTAATGTAAAATTTTTTTACTTAAGATTTGACAAGCTAAGTAACATCTCGTAGGTGGCATATACTGCTGTCAGATTGATATAGACGTCGCAGTTTCAGATCTGTTTCCTGCGGCCCTTTATTTGGATTTTATTTAAAATTAATCTTGATTGGAAGAAATTAATGGTCAGTTTGTAAAATTGTGAATATGGTTGCACAATTGTTTGCTATTAAGTTGAAGTTAAGCGATGAAGACTTGTATATGTAGGCCTACTGGAGGCATAGTGGAGTCGTCAGCAATCCATTTCTAAAATTCCAACAATGTAACAAAAGCGACTGTAGGATCGTAATTTACGGACTTCACACACCACATGTTGCCATACTGTGACGCCATTACCGTTCTATCACGTGATCACAGGCTGTACTTCCAAAATTGTGCTGTCACTGAATTTCTTCTTAAAGAGGGAGTTTCCAAGATGAGCATGGTAGCAATCATCCTCGAAGTGCCTACACGGAACGCCACCAGGAAAGAATCGAGGGGACCACTTGCGAAGGCAGGCATGTCACAGTGGCTGAGGTCCTGCGGAACTTACAGCAGGAGACAGAGGTGCACTACAAGAAATGACACCGAACGAATATGGTGCCACTGCATTGCTTGTCGTTTGCTCTCCAGAGTATGGTGATAAGCACAAGTTTCGTCTCCTGTCACTATAGAATTGAGAAAATCCTCGCCTTCAGTCTCAAAACGGTCGAGAAATACGCGAGCGGCACTGACTTTGTTCATTTGGCGTGCTTCGGCAACCACCTTGGGCACCCATCGCGTCCACAACTTGCGATAAGTTAGTCAGTCAGTTACGATTTCATGAACAACATGTAACCTCTCCCTCACTTATCGACCTAAATGACAGTGAAAAATTAAACCGCGTGTACCTAATGGAAATTTGGGAAAAGCAATCGTCACCGAAGTTAATCTGTAGGTAAAGAGGGAGGAAAGGGTTACATCTAAATCAAAGGAAAAATGCAAATGGAACTGGTGGAAATTAATTTTGAAAAGGGGTAAAGTTAATAATGAAAGTAAATGTGCGGTCGTTACGTTAACAATTAATTAGCGGTAATTAGATATTTGAGATTTGGGGGAAATTACGGTCGCCAGTCCTATGGACAATTACTATAGTAACTGAAAATGAAAAGTTATTACACATATAATTAGCACTAGAAGCTTGGCAACTGAAGGTTGACACGTGTAGTGTGAAAACTGAAAGTTTGGCAGAAGTAATAAATTTCGCTACACTCTGACTTAATTTAGCAAAAGAATTAATAAAACCGGAAAATCGAAAGTTAATTTAGTGACTGAAGTTAATAGTGAGCTTTCTTTCTGAAGCACATCGAAATTCAGTAAAATACGGTTAGTCTTGGCCTACCTCAACAATCATTTCAAAAGCTACTTGAATCTACGCAATTTAGAAATAAGAGATTTAACTTTGAACTTGAATTAAATGATTCTGAACAATTAACAATAGTAAAATTTAGTACGTACCAAGCTGAGCTGCAGTCACAGGTAAGCTAAACTACGGTAACAAAACTCGCACTCTTAATTTGTTCTTGTGTAATCTAAATATTGTAGCCAGCTATGAATACCTTAACTGAACTTTGAAATTAAAGCAGTGAAATCGAATGATGCTGGCGTTTGAATTTCAACGACACTCGGGTTCATTCCGGAAAAGGAAGGGACCCTACTCTGTAATGCAATTGGGACAATGAGCAACAAACGTTCATGCTAAGTTGCTGTAATTTTGTGATGCAACAATTTTAGAAGTTTGAAAAGCTAAGGTCTGCCATACAGTTCTAAAACTTTACGTGCTTCCAGTCTTCCTTGTTGGTTGATTGAAGGTTTGAAGTCGTCGATCGAGGAGGTGGCGGCAGTCACTCATTGTCGGCCGTCGCTGTTGTAGAAGCTGGATGTTGGCGCGCCTTCTTCTCGACACGGTCTCCAGCCGAAACTGGCTCTTGATGTGTGCCAGCTAACACTTCCCGTCCGCGACACCATGTCAGAAACTATCATTGCAAGGCGAGCGCAATTACATGCTGCCAAACCCCGAAAGCGCGGCAACTCGCGGGAGCGTCACACAACACACCTGCTCCACTCGCACTACTCCAGCCAGACTCTCTCTGCTCAGCCCGCGCTCCACGCGGCAGAGTTAACACTACCAAAGATCCTAAACACTTTCGTTCTCCACACGACCTATCGGTGTATTCGTTCGATAGTATAGTTTTCCCTAGGCCAGACCCAGCGTATAAAAACAAATAATATTCACAAAACAAACCAATTACACATCGACATAAATGCATATATATACAAATAGTAAAACAATTACAATATACAAAGACACAGAAATGTTATATCTTCAGGTAACAAAATAAGGAAAAAATTTGCAGTGCAATAGATGGAAATAGGAGGATATGCATTTCCGGCGTTACAAACAGTTCGTGAAATGATTGGACAAACTGCATGTATGTCGTCGATTGTCGGACGGCTATCAGAGAGATGTTCTTCAGTTTTCTCCTCCACATCATCAGTTACAACAGACGGACTTCCTCTACTGTCTTTATCGAGAATTTCCGCCCTTCCAAATTGAAATTAAGTACCCATTTCGCCACAGGCTGCCTTGACATTACGTCCTCTCCATAAACTGAAACAGTTTAGTGATGAATCGCAGTGGCGTTCATGCCCTCAGCATTTAGGTAGTGAATTACAGCGCTCATTTCGCACTTGGCGGGAGCCAGAATGACAACGCTCATTTCTAACAGTCACCACAACGGGAATCGACGAGTTACTGGTTGTCGGTGATGATATTTCCTTCCGCCGGCTTTCCACTACACGGCAGAATACCAACTTTCTCCACGGACATTCCGTGCTAAAGCCATCTGCCTTGTAACCTTCGTTACTGGATAGCTTTCGTACAAACATCTAGGAGTTAGTATGTCCTTGCAACATTAGGTCACCCAATACAGTAACACCTGAACCACTAAAACGGTTGTAATCGACAATGTTGATGGGTGTTCCCACCTCTCGCCATATGAAGGTACTTCCATAGCAGCTATTCAGTTTGAATCTGCTCTCTCCTCATTGATCCAGTCGCTGTTCTCTTGGCGTCATCACGAACTGCGCTATCGATGTGCGGCTGTCAACAGAACACAACGTACTGGTCACCGGGCAAAGTGACCGACCACACGCAGCCACCTTCTCAATGTGAAGGGCGGAATTTATGCCTTATAGTTCGAGTAAACGTCGTTCCAACTGGACGCTATGTTTGACATGAGTCCCTTCCTGCACAGCGTAGCGTACATGTGCTGCTGTAGTAAATCGTGGTCTACCACTTTCTCAGCTTTGGGAATCAGTGCCTGTGGTTCAGAAACTTCTCCATCCACGACAACAATGCTATCAGCAATACTCAAATCCTAGGGTACACTCGTAAGGCTCCGTTCTTCTTCCATCTTTCCGATGTTTCTTCATCGTGTGAAGTCATCCAAATGTTGTATTGAAGAAAACACCATAGTCCACCGTATTTTCCCGTTCCTTGAACTGCCTCGTGCTATTGAGCAAGTCCAATTTGGCGCTACAATCATGCGTATCTCACGCCATGTGATGTCTAGCTATCTAGGAGATCTCTGGTAACATTATCCTCTTTTTTCAAAATGGTTCAAATGGCTCTTAGCACTATGGGACTTAACTTCTGTGGTCATTAGTCCCCTAGAACTTAGAACTACTTAAACCTAACTAACCTAAGTACATCACACACATCCATGCCCGAGGCAGGATTCGAACCTGCGACAGTAGCGGTCGCGCGGTTCTAGACTGTAGCGCCCAGAACCGCTCGGTCACCCCGGCCGGCCCCCTTTTTCACAGAATGGTTAACATATTATGTCACTTTATCCATTTCGTCCATAAGTTTTGCAGATCAGTGAAGATTAAGCTGATTTACTTAAGTTACGTTGTGCAAGACGCGGCAGTTGGCTGCGACTGCGACGCTGCCCCCTCCTCTTTTCCCACCCTGGCAGACGTCGACACGGCCGCACCACGACTGGAGTCGTCGCCGTTTCCCAAGCTCCGGTCGGAGATGGCGGATTCAAATACATAAGAAAAATAAGAATTCCGATTTTCCTGCTGTAAATAATACTGTATGTTAATGCAACAAAGTTACATCGGCTCCCAGAGTTAGTTTTTCGATACAGATTCTCCTTTTACTTTAAAAAATTGAAAAGCATCTCTTCCGGTTTTGCGTGTTTTTTTTTTTCGCTGTATATTACTTCTCTGTCAATTATGAGGAAAGTAAAAGGCACAAAAAATTGATGTTTGCGTATCTTACAGTTTCACATCACAGATTGATTATGAGGTGTCTTTTTTTCCGATATTCGTCACAGTTATTCCGATACTTAATTTACAAGTAACCTACTGCATAAAATTTGAATTGTGTACAGTGAAAAATGTGGTCGCTGGCTACTTTACGTATGGTTCACCTTAGGTCATACATCGTTGCCGATGAAAAGAAGCTAACATATCGAAATTATTTTTAAAGTTGAGATCAGAATGATATCGATCTCTGTTTCCGAGATTTGGGCTCATATATCTCCGGGAGCGTCGCGACTAGCCGCCAGTTCTGTCGACGCGCAATGAGAATCGTGTGGTCATCACACGATAGAGAATGAATTTGTTTTGTTTCGCTGACACATTTGGACCTAATGAAACCATTTTATGTCATATATTTCTCCAGTATGAGTTACTAATATTTCTCCATATGCTCTTGACAATTTCATTTAAAATGCCACGAAATGTAGGTTTCTTAAAGCCAAGTGATCAAGCAGAACCCATTTTCTTGGTTTTGCTGAGGCATCTGAACCTGTTCCAAGCTTTCTTTCTCGTTTATTTCTCTGATACGAGTCCCAAATATTCCTCCATCTGTTTTTGCACATTTCATCTAAAATTCCAATGAAAGATAAGTTTATTAACAATAAGCGCACGATAGCGTCATTGCATTGTTTCAAGTTCTTGACAACAAGATAGGGTTACACCTTAAACATCTCTAGAATTTTCATTCTGAACGTCTACAGTTTACACTGGCAGAAATGTGGAAGAAATAATGTCCGTGCTTGTTCACAAAATTTCCCCAAATTATACTTGTCAGTTTTTCCCATGCAGAAACTTTTGGAACAAGCTAAGGCAACTTTCATAGCCGACTGACTTTTTATTCCCATCCAAATGAACTTCCATATTCTTATATTCTTACAGCATACATCGTTATGGATGACATGAACATTTAATCTTGCCAAGCTGCACTCAAAAGATGACTCCAGGATTTACAAAAGACGGATTTGAATTGTGAACTGTGTCAGACCAGAAGGGCCTCGTAAAACAGTAGTGCACTTTTGGCACAAGTTTTTTGAGCACCATCCTCTACCAATGAATTGAAGAACTGAATGTGACAAATTACTTATTGCAGCATACTGTTTCCGCAATCTGTTGAGAAACGCCTTCCTCAAAAACGAAGATCTATTGATTACAGAAAGCTGTACAACAATCTGGTGGTGGTTTTTCACAACTAGAAGGTATTATCAAGACACCAATCTACTGTTTACTTTCAAAGTGAAGGTATTGTAAAATGTAACTTTCTCGTAGTTCTTTAGATTGTTCATTTTATAATGTACTTCCCGTTTTCAATTTTTATCGTCACAAAAAAGAGTAATGCGAAAATTGACCTTCAAGTTCATTTTCATCATTCTAATTCTACATCTGCATGGATTACACTGATTTTCATAACAGGCCTGAAAAATTTGCATTAATGGGAAAATATTATATATTTCACTCACCTGCCAGTTTCAACTGTGCACCAATTTCTGCCGCAACAGTCGCGCGTCGCATCCCAAACTCGAACTGCGCATGCGCCAGCAGGCAACTTCTGACGTCACGTAGCGACCCGTCGCAGTCGCTAGTGTGCGTCGCGTCTTGGACAACGTACCTTTAGTCTGTCTTAAATATAAGGACCAAACATTTTGAAAATTGTTGCTGATTATTTTTAAGTGCAAGGGTTCCAAAAATTGGGATGCAAACAGATTTGGGTCACAGTACACCGCCGGATGAAGCCTCGCGTCTTGAGGACAGCCGCAGTGTTTGTTCCGGCCCTCCTCGCTCGTTGCGGAGACGTTTTTAATTGGCGTGGATCCCCGCATTAATTAAGTCTCGGACCCCCCGGACGCTCCACATATTAGCGTCCGGGTCGCATCCGGCCCGCGCCTCGCCGCGACAGGGTCGCCATTCGCGCTGAGGTCTCTTTGAGAGCGGCCGCCGCAAACAGAGCTTTGAGTCGGCCGGCCCTGAGAGCCACTTAACGAGCTCATTACCGGAAGGGTGGCAGCCCTGCCGCTGTGGTGGCCGCGCCATTGAGGCGGACCCGGCGCCGTCTCTGCTGCGGCGGGCCGTTCGCCACACCGTGCGTTTTTGCCTTGCTCGCTGCGGCACACCGGACGCTATTCCTAGCCCGCCTGTTGGGTTCCGGTACGTAATTTCGTCTCCCATAATCATTCGCAGCCACAGCAGAGGTACATGCTGCCACATAGGGCCCGTTAGAAGTGGATCACAAACCAGTCTCGGCCACTGTGCATTAGTGGCCATGGTTTAGTGGCACAGCACTGTCTTTCTGTACCCTTTGAACATACCTCACATAGTTACTGTTAGGTCGTCACACTAGAACAAACTCCGAACGCTGGTGGTGCACCCACTCATCATTGGTGTTGTTGTTGTTGTTGTTGTTGTGGTCTTCAGTCCTGAGACTGGTTTGATGCAGCTATCCATGCTACTCCATCCTGTGCAAGCTTCTTCATCTCCCAATACCTACTGCAGCCTACATCCTTCTAAATCTGCTTAGTGTATTCATCTCTTGGTCTCCCTCTACGATTTTTACCCTCCACGCTGCCCTCCAATACCAAATTGGTGATCCCTTGATGCCTCAGAACATGTCCTACCAACCGATCCCTTCTTCTGGTCAAGTTGTGCCACAAACTTCTCTTCCCCCCAATCCTATTCAATACTTCCTCATTAGTTATGTGATCCACCCATCTAATCTTCAGCATTCTTCTGTAGCACCACATTTCGAAAGCTTCTATTCTCTTCTTATCCAAACTATTTACCGTCCATGTTTCACTTCCATACATGGCTACACTCCATACATTACTATTACATGACTATTACGATGATCAATTTCGGATGTTTCCCAGGAGAATTGATTTTATTTTTATGTAATTTACTAAAAAAACCGGAATATGTTTTCCTACATCTTCTAATTTTATTTGAGTGATTTTCTAAGGATCATGTAGATGAGAACTGATTCACCTGTTTTATCGGCCTCGAATTACATAATTATTCAGTTCGGCAGCAAAATATCATCATAAATTACATAAGAAGTTCTGCAGGGGTTGCGAAATAAGAAAATAAGAAAATAAGACAAACAAGTATGTTTTTTCTTCAGATTAGAAGCGAATTAAAACAGGACTACGGCGGCTCTAGTGTAGGAGGTGAGTGTTCACCTTATCTGTGTATTTTCCTGATTTATAAAAACAGGAGTGTCAATCGTAAGCCCATATCAATGGCAAAGTGTAAGATGTATGAGGCAATGTAAATTCCTAAAACACCGAAACAGTTCCATGTACATTTTTTCACAGTACCTGATAGCACGAGTATAACAACTGCATCTTATACTAATGGGCAGAATAAATACGAACATCCAAGTTTGGCTGTCTTTTGTTATTACATAGCTTTTAAAGAGTATAATGAAGAATGATGAATATATGAATACATAAAGAAGGCCATCGTTTGGAGGTACCTACAGAGGAATCATACATTTATGTGACGTATTGCGATGATTGCTTAGATATAGGTAAATATTATAACACTGTAGTGAAGGAAAACAGCGCTATTAATGTTACAAAGTAGTTACTCGAAACGTAATGATTTGGATTAAAGCAGTCACATGACCAAGCAGATGCCTTAAAGCGGGGATGAAAACTGTCTGAACATCGATATCGGGGCCAAAAGCAGATGCGAAGGAAACCACAAGGCGTTAACACCATACAATCCAAGAAGAAAGCCAAACTAAAGCCACCACCAATAATGTCAGTAGTTTTTTTTTTAAAAAGTCTCTAAACTGCTTTGTTTTATGAGCAATAAGTGTGACTTTGTCTGTATTCTAAACAATAATTTTCAAAAAGTGATCCACGAGCAGACAAAAGTATTGCCCGTTCGTGATAACTGGATGGACTCAGAAGGACTGTTGATGATATTCCCTCTCTAGGAAGTCTCACGTATTGTAACTGAATTTTGCATCATTATATCACATGATTGGTTCCTGTTAAGTAGGAACTTCTGAAGCCAATAACAAGAAAAAAATTATACTAGGAAATTAAATTTTAACTTTGCAAAGAAGATTATGGAAGACATACAAATAAGAGTACTGGGCTGAAGGGACTGACACAAGAATGAAACAACAGTGGAGCACATCATTAAAGCAGCACGAAGCCTGATGGCAGAAACCGTATGAGTGAATGAAAGGAAGTAATTCACAAAATGCATACACGTTAAGCCCCTATCAACTAAAATAACTCTTTGGTACTTCTCTGCGCTCAATTTCGTACAACGTGTATCGCATGGAGCGCTCCTGTGTTCGGTTCTGTGTAATTCACGGCTACACACAACAAATAGGCGATGTACGCTTTTGGGTGATCCCGATTGTCATTCTGCTGAGCTGATGGAAGCGGGGCTTGGCGGTGGGGTGTTGCGTTGTGGTCCGCAGCGTTGCATTGTTCGCCGGGACAAGCTGGTGCGCTGTTCGCAGTCAAAACATACAATAGCAGTGTGTGTGTGTGTGTGTGTGTGTGTGTGTGTGTGTGTGTGTGTGTGTTTTGCCTCTCCACACAAAACTCGGTGAGACCACTAGTGAGGCGCCCACACAGCGGAATGGGCTCGCCCGAGATGCTATGCTATATCGCTACGGGCCGTGCCGCGTAGTGACAGACTACAAACTGCCTTTGCTGCTGCCAAGCGTACTGATGCCCGTTTCACTTCAACGCCCCTTATCAAACGGAAGATATCCTCTGAGAACCTGAACTGTGGTAAGACAAGTTTGGCGGAAAGCCAGCAGGGTTCAGTGAATTAAGAGATTCTTGTGGGTAATGAAGGGCGTTTTCTGTTTTGATTGCAGTATCTATGGAATGGAATTTCTTATGTTCTACATCTACATCTACATGATTATTCTGAAATTCACATTTAAGTGCTTGGCAGAGGGTTTATCGAACCACAATCATACTACACTCCTGGAAATGGAAAAAAGAACACATTGACACCGGTGTGTCAGACCCACCATACTTGCTCCGGACACTGCGAGAGGGCTGTACAAGCAATGATCACACGCACGGCACAGCGGACACACCAGGAACCGCGGTGTTGGCCGTCGAATGGCGCTAGCTGCGCAGCATTTGTGCACCGCCGCCGTCAGTGTCAGCCAGTTTGCCGTGGCATACGGAGCTCCATCGCAGTCTTTAACACTGGTAGCATGCCGCGACAGCGTGGACGTGAACCGTATGTGCAGTTGACGGACTTTGAGCGAGGGCGTATAGTGGGCATGCGGGAGGCCGGGTGGACGTACCGCCGAATTGCTCAACACGTGGGGCGTGAGGTCTCCACAGTACATCGATGTTGTCGCCAGTGGTCGGCGGAAGGTGCACGTGCCCGTCGACCTGGGACCGGACCGCAGCGACGCACGGATGCACGCCAAGACCGTAGGATCCTACGCAGTGCCGTAGGGGACCGCACCGCCACTTCCCAGCAAATTAGGGACACTGTTGCTCCCGGGGTATCGGCGAGGACCATTCGCAACCGTCTCCATGAAGCTGGGCTACGGTCCCGCACACCGTTAGGCCGTCTTCCGCTCACGCCCCAACATCGTGCAGCCCGCCTCCAGTGGTGTCGCGACAGGCGTGAATGGAGGGACGAATGGAGACGTGTCGTCTTCAGCGATGAGAGTCGCTTCTGCCTTGGTGCCAATGATGGTCGTATGCGTGTTTGGCGCCGTGCAGGTGAGCGCCACAATCAGGACTGCATACGACCGAGGCACACAGGGCCAACACCCGGCATTATGGTGTGGGGAGCGATCTCCTACACTGGCCGTACACCACTGGTGATCGTCGAGGGGACACTGAATAGTGCACGATACGTCCAAACCGTCATCGAACCCATCGTTCTACCATTCCTAGACCGGCAAGGGAACTTGCTGTTCCAACAGGACAATGCACGTCCGCATGTATCCCGTGCCACCCAACGTGCTCTAGAAGGTGTAAGTCAACTACCCTGGCCAGCAAGATCTCCGGATCTGCCCCCCATTGAGCATGTTTGGGACTGGATGAAGCGTCGTCTCACGCGGTCTGCACGTCCAGCACGAACGCTGGTCCAACTGAGGCGCCAGGTGGAAATGGCGTGGCAAGCCGTTCCACAGGACTACATCCAGCATCTCTACGATCGTCTCCATGGGAGAATAGCAGCCTGCATTGCTGCGAAAGGTGGATATACACTGTACTAGTGCCGACATTGTGCATGCTCTGTTGCCTGTGTCTATGTGCCTGTGGTTCTGTCAGTGTGATCATGTGATGTATCTGACCCCAGGAATGTGTCAATAAAGTTTCCCCTTCCTGGGACAATGAATTGACGGTGTTCTTATTTCAATTTCCAGGAGTGTATATCTCTACCATTCCACTCCCGAACAGCGCGCGGTAAAAACGAACACGTAAACCTTTCTGTTCGAGCTCTGATTTCTCTTATTTTACTTTGATGATCATTCCTACCTATGTAGGTTGGGCTGAACAAAATATTTTCGCATTCGGAAAAGAAATTTGGTGACTGATATTTCGTAAATAGATCTCGCCGCGACGAAAAACTTCTTTGCTTTAATGACTTCCATCACAACTCGCGTATCCTATCTGCCACACTCTCTCCCCTATTACGTGATAATACAAAACGAGCTGCCCTTTTTTGCACTCTTTCTATGTCCTCCGTCAATCCCACCTGGTAAGGATCCCACACCGCGCAGCAATATTCTAACAGAGGATGAACGAGTGTAGTGTAAGCTGTCTCTTTAGTGAACTTGTTGCATCTTCTATGTGTCCTGTCAATGAAACGCAACCTTTGGCTCACCTTCCCCACAATATTATCAATGTGGTCTTTCCAACTGAAGTTGTTCGTAATTTTAACACCCAGGTACTTAGTTGAATTGACAGCCTTGAGAATTGTACTATTTATCGAGTAATCCATTTCCAATGGATTTCTTTTGGAACTCATGTGAATCACTCACACTTTTCGTTATTTAGCGTCAACTGCCACCTGCTTCACCATACAGCAATCTTTTCTAAATCGCTTTGCAACTGATACTGGTCTTCGGATGACGTTACTAGACGCTAAACTACAGAATCGTGTGCGAACAACCTAAGAGAACTGCTCAGATTGTCACCCAGGTCATTTACATAGATCAGGAACAGCAGAGATCCCAGGACGCTTCCCTGGGGAACACCTGATATCACTTCAGATTTACTATTTCTTCTATTGCCTTTTCCAACATAATGTTATTTCTTTCAGTTGCGTAAGTGTTTGTTCCTGTGGAAATTGGCCTTTCCCGAAGTTCTGAACTCCAGTAAAACGACCGAGTGAGATGGTGGAGTGATTAGCACAATCGACTCGCATTCGGGAGGACGATTGTTCAAACCCGCGTCCGGCCATCCTGACTTAAGTTTTCCGTGATTTCCCTAAATCACTTCAGACAAATACCGGGGTGGTTCCTGCGAAAGGTCACGACCGATTTTCTTCCTCACCCTTCCCTAAACCGAGCTTGTGCTCCGTCTCTAGTGATGTTATCGATGGGACGTTAAAACCTCATCTCCTCTTCCTCCTCCAGTAAAGTGCTTAACGAGATAGTTATGCTCCGAGGACTTGTTTCACGAGAAACTATCTCTTTCTGGAGCCCTGAAAAGAATTGGTAGCGCAAAGGGAGTTCTCGCTGTTCTGCTCTTCGAACTCTTCGTCATTTGCTGTTGCGAAGTTACCCGGCAGCGCTTCGGAATTGCTGTATATGTATGGGAACTGGGTGTACTTCCTGATCTTGGATGTCCCAGGGAACTGTGTCAGGACACAAAGCTCGGCTTCTCGTTGAGATCTTTGAAGGTATAGAACTCGAAATTACAATAAAAAATATGTAATATGAATGAAAAAGTCTTCTCTGTTTTCGTTGTTGGTTTTTATTATTTTTAAGGTTTTTCTTTTCTTGTACACAATAAAATCACGAAACTTCCGAATTTTATTTTAATACTGTGTGGTAATAGTACGAACAGAATTTCTGAACTACCAGCTCGTGAAAGGGCAACATACACCAGTCCAAGCGAAAAACGCTTTAATATTAACTCAATGTTAAAGTTAGAGGAGCATTCGGAAAGAAACGTCCGATCGGTCGCGAAATGGAAACCACTGTGAAAATCAAGAAAGTTTTATTTGCAACAGTTTCCTACACCCTCCAGCTGCTTCTCTGCATAATCGCCGCTCTGACTTAAACATTTGTCTTAGAGTCGTACGAAATTTACTATAGCCGGGTGATAGACGACGGCCGTCTGTGCTTTCCGCCAGTTCTCCAAACTGGTCTACAGCTCGCTGTCTGCGCCAAAATGTTATCTTCATAGTTAGCGGTTCACGTGAGCCTCTGGGGGTGCCAGTTACGGGCTGTATTGTGGGTGATCAAACACTTCCCATCGAAAACGCTGCAGGAGCATCTTCATTACTGCTGCAGAGTGTGTCTGAGAATTGTCGTGAAGAAGGGAATGCAAGGCAATTACGTTACACAGGTTGCATGAAATCAGGCGAAACCCCTCTTCAGGACTTCAAACTCGGCGGGAGACATTATTTTCAATACATCTTTACGTGCTCACTGTGCGCTTACAACGGAAAAGAAAAACGTGACGCTATCGACAGGCGTACTACAAACGCTGCTCAACACATTTGTGCAAAGCTTCGGCGAATTTTCACTGTGATTTTTTGTACCTGATCGGACCTTACTTGCCAAATAACCCAGTTTGAGTGTTTGAATTTGAGTCTTGCTTATAGTTGTTAAAAATGACATGATAAATCGTTTAAAATGAATCGGTAAATCCTTTTGGATCACTGGTATACGTCATATGAGAGCGTCCTCTCCAGTTGCTGAACCTGTGTGGATGGTTGCTTCAGAGAGATTAGGTCTCAGGGAATCAATTGTCAAATTCGTACGACTATAAAGTATGGAAGAGCTAAGATTACGTATTATTTCCACAGGAATGCCAGTTTTATGCCTCAAACTGGATACCGTGAAGCCAGGTGGATTCAGTAATTTTAGAGATTGATATGGATACCGAACGGAATTTTCAGTGGTGACTGCAGCATCGATTGATTTTCTTGTTGTCTGTTCCAATGTAATATTTGTTTGTTTCAGTTGCATAAGTGTTTCATGGTGTAATAATGGGTCTTTCATAAAACCAACAGTATGGTTTCTGTAAAGGATCATTGACATTAGGATACAATTTAGAAATTTAAGGTCAGTTGTTGGCATAATGTTATCAAGTTTCTCTTCGATAGATATATAACCAAGCTCATGTAGTACTGTTCCATTTCCAACACTGAGCAGTGTTAGCTGGAATTGAATATCACCACCTTCAAGGTGCACACTCATGTAAGTTCTTAAACTCAAATTAATGACAGACATCCTTATAGGTGATGATTCAAGACGGGCTATAATCATGTCAGTCGTTCTTCCTTTAAGTATGATTGACAAAGTTTGCCTAAAATCACCAGCAACACACAACTGTTAAGCCACCCGTCAATTTACCAGATGACGAAGATCTCTGAGAGTACGATCGATAGATACATGAGCTCGATATGTCATTTTTAAAAGTGCCTCCAGAAGCATCTAAAAGTATTTTGTCTTAGACTGTGTGCATTTCATGTGATAGAGATGATAGTCCTATGCTCTTCACTGATCTTGGACTAACTTCATAAAGTTGGTCCTGATGTATTCTCGAAGCTCATCAGTGCTTTATTAATTTCTGAACGTGATTCATAGGGGTTTCGATTAGATTATGTTGGTCATCACGTAGTGGCGCTTGTATTCCGGAATCACATAAATACATTTCCCTGAGCCTTATAAATTTTTCTTCAGTTTAAATAAGGTCGTTATTAATAATATCTTGTAAATAATTAATACTGTCATCATTAATGTGACATATAGCGTCATAAATGAAAGCCTCACTGAAATACGAGTATGTTTTAAATTCTCATAGCGCAGTCGGTTGAGGTGGACGACAAAAGACTAAAATGAGGGCGAATAAATCTCTCTAATTTGACGGAGTCTGCGAAGTTTCCGCATCTGCTAGAGTATCATTCTTCACAATATTTAATGTACTGAAATCTGTTTGGAACGCTGGATAAACAACCCCATCAACAGTCTTCAGACTATTAGAAGATGTGGATCCGCGAACATGATACGCAAAAGTAGATGCGTAAATGGAAACATTCACTTTGATATTGATGAACGGTGTAAATTCTATGGAGAGCTGTATCTTTCTTAATTCCAGGAAAACCTTCATAATCTAAGATTTGTTTTCTCCAACAAGAGATCTGATTATTGCTCTAAGTATAACAGCTAGGAACCCCAGAACGCAATGGATTGTTATTAAAATCGTCTCTTTAACAGATATCAGGAAAAGGAATAATAGTAGTTTGTCGTTGATTTTGCACAACACCAAGAATGTCTTCCTCAGTAAAATAGTTACTTTCTAGATAAATGGCTAAGCATACTAAGCGTACCACAGTAGGAAATCGTTCATGAAATTTAAAGTCAAACAAAGGCTAATGGCTTCAGAGGTACACATATAACGAACATTTACACAATTGGTTATCCCATCTATGTCATTTGGAACAGATAACGTTGTTGATTCAGGATCCTTATTAATATTTTTGCAGTTATATTTAACAGATTGGATGGAGTTGCAGAATTCTACATTTATACGTGCATTAGGACTTCACACTAAATATGAACTGTACGGAACAATCGACATGTTATCAACATCCATTTTAACCCCACGTACATTTGATGTTGCAGTATGCCCTCCATCGTCCTCTGAGGGATGCTGTAGATCATAGAATGAACCATGATGCTCTGTTGCTAATCTCACCTGATTATCTCGATGTTGCAGAATAATATATTTGGATCTTTATCTTCGGCTACCAATAATTCAGCAACTTTCTTTACAACTGGAGCATTATAACGACCTTTTCCTCGAATTACGTGTATCCACAGGATATGTGGTGTGTAATTGAAAAAGTCTCATGATGATCTCTCCATTGTCAGAAGCTTGTGGGATAATCCTCCATTCAAGTCCTTGGGAGGGGACTGCCAAGGGGGTGGGACTATGAGAAAAAGATGGAATAACCAACGTCTCCGGGAGTGGAATAGCAGAAGTTTGAACGTGGCAGGAAAACCAGAAAACCTGAAAAGGGAGATACCATGGCTTAATCTAGATGTAACTGGAAAAAAGGAATGGAGATAATGATTTCTGATTAGTCGAATATAGGGTAATCTCAACATCAGTGGAAAATGGTGTAGCGAGAGTAGAATTAGTTATGAATAGGAAAGTAGGGCATAGAGTGAGCTGCTTCGAACAGTTTAGTGATGGCGTTGTCATCAGCATAATCGACAGCAAACCAATTCCGAAGACAATAGTTCTGTTATACATGCCAACCTCTAAAGCAGAACATGAAGAGGTAAGGTATTTGAGGATGTAAGAGATAAAGTATTTGAGAATACTGAGCTGGTACCTGAGTATGTAAAGGGAACTGAAAATGTAATCATCATGGGGGCTTGGAACGCTGTTGTAGAGAAAGGAATATGGGCAAGGGTTATGGTAGCGGAAATGACCGAGGAAAAAACTAATGGAGTTGTGCAATAAATTTCGCCTAGCAACAGTGAATGCCCTGTTAGAGAACCACAAAAGTAGAAGGTACACTTGTTATTGCCGGCAAACGCGGGAAGATCCCAGCTGGACTACATCATGGACCGCCAGATATTCCGAAACGAGATATTTTGGTGTAAGGCGTGCTCAGATGCCACTTCAGTAACGATGAGGAGTAGAGCGACGTTCAGGGAATCTTACGGAAGAATCAGTGTGGAAGGAAGTGCGATAGTGAAGATCTGAGCAATAATGAGGCTTTTTTGAATTTCGCTAAAAATGTGGATCCTCTGGTAAGAAATAACATAGCAGCCAATTCAGTTGAAGAGGAGTGAACATCTGTAAAAAGAGCAAACAAACATGTTGGAA
The DNA here is from genome assembly GCF_023864275.1 of Schistocerca cancellata. Classification (NCBI taxonomy): domain Eukaryota; kingdom Metazoa; phylum Arthropoda; class Insecta; order Orthoptera; family Acrididae; genus Schistocerca; species Schistocerca cancellata. Next base: position 681,024,501 of record NC_064631.1, read on the forward strand.
AGACAAACATATGTACTAGGACGGAATTGCGAAGAAACATTAAGTAAAAGAAGAAAAACTTGAATTGATCGACGAAAGATGAATGTACAAAAATGTCCTGGGAAAGACAGGAATACAGCAATATAAATGATTTAGCAAAGAAATAAATTGGAAGTGCAGGAAAGCCAAGGTGAAATGGATGCAGGAAAGACGACAAGAAATAGAAGAGGAAATGAATGGCGGAGAATTACTCTTCAATTTCGAATATCGAAAAGTTAAAACAACCTTCTGTGAAACTGGAAACGCAAGGGGGCAACATTGGCAACATTAGATCTCCGCTATTAAACGCAGAGTGGACAGCGGATCGGTGAAAAGAGCACACTGGAGACCTTAGTGAGGTTGAGGAACTTCCTAATGGAACGAGAGAAGAAGAAACTGGAATCAACATGGAAGAGACAGGCGATCCGGTATTAAGGTTCGAATTGATCATTGGGGATAGTGGCAAACAAATGTTGATGTGCGGAATGTATGAGACTAGTGATGTAGTACAAGTCTTTTGGAAAAATATCTTTCATACAATTCCGAAAGCAGCAAGGGCGGATAATTTCGAGAACCATCGCCCAAGTTGCTAACGGGAACAGTATACAGAAGACTGGCAAAGAAAATTTAGGCTCCGTTATTCACGACTTCTTTACAGTTCCCTTCGTTGTACTTGTGTTTGCTTGTCGAACTTCTATTATTTCCCTTTTTATAGTTGCCCGTTCCTCTTCATTTGAATTGCCTACTGTGCTAATCATTATCACAGTGTCTACAGCCTTAGAGAGGCTTAGTTTTTCAACATCCTAATTCTTTCAATACAGATTCTTGTGAAAAATTCGCTTAAATTTCAGTGTACTAAATTATGATCCGAGTCTTTATTTGCTCGTGAATAAGCCGTGCAGTCCAACAGTGTATTGAATATTACTAATCTGTGGCAAAAATCAGTCTTTCTCTTTTCTCATTCCTGCTACCGAACCCATATTCTCCCATAACTCTGTCTTCAATTCCTTCTCCGACCACGCGTTCCAGTTCCACGTGATTATTACATTACCATCTCCATTTGCATATTTCATTTCTTATTCGTCATCGTTCTATACCTTCTCAGTCGCTGCATATTTTGCTTGTGACGTCGGGATGTAGACATATTGTTGTTGGTTTGCTGTCGATTGTGATTAGAACAATCCTATCACTGAATTGTTCACAGAAATTTGCTTCCTTATCTTCCTATTAGTAGCGAATCCCACTCTCGTTGTTCCAGTTTATGCTTCTGTTTATGTTGCCCTACATTCATGCTACTAGAAACCCTTAAATTCTTTCCATTTCTCTTCACTGATACACACTAATCAAGAGAGAGCCTTAGCATTTCCATTTTCAGGTTTTCTAGCTTCCTTACAACATTCAGACTTCGCCATGCCACGCTCCGTCTCGTAGTATGTTGCCCTTTCGTTGGTCATTTAATCAATTTTTCATGGCTGCTTCCCTCTTTGAAGTTCCCTGCCTGAGATCCGAATGGGGGACTAATCCGGAATCTTTCGCAGATGGAGAGATCATCATGAACGTTTTCAATTCCTGAGCACATTTACTGTGGATACACTCCGTGTGTCCACAATATAGTGGTTTCCTTTGCTTTCCTCATCCTCATACTCTTGATTATTGCCAATTCTTCCTCCTTTAGTGGCAGTTTTTCACACTAAGGGCAACAGTTTACCGTGGAAGACTGTGTGCTCCTCCACAACATTAACAAGGCCGGTTGTAGCACGAGGTTAACTCCTTATCCCAGATCTTCGGCGACAGTGCCTGATTATTTTTATAAAAAATTTAGGCACTGGCAGGGTTCGAACTCGGAACCCATGACGTTTTGATTAGTAATCAAACATGCTAACACTTCACTGCTTGTCCGAATTCGTTGTATCTTCTTAGTGTCTTTTGCTTGATCCACACACTGTTCTTTGCACGTTCAGACGAAATATATCTACTGCATATTTGACCGGACTTCCACAGTTTATGGAATATGCCAGTAGACGCTACTGAATCTGGTACTCTGCAGTTAGGAAACCGTGTACTGTGTTCTCTACCAGCAACAGCAGCTGCAGTGTTTCCATTGGAGAATCAGTAGACAAATACCTCATCGGCACACTCAGCACTTTTCAGAACATGCGCCAAGCTTAAACGACGGAGTAGAATTCGCCAACGAATCAAGATCACAATCACAGTTATTACGTAAACTGAAATACTACGTTACGGCTTTAATGACAACAAATGACAGTCCATAAACAAGCCCACATCAAATGGAATGCCAACACGTGAAACGAAAACATACCTCTGTAATAAGCTTTATATCCGCAACTAACAAAAACTGCGTATAAGCTACTCTAGCGATCGTGGAAACGGCCGAGAACTTTTAGAAATTTTTGTAAACAATATTTCCCCTTTTTGTATTACATATATTTCAAAAATATGCAGCCTGTTCGTATCTGAACGTTTATGAGACCATCGTCTGAAGATGTATACCACATATACTAAAAATGTGTACCCCATATCTGCTGATCGTTTATTAGAGCGTCGTTTGAATATGTAAAGTAAGTAGTCCAGAAATTTCCGAGAACTTTTGTGACAATATTTCCCTTTAGTATATAAACATTGCCTATGTCTTTTCAAACGTTTATTATACCATAAAATAAAAATTTGAAATATATCGATCAATAACTTTTCGAGATCTTTGGGAACAAGTTCAAACAAGCACTTCTCTTTATATATTAGTATAAATTTATGTACCATACATATACCTGCTGTACAGATAAAGAGTTTTACAATAAAAACTCGCTTTGCTCATGTGAAATGGTTGTCTTCTTGCAGTGCGTTCAGTTCTATGGCTGCTTGGATCTTGTCAACTACTTTTCACATAACTGCCACGGACTATTAAAACATAACAGGACAATGAACTCCACGGTGCCATAGAAACAAGAAGGGATTCAAGGAAATCTTGCGATTTAACTATCAATGCGTCTGCAGGGTCACCACAGCACGAGCCGCCAAGACAAAGCCCAACAACTTTAACATCTACGTCTACATTTTCTCGTGGGAGCAAGACGGACTTTTGTTCGATGAATAGTAAATATTGCATTAAGTCAATATAAAATTCCTCCTGCATTGTATTTTACATATTTTAGTCCTAATTCGTTTGAGCAGAGTGGGCTGCTACAGAACTATCTAATCAGCCACCTATCGCAACAGACCGGGAAATTTATGGGAGAACGTTTCCATCGCCTGATGACCGAGGGAAGCCTCCCGAAAACTTTGATCGGAACCGAGAAATTATCTGCTGCGCACAGGTACGTTTAAACATCAAAGAAGAGGGCGGAAAAAGAGACTACGTAGGTGAACGACAATAGGAGCAGAGCGAGCAGCGGTCACAACGTGCTCTTCCCCTAGACCAGTCACAAGTATTTTAATAACGGCAGGTGTCGAGGACACAGAGCGTGTGCGCTGACCTTCTGTGCGTCACCTATAGCAGGCAGCCGTGCCTGCGTTAGCAATATGCCACCGGCCGTAGGCCCACGGCACGCCGGCTGCCACCCCCGGCCCGCTGTTCCTCCTCCCCCACGTGCCACCGCCGCCGCCACCGCCGCCCCCGCCGCCATCTGCGGAGCACCAATTTTCCAGTTGAGGTGGAATGTGGGTCGCACTCCTCCCGCGCGCGATCGATGCACGTGGCCGCTCCGCCGGTATGCCGCGGCACGCCGCGCTACACTCCGCCGACGACGCCCAAGCGCCGGCGATTAGGCCACACGCTCCACAGCCAGGTGTCGCGGGCTGCCGGCACGTGCCGTTGCAGGCGCGTGCACATAGCTGCGCATCCGGCAGATGGGCGCAACTTACAACCGCTCAGCTATTCGTACTGGGGGGGCAATAAACTTAATGACAAAAGTAACTTTGGCATGATGTCTCAGTGCAAAGTAACATAGCTCAGCGAAACCTGCACGGTAATGGAAAGAACTGCTACAGCATACGAGGTGCATTCAAGTTCTAAGGCCTCCGATTTTTTTTCTAATTAACTAATCACCCGAAATCGATGAAACTGGCGTTGCTTCTCGACGTAGTCGCCCTGCAGACGTACACATTTTTCTCAACGCTGACGCCATGATTCCATGGCAGCGGCGAAGGCTTCTTTAGGACTCTGTTTTGACCACTGGAAAATCGCTGAGGCAATAGCAGCACGGCTGGTGAATGTGCGGCCACGGAGAGTGTCTTTCATTGTTGGAAAAAGCCAAAAGTCACTAGGAGCCAGGACAGGTGAGTAGGGAGCATGATAAATCACTTCAAAGTTGTTATCACGAAGAAACTGTTGCGTAACGTTAGCTCGATGTGCCGGTGCGTTGTCTTGGTGAAACAGCGCTAGCGCAGCCCTTCCCGGACGTTTTTGTTGCAGTGCAGGAAGGAATTTGTTCTTCAAAACATTTTCGTAGGATGCACCTTTTACCGTAGTGCCCTTTGGAACGCAATGGGTAAGGATTACGCCCTCGCTGCCCCAGAACATGGACACCATCATTTTTTCAGCACTGGCGGTTACCCGAAATTTTTTTGGTGGCGGTGAATCTGTGTGCTTCCATTGAGCTGATTGGCGCTTTGTTTCTGGATTGAAAAATGGCATCCACGTCTCATCCATTGTCACAACCGACGAAAAGAAAGTCCCATTCATGCTGTCGTTGCGCGTCAACATTGCTTGGCAACATGCCACACGGGCAGCAATGTGGTCGTCCGTCAGCATTCGTGGCAACCACCTGGATGACACTTTTCGCATTTTCAGGTCGTCATGCAGGATTGTGTGCACAGAACCCACAGAAATGCCAACTCTGGAGGCGATCTGTTCAACAGTCATTCGGCGATCCCCCAAAACAATTCTCTCCACTTTCTCGATCATGTCGTCAGACCGGCTTGTGCGAGCCCGAGGTTGTTTCGGTTTGTTGTCACACGATGTTCTGCCTTCATTAAACTGTCGCACTTACGAACGCACTTTCAACACATCCATAAGTCCATCACCACATGTCTCCTTCAACTGTCGATGAATTTAAATTGGTTTCACAGCACGTAAATTCAGAAAACGAATGACTGCGCGCTGTTCAAGTAAGGAAAACGTCGCCATTTTAAGTATTTAAAACAGTTCTAATTCACGCCGCTGGCGGTAAAATTCCATCTGCCGTACGGTGCTGCCATCTCTGGGACGTATTGACAATGAAAGCGGCCTCATTTTAAAACAATGCGCATGTTTCTATCTCTTTCCAGTCCGGAGAAAAAAAATCGGAGGCCGTAGAACTTGAATGCACCTCGTATTACAGAAGGTAGGTGAAAGAAGTGGGCAATTAGACGAATATGAATGACAATTTTATTCAAAGACAATACATGGGATAGGTAAAATAATGTGAACAGTTGTAGTAATTGGACGGTTGTGTTTCATGGTTAACAACGCAGGTAAGGTACGTGTCGCGCTGGATTGTGCGTGTTCAGTACGGACTAGGCATCAGTTCAGATTGTTTACGAGTAGTGCACACTTCGTATTTGCATTCAGAGGCCGTGGTCCACGTGCAATGACAGACCTAACAGAGTTCCAAAGAGGGCAGACTGCGGGTGTCCGATTAGCTGGAGCATCAGTAACCAAGACAGCCAACTTATTTAATGTTTCAATAGCAACTGTTTCAACAATCATGACAGCCTACAGAAAATATGGAAAGACTTCATCGTGTAAACGTAATAGTGGGTGCAAATCAAAACTAAATGATAATGATCGTCGTACGCTAACACGAAACTGTGGCGGGAAAACTGACTGCATAACCCAACAGCAATCTTTGAGACTGCGTATCTATCGACACTGTCCCCCGAGAATTCCATAAAGCGAATATTCATGTACGAGCTGCTGTACCGAAACCATTAGCGACGACATCCAATGCAAAGAAGCGTAAAAAATGTCAGGGGCATTAATCTTAGACGGCTGATCTGGGGAAACACGTCATATGGTCCGACGTGTCAACGTTTTCGTTATTTCCAATATCGGACCGGGTTTCCGTCTGGAGAACGCCGAAAGAAGCCTAAGTCTTGATTGCTTGATTCCTGCTGTTAAGCATGGAGGTGGAAGTGTGGTGGTGTGGGCAGCCATATCATAGTATTGTGCTGGTCCCATCATTACTCGCAAAGGCCGTGTTACATCCAACGATTATGTGAACCTTTTAGGTGATCATGTGCACCCCATCATTCAAATGTTCATCCCCAACAATGATGCCATATTTCAGGACGATAACGCACCCATTCACACAACCAGGACCGTGCAATGGTGATATGAGAAGCATGAAACTGAAATGCAGCGTCTTCCCTGACCGGCACAGTCTCCGGATTTGAACGTTATCGAACCCTTGTAGGCGGTATCGGAACGCAGTCTCCCGACCAGACTTCCGCTTCCCTTGTCACTACAGGAGTAAGAAGAGGTTCTGATCGAAGAGGGCATGACATTCCCCTGGACACTATACAGCCATTATATGCCAGTATTTCTAGAAGAATCGCAGCTGCATTACGAACAAATGGGGGTCCAACCCCTGATTAATAAACCATTTCCAAGCAAGTACAGGTGTTCACATTATTTTGCCTATCCCCTGTAGTTACGCTGCTGCCACGGCGATTATGATGTTCCCCTGGACGTTACAAAAGGCGGGAGTGGGTGTGCGATCACCAGGTACGGCAACACATGTTCTGCAGCGTTCTCCCAGAGGTTCTTCTGGCAGGGCGTTCCAGTCTTCCACGAGCAGGGTTAGCAACTGCTGGGTGGCAGTTGGTGCGTATGGAACTGCTGCGGTACGTCTCCCAAAGACATCCCATACATACTCGACTGGCCTTAAGTGGGAGCAGCAGGGAAGCCAGCGCTTTCGCCATTCGACAATGTTGCTGGGTACATTAAGTGTTCCCGTCTCTCGACATACAAGAGTACCTGCAGCACTGTCAGACATGACCGTTTTAGTGGCTCAGGTGTTTTAGTGTGGGGAGGCCCAAGGTGGATGGGTGTACCAACTTGAAAATGTTTCAACACCGTACAACCGGTCAACGTTATCGTGGTACTCGTTCCTCGTGTGCGTCTTTTCAAGAGCGCGTTCGATCAGAATTACCCCCGAGGGTATGCGTAATACAAAAGAAGAGGTCCAATGGCGAATTTTGTAGTAACTAAATTTCTAAAAATGAATGAAGTCATCTTCACGAAGATTTACATTCACTGCTCAGCATACGCCTCAAATCCAGAAGACCAGCATATGAAGGAGTCCAAATGCTTTTCACGGGATTCAACCGCAATACTGCATGGAAACGAGTGTAAAGCTAGGAAATAGCGGAACCAAAAACTTACTAACAACTTAGGTGTTAATGTTTCAAACTTTCATCTTCCTATAGAGGTCTGGGTACAGCTCAATAGAGTCCAATCTAGGGATAGTGTGTGGAAATTCAACATGCATAACTGGGGCTTTTGCACTGACAGTACGTCTGACTCTGGTGATATTCAGACAATGAGCCACAATGTAAATTAAGTCCGTAAGAGTCGTTTTCCTGGTGGTATCAAGGATCCACAGGAATCATCCGACGAGCGCACTCAAATGGATTGAGGCTTGCGACATTCGTGTGGGCCGTTCAGTGTATATATAATGTAAATGGTTTGTATGAAAACAATTTTGTTGTTATAACTGATGCGTACGATAATAAGTGTTAGCGTTAATGAACTCTTAGTTTCTTTTTAGTCCTACTCATGCAGCTGCATTACAAACTACTTTTTGTTTTGCAGGCTACGAGTTCTTGTACAAAATTTCTTTCATGGAACACAAGAACTTGTCCAGGGGAAATTACTTAAGATTATTTTGCTAACTGTCACATATTTTGATCATACAGTGTAGGCTTTCACGGCCGATATTGTCTTCAGTTAAAACTTCCGGGCTGATAGGCCGTGGACGATGTATAAAACTCTCCCCTGACGTTTCATCTCCGACTGCAGGAGACTTCCTCGGAGAATGTCTCCCGCAGCCGGAGACGAAACATCAGGGTCTGGTTTTATACACTGACCACGGCCTATCAGCCCGGAAGTTTTAAGTGTCAGATATTTTATCAAAAATTTTCTTGCCACGTACTGGACTCCTGTCTCGGCCACTGACAACTTTAACAGTGGTCAATGAAGCTCATTTCTTCCCCTAGAGTTTTAGGTACGAACATCACTATTCTTCTTGAGTTGAGATGAACTGTAGATGATGAATTTGTGTAGCGAATAGGTATTGTGACGATGCATTGGTATTATGATGATTCAAGAGGTACCTTCGTAACAACCGCTGGTGATCACCACATATTATTCTTAATACTCGTTTTTGTGCAATCAATACACTATTTCTAAGTAATGAGTTACCTCAGAAAATTACTGACAGTAATATTCAAAATATGTCAAAAGGTAGAGTCGCTTGTTTTCAAAGCTATTGACTACACGAAGAACATAAGTAGCTAACTTAATTGTTTGAGCAACTCAGTATTGTACTTTTTCCAATTCAAGTTCTCATCAGTATGTACACCCAAAAGTTTGGAGCATTCTGTCCTGTTTACTGATTCTTCTTCATGTGCTCCACCAGTTACTGGCATGACTCCACTGAATGCAGAGGATATTCTCAACATTTAGGGAGAGTCCATTTTCAGAGAACCACTTAATATTTCTTAAGAAAGCGTAATCTATACTGCTGCTTTTTCCCTAATGGAATTTCTTAAAAGTGAAACAGTATGATCTCAAATATATGGTGCTCTGTATACAGCTGTTGTTTTTGAGTCTTGAGTTCGAATAAAGTTTGGTGCGGCTTTCGACACAAGTCAGTTTCGGTGTAAGGTTATTCATCTCTACATAGCTACTGCAATCTACAGCAATATTAGAATCTGCTTATTGTATTCATCACTTGGTCTTCCTCTACAGTCTCCATCTCCCTCAACGCCCACGCATTCACTCTTCCCTCCATGACAAAATCGACGGTCCCTCGTTGCCTCCAGGATGTGTCGTAACAACCGATTACATTCTTCAGTCGAGTTGTGCCATAAATGTCTTCCTATCTCGATTCAGTACTACATCATTAGTTATCCTATCTACCTACCTGATAGTCAGCATTGTTCTGCAACACGACATTTCAGAATCTTCTGTTCTTGTCTCATCCGTCCATCGTCCAGATTTCATTTCCGTCCAAGGCTACACTCTAATCAAATACTAACAGTAAATACGTCTTAACATATAAATTGCTATTCCATCGTAAGAGATTTATATTACTCAGAAACGCTTTTCCAGCTATTTCCAGTCCACATTTTATGTTCTCTCTACTTCTCTCATCGTCAGTTAGTTTGCTAGTCAAGCAGGTAATAATCGTGTCTCATTGCTTAACCTAATTCCCTCAGAATTGCCTGATTTAATTTGACTCCATTCCAGTTCCACAGCGTACCAGTAACAACCTTGGCAACATGTGGGCGGACGTTGTGTTGGCAGGTTGTTTGAACTGCGCTGCCGAAGTTTCGCTGGGAAGCCCTTATACATGCTCAATTTCCCCACTCTATTTCCATATTTTGGAGTTCTGGAGAAAGACATTCGTGGCCGTCGACTTGTTTCGGAAAGACAGGTTTACTCTTAGGTACAATCGTCTCTCCACAGGCCACAAACGTACTATTGTGAAGGTTTTGACCGTCTTGTCTCACAAATATATATTTTTTACTAGCGAATATCCCCCTTGGAGAACGGTAAACAGGTGAATATCAATCTTCATTAGGGTTCTTATTTTCCCAATATTTTTTCGTTTTCTCCCTGAAGGCCTTCTTTCTTTATTCAGTCCACTTTGGTCGGTATGCTCTTGGTTCCATCTCCGGAATAAACTTACACTTATCAATTTTGCTTCTGAGTATCCATGTCTGACGCGTTTGTCACGTCAATTTTTGCTTTTGTCAATTCCTTCTTAACTTCAGTTACCCAAGGTATTGTAAGGGATGTCACAAAGTCCAATAGACGTTTAGTTAGCCTGTTTACAGGTAATCGATCTAGGTGTCCATAGAACTTCATTCGTCTCTTTCTGATGTCATTTTCGATGTTTGATTATTTTTCTGTTGTCTCGATGGTTTGCATCCATGTTGTGTGTGTCGTGGTCCAGAATTTTTCGAATAACCTTTATACCTAATTCCTTAATTTCTTGTATATCTATACTTTGATTCAATGAGAGTGTTTCACTTGCATACCTGACTGTCGGTGTGATTACTGTGTTGTAGTATCTGATTTTAGTGCCTTTTGACATCGATTTTTTGTTATACAAATTTAAAACAAGTCCGAACGCTCTCTTGATTTTCTGCAGTTTGTTTTTTCGTGCTATTTTTTGAACCCCTGTTGGTTCAATAATTTCACCGAGGTACTTAAAGTGTTTGACTGTGTTGATTTACCATAATTTGTTTTAAGTTTCGGAATATCTAGCTTGGAGCATATGAATTCAGTCTTCTCAAAGGAGATTTCCAGGCCAACCTTCTCTGCACATTCTTTGAGGGTCTTAGTTTGTTTCACTGCTGTTTCTTCACTGTCGGTCAGAATCGCCAAATCATCTGCAAACGCTAATTATGGAACGATCAATTTTCCTTGATCTCTTCCTAGTTCGATAGGCTTCCAAAAGTCTTACTTTCTTAGTTCCATTCCCCGTTCTTTCATTACTTTGTCTAAAGCTGTGTTGAATAACAGTGGCGAGATCTCATCTCCTTGCCTTAACCCTCTTTTAACTAAGAATGGTTGCGAAATTTCAGCTGTGAATTTAATTTTTGATATGGTTTCTGACAGTATTTGTTCAACCAGTTTTCGAGTGTTGATGTCTAGTCCGCGTTCTTCTAGAATATTTCATAGGGATTGTCTGTCTACAGTACCGTACGCTTTTTTAAAATCAATAAATTTGCAGACTATTGGTTTCGATCTGACTGCTTTAATTGTTAAAATAGTTTGAAGGTTATAGGTCTGTTCCGGGTACGATCTATTAGGTCGAAAGCCTTCTTGGTAATCTGAAATTGTATGTTCTAGCTGTTCTTGTGGTCTCTTCAGATGAGCTCTCACAAATGTATTAACAGTTTTTTTTCCCATCTGCCTCGTTTTGATTTGACTGCATCTTACTTTTATATCATTCGTTTTGTATCCCTGTTTACCAGGCATATTGCAAGAACATTGTAAGTAGGCTGTTTATGTTTTCTTATTGGCAACGTTACGTAGCGCTCTGTACGAAAATCACTGGCTGTGCTGTGTGCAGTCTGTGGCTAGTTTGCATTGTTCTCTGCCATTGTAGTGTTGGGCAGCTGGATGTGAACAGCGCGTAGCGTTGCGCAGTAGGAGGTGAGCCGCCAGCAGTGGTGGATGTGGGGAGAGAAATGGCGGAGTTTTGAAATTTGTAAGACTGGATGTCATGAACTGCTATGTATATTATGATTTTTCAACACTATTAAGCTGGCAGTAGTGGCGCTCGCTGTATTGCAGTAGTTCGAGTAACCAAGATTTTTGGTGATTTGTGAAAGGTATAGGTTAACTTTAGTCAGGGCCATTATTTTGTAGGGATTTTTGAAAGTCAGATTGCGTTGCGCTAAAAATATTGTGTGTCAGTTTAAACACAGTCATGTATAATTTTTCTAAGGGGACGTTTCAACATCTACGACTCACACGAATTGATGAAACGCCCAGAAGAGCTTGAAGAGTTTCGCTGGTAGCTCAGAGGCGCACAGCAGTTCCTCGCGACGTCGCAGTCCAGAGGTTACTCCGGCAGGGGGCAGAGTTGGCCCGCCACTTTGGCGACTGCGACGTCGCTGCTGGGCGACCCCAGAGCCCCTCTCTCGGCGAGCGGCCGTTTTTGCCTGTCGCGCCGCCCGATAATTTCCCCAGCGGCCGAATCACGGCCCACTGGAGCCGACCGCAGTAATTATTGTTCGGCCGGCATCCCGTCTCGTCTGTGCCCCGGCAGCGTAATCCCGGCTTACTGTTCGTATCCCGTAAGCCTCACATTCCATTAAAATTAAAGCGTTCTGCCGAGATCGACCAATTTCGCTCTGTGCCGGCGCATTCGACCTACATTCACAGTTCTGTCAATTTCACGTAATGGCAGTTGTAAAAAGCGAACAGGGAACGTTATCTCAGAGCTATAGTGTCTACCACTTTCTTTACCGTTGGTTTTGTGTGAAAATCTGGACACTGCTTTCATTTTACAAGGAGCAGACTGTTTTTTTTATTTATTTCATTTATTTACTTACCGTGATATGATAAGGGCCGTCAGACCCTCTCTTACACCTGACGAGAGTTTCCCACATACAGTACGTGTCACATCAAAGTTACCAAAAAAGAAAATTGTTTAATATGACAACTGGTATTAAAATGACTTGAGTGTCAGAAGTGGTGGTGTGACGAAATTGTACTGACTATAAAGTAACAAAGTTAATACTGGTATCAGGCCCTGTTTGTACTTCTGCAGTTGCAGCCACTAATATATATGTGTGTGAAATCTTATGGGACTTAACTGCTCAGGTCATCAGTCCCTAAGCATACACACTACTTAACCTAAATTATTCTAAAGACAAACACACACATCCGTGCCCAAGGGAGGACTCGAACCTCCGCCGGGACCAGCCGCACAGTATATGAATGCAGCGCCTTAAACCGCTCGGCTAATCCCGCACCAGCCACTAATAGTGGTAGTAATAATACTAATAGTAATAATAATTCATTTTTCGAACACAACCTACGACCAACTTAGAGAGCGAAGAGATGACACTTTCTGCAGGACCTGACCATGATTTTGCAGGGCAATGCTCAAGCACGTACACTGCAACCTGTTTCTGATTTGTTAGACTGATGGTGATACTAAGTGCTATACTACCTACTGCACTCCCATGATTTAAGCCCTCGTGAGTTCAACTCGATTTCTAAACTGAACGCAGCACTTCACGGCATGCGCTTCAGAACTGCTACAAATTCGTCGGGCAATAGACCGCGCCGCTCGAACTGTCAAAACAACTGGCACTGCTAAGAGTATCCTACGACTTCCACACCGCTGGCAACGGGCTATACACAGTGCTGGTGACTACTTTGAAAATCAGTAAAACTTTGAAACACGTATCTATTTTGTACGACCTGTAAATAAATAGTTGCCACTGTTAAAGTTCCAACCCTCGCAGTTCGCCTTCGATAGTTTTTAAGTGCCGCTCTATCAAGCCAACAACTCACCAGTAAACGTGTTAGCGATGTCTAACGTCAAATGCAATTTTTTTCTAAATAGCTCGACTTACGTATTTGTAGTTTGGTTGGAGTTAGTGCATGTGTTGCTGGTTTATACTTACATGTTATCACGTTTCATCTCCCATTCCTCAAGTAAAGGTGCTCAGGGAATTGTATCCCTAAGTAATCGCCACCTGTTGCCAGTTCATTTGTGTTTCCTTTTTTTTTAATAATATTTTGATACAGTATAGGGCATCGCTTTATAGTTGCTTTATTACAGGGATTTTTCGGTATATGGAAACGTTGTATAGTCGATCTACGGAAACAGAGAGGAGGTGTGTGTGTGCGTACGTGTGTGTGTGTGTGTGTGTGTGTGTGTGTGTGTGTGTGTGTGTTTGTGTTATTTTCCAAAGCGATGTTCTCGTAAGCTACCGGAGGAACCGAGGTTTCTAGCAAGGCTGGCGCGGAAAGCTGTTTGCCAGTGGCAAGCCGGGAACAGGCGAGGAGCATAAACTGCAATTGCCCGCCGTAGCAACGACAAGGCAGCCACTCAGCTCGGGCGCTGGGAAGGCCCTCCCGTGCTTGGCATTCTTCCACCGCTCGGCGCCTCCGCTAAAAACTGCCGGCTGCGACTCAACGACTGAGAAGGCGGCACAGAATTCTGAGCAGACACCGGCTTCAGCTCATGTAATTCCACTTCCAGAGCCAGTGATTTCATTTTTCTATTTAATTGCTGTCGTCGTTAAGCGTATTGCGCCCAAAGAGACCGTACGGAGAAGAAAGCGACACCTCATTTCGAAGTCTCTCTCTCTCTCTCTCTCTCTCTCTCTCTCTCTCTCCCTCCCCAAGCAGCCTCCAATGTTGCACACTTGAAGAGGAGAGGGAGGCCGGAAGGGGTGGGGGTGGGGGGGGTGGGATAGCCTCCGTATCGTACCGAAAACATATGTTATATACTGCAGCGATTGAAAGAAACTGTAGTAAACTTTTATCGAATTGGTTACATAAGCACCGGATCGCACCTGAGTACGTTTTTGTACTCCCATGATTCACTTTCGGGGTGCAGTTTGTAAAGTTGGACAACCTCTTACCTATATTTCAATATATTTTAACGGTCACAAATATAATCAAAGGCAATAGAGAATTACTTATATTAGTGAGGGGGATAGGGGGGGGGCAAGAAAGGATGGTGCCTAGTAATGTCCCATTTCGATATTAACATGTTGTTGTTGTTGCTGTTGTTGTGGTCTTCAGTCCTGAGACTGGTTTGATGCAGCTCTCCATGCCACTCGATGCTGTGCAAGCTTCTTCATCTCCCAGTACCTACTGCAACCTACATCCATCTGAATCTGCATATTGTATTCATCTCTTGGTCCCCATCTACGATTTTTACCCTCCACGCTGCCCTCCAATGCTAAATTTGTGATTCCTTGATGCCTCAGAACATGTCCTACCAACCGGTTCCTTCTTGTCAAGTAGTGTCACGAACTCCTCTTCTCCCCAATTCTATTCAATACCTCCTCATTAGTTATGTGATCTACCCACCTAATCTTCAGCATTCTTCTGTAGCACCACATTTCGAAAGCTTCTTTTCTCTTCCTGTCTAAATTATTGATCTTCCAGCTTCACTTCCATACAAATACTTTCAGAAACGCCTTCCTTGCCATTGCCAGTCTACATTTTATATCCTCTCTACTTCGACCATCATAAGTTATTTTGCTCCCCAAATAGCAAACCTCATTTACTACTTTAAGTGTCTCATTTCCTAATCGAATTTCGGCAGCATCGCCCGATTTAATTCGACTACATTCCATTATCCTCGTTTTGCTTTTGTTGATGTTCGTCTTATATCCTCCTTTCAAGACACTGTCCATTCGTTTCAACTGCTCTTCCAGGTCCTTTGCTGTGTCTGACAGAATTTCAATGTCATCGGCGGACCTCAAAGTTTTTATTTCTTCTCCATGGATTTTAATACCTACTCCGAATTTTTCTTTTGTTTCCTTTACTGCTTGCTCAATATACATATTCAATGATATTGAGGAGAGGCTACAACGCTGACTCACTCCCTTCCCAACCACTACTTCCCTTTCATGCCTCTCGACTCTTATAACTGCCATGTGGTTTCTGTACAAATTGTAAATATCCTACCGCTCCTTGTATTTTACCCCTGCCACCTTCAGAATTTGAAAGAGAGTATTCCATTCATCATTGTCAAAAGCTTTCTCTAAGTCTACAAATGCTAGAAACGTAAGTTTGCCTTCCTTAATCTTTCTTCTAAGATAAGTCGTAGGGTCAGTATTGACTCACGTGTTCCAACATGTCTACGGAATCCAAACTGATCTTCCCCGAGGTCGGCTTCTACCAGTTTTTCCATTCGTCTGTAAAGAATTCGCATTAGTATTTTGCAGCCGTGGCTTACTGAACTGATAGTTCGGTAATTTTCACATCTGTCAACACCTGCTTTCTTTGGCATTGGAATTATTATATTCTTCTTGAAGTCTGAGGGTATTTCGCCTGGCTCATACATCTTGCTCACTAGATGGTAGAGTTTTGTTTGGCCTGGCTCCCCAAGGCTGTCATTAGTTCTAAAGGAATGTTGTCTACGTCCGGGGCCTTGTTTCAACTTAGGTCTTTCAGTGCTGCAAATAAATCTACTAATGCAGATAACATTAACAGACTTATTTCAATAAAACAGATTGACGATGCTTAACTCTGTATTTAGAACAAGTGTGGCAAGCGATGGGCGACATACAAACAGTAAAGTTCTTCGCTATAGACGAAGTCCGAACAGACAACGAATATGGATCACTAATAACTGTTCTCGTAGCACTCTCTGCTAGGCCGTGCTAATACTCTGCGAACTCTGTCCACTAACGTGAGCCGAGTCTGGCAGGAGCAGCGCTTATATTCACTTCGGCTAGATGCCGCTCCTATCGTGGTGACGTCCTGGTCAGCGCGCTATTGGCCAAAGTCGTCTCACCGCCTTCTCTGGTTTCCCTCTTCGTTCCGGCGCTTGTGGTTATTGTGGCTACGCAGAACACGTATTTTGCGAAGCTTGTTTGTCACTCCAATAGTCTCACAAAATAATTTTTTAAAACTTTATGTCCATGTTTATATTATCTAAAAAATATGAAACCTTTTTTCCGGATCCGTCACTCTCCACTGTTCCCAAAATTTTGCATGGTTTTCCTCTCGAGTGTCCTGATGGTGTCTTCTTTATTGTCAAAGTTTTTCATTGACATGTAATAATTGGTTGTACAAGTGAAATAGAGACAAGTTTTGGCTTTCCTACAGGTATGCATGATCTTTCATAGGGCATAATATGTTTTACTAGCTTCATAAGCTCTAATTTTAATTTCATATTTGGCATTATTTGCTTTACTGAAGATCGTTCGCAGATATCTGAATTCATTTGCCCATTCAAATATTGCAGCTGCGACTTTCATTTTGTAATTCCCTTTATGAGTACGAACAAATATTTAGTTTGTTGGTATTTAATTGCAAACCAGTGCCTCTGAGGCTTTCGATTAACTGCTGAGAGAGACCTGTGATGTTCTTTTATCACCATAAAGAGTTATTTCATTAGCGTAAGCCAATATTGGAACTATATTTTTTAACATTGCGGTCTCGCTTATTTGCTTGATGTGTAGAGAACTATTGATAACCTACTTGTTTAAACGGGAGTGTGCACTGCCACGAAAGAAAGATCCCGCGATCAGACCCTGAAGACGACGCCTTACTCGACCGACCGCGGGATCATCCTCAGCTTTTGATCATCGGATCCGTATACAGGAGTATGGGGTCAGCACACCGCACTCCCGGCACTAAGAACCTTGGTAATGAAAGTTTTGACTTTGATGCAGAAAGTGCTATTTTCTGAACGTTTTGGATTTATAAATTTTGCAGGAATTTGAATATCCTCATCGCCCGTCAGAAATAGCTTCTGTTAAGAGTGACAAAAGATTTTTCTGAAGTGAGCAAACATTGCATGTACTTCTCGATAATATTCATAACAGTGGAAAAATGATCCTATGAGAGTACAAAAAATCGGAATATGCTCCTGTTTAAAAGAATATGACCGAAAAGTGGAGGGTACATGCTGCCTCATTCTGCCGACCTCAGGAAATTTTAGCATGCGGTCATGTTCTCGTCTCTCATCCCCACAATCAGCCCTAACTGCACCTCGGACACTGCCGCTAGTCCACTGTTGTAAATGACTCACTCACTCATTCAGTTCAGCTCACTGTCATTATCCCTTTGCGTCTCTCTGACTGTCACTGTTCCCCGTCTCAGCTCCACAGTCTCCATCGTTCTGTCCTACCACTATTGCTTCTCCTCCGTGTCACTGTCTCCCTCTTGCTCTCTCTGACTGCTTCTATCTCATTCATTCCTTTCCACTCTTGCTGCCTCTTCTCATTGTAACTATCTCTGCCATCTACGTTCTCTTGTCATAGACTCTCTCTCGTTATCAATGGCTCACCCCCCACTTCCATTTTCTCTTTATTCTTCTCCCATTGGCACTGTCTCTCTTCTCCTGGCACTGTCAACTATGTTTCACTGTCACTCTTACTATCATACTGCTAATATATCCGCCGTCCGCGGATAGGAAAATCTCAGAGTGTGAGTTCTAGCGTTTTAATTTAAACTAAAGTCTTTCTTCAAAATTTACAAAACAATATTCGTGAGGTAGGACTGATCCTCCAAGCCTACCAATAACTAAATCAGAGATTCTTCCAACATAAAACTGTCTGTAGTAACCATGCAACTTCACCATACCAAGCCCCGGGCGTCTCGTGAAGAGCGGAGCGGAGTCCACGTTGCCGTCACCTGAGTCCGAGGACGAGTAGAGGCCCTGCGAGGATGGCTCCGGTACGCTGGCGGCTGTGGACGATGACGCGGTGGCTACGATGACACCAGTGGGCTCGCTCGGCGTGAACTGCCTCTCCAGGCTCCCGCGCCAACCTAAACACTGCTTGGCACATGGATATGGCTGACTCTATTTGCAGTCACGTGTCGAGCGGAAGGAAAGAGGTCCGCGGCTGTAGCGACCTCTTGCGGCGCCGTGGTCTCTGGGAAGCGTCCGTGTTTCCGGGACGACCGGCCCGGCTGACCCCTACTCTGTCCGGGGCTCGCTGTACCCGTCTGCTTCGCGGGAAGCGAGTGTTGCTGGCGCTTAGTCTGGACACAGTAACTGCCAGTGTCTCCTTTGGTCTCCCCATACCACGACTGTGGTCTACTATCTTCCAGTATTTATAATTTTTCTTCTCTTTTCCACAGTAACTGTCACCTTCTCTCTCAGCACAAAAAGAAGCTCCATCACGTCCACTTGCTAAAATTTTTGGGAAATTTTTGAAAGGAGAAACGTAGAATGGGGCAGATGCTGCCCCATTTCTCAGCTGGAGTCTTTTAAATGGGAGCATACTCGCCTTTTTTCCCCACTGGTTCCCTTCTTTTCTTTACTGCAGAGGATATGTCACTGATAAGGAAAGAACTTTATGGGTCATTAAAATTTTGGTAATTTACTTAAGTGAAATCGAAATGACACCAAACTAATTTTCTATCTCAGACTGAACATTATGTACACAAACATTTTGCATGTCTTTCAGTTCTACAATTCTGATGATAACGGACACACTTAACTGTATATTTCTCCGCGAGACGTCACTAATAAGCTACCTTTTTGCCTATTTTACTCACGTATTTTTTGTGTGCAAGTAGGGTAATTTTGAACCTGTGTATCTCGGAAGTGGATAAATGTAGCGAGCCAGTTTTGAAGGTTGAGATTACAATGAATTCTAGACCATTAGCTGCTTACAAACGTTGATAAATGTCAACGGAGACAGTTGAAAATCCGACTGAACCACCGAAGACACAGAACATGTTTGAATGCAGGGAATTATCTCTGGCACGCTCCACGTGGGACCCACACTTCCAACTTACTGTCCACACACTACATTTTTAGTGCCCCTGCCCACTATACTCAATACTCGCGGTAGTCAATCTACCCATTCGTAAGAGAGTTTGAGCAATGTGAGTGCATTCGCACTGAAGAAGATCATTGGACGGGTTCAAACGGTTCAAATGGCTCTGAGCACTATGGGACTTAACTTCTAAGGTCATCAGTCCCCTAGAACTTAGAACTACTTAAACCTAACTAACCTAAGGACATCACACACATCCATGCACGAGGCAGGATTCGAACCTGCGATCGTAGCGGCCGCGCGGTTCCAGACTGTAGCGCCTTTAACCGCTTGGCCACCACGGACGGCTCATTGGACGGGAAGCCTCATGTATATGAATATGGTATCCGTTCTTTCGGACGTGTGACGGACAATAAGTTGTGCGAGCTAACATCCCACAGATTTTTGGGCTCACACGCGGTTCCTCTTCACTGAAATGTCTTGGCTCAGACTCGCCTAGGGGTTGAACCGCACGTGTCGCATTACACGCCCTAAATTAAACCTTTTGGTTAAATTGTCCGGCTGATGGCAGGTTGGCGAAATTGAATGAAACAAAGTTAATATAACATATAATAACAGTAATAATTACATCGGTAACTAAATTAACGGTCCACAAATGATGTAGGCCACACAGTTGCGATTTGTTTAGAATAATGTTTATTCAGAAACCAACAAGTAGCGAAAGTGGTCGTAATTAGAATTACTATTACACTCAAGCGCATATCCATTCCAAACAGTTCGATCATTCACAATCTCATCGAGAATTACAAGTTAAATACTTCACCTCGTTAGCTACGCGAAAAGTTAGGATTCACACCAGCCGCGCGGCTACAAACCGCTCAGAGACTAACTCCCGCGATACCACACAACGCGAAATTTTCTAAGTCGTTTCACTTCCTAGCTACCTAAAGACCGACCGTCCGCTTTCGCCTCTCCACCAGCACTGTACCCTTTGGTGTCTAGACCAGGACTGTCCCTCTGTCCGTCTCCGGCCGCGTCCCCCGCGTGCTGAACATCGTCGCTCAACGGACTAGGCCAGTTCCAAGCCGTCCATCTGATTGGCTACAGCTTATTATACATTATTTTATATTTTAACGTATTTCAACAATCAAAGCTTGAACACTTTCACGTTCTAAATAAAGTAACAATAATATCCATTACATGTTGTTGTTGTGGTCTTCAGTCCTGAGACTGGTTTGATGCAGCTCTCCATGCTATTCTATCCTGTGCAAGCTTCTTCATCTCCCAGTACCTACTGCAACCTACATCCTTCTGAATCTGCTTAGTGTATTCATCTCTTGGTCTCCCCCTACGATTTTTACCCTCCACGCTGCCCTCCAATACTAAATTGGTGATCCCTCGATGCCTCAGAACATGTCCTACCAATCGATCCCTTCTTCTGATCAAGTTGTGCCACAAACTTCTCTTCTCCCCAATCCTATTCAATACTTCCTCATTAGTTATGTGATCTACCCATCTAATCTTCAGCATTCTTCTGTAGCACCACATTTCGAAAGCTTATATTCTCTTCTTGTCCAAACTAACTATCGTCCATGTTTCACTTCCATACATGGCTACACTCCATACAAATACTTTCAGAAATGACTTCCTGACACTTAAATCTATGCTCGACGTTAACAAATTTCTCTTCTTCAGAAACGCTTTCCTTGCCATTGCCAGTCTACATTTTATATCCTCTCTACTTCGACCATCATCAGTTATTTTGCTCCCCAAATAGCAAAACTCCTTTACTACTTTAAGTGTCTCATTTCCTAATCTAATACCCTCAACATCACCCGACTTAATTCGACTACATTCCATTATCCTCGATTTGCTTTGTTGATGTTCATCTTATATCCTCCCTTCAAGACACCATCCATTCCGTTCAACTGCTCTTCCAAGTCATTTGCTGTCTCTGACAGAATTACAATGTCATCGGCGAACCTCAAAGTTTTTATTTCTTCTCCATGGATTTTAATACCTACTCCGAATTTTGCTTTTGTTTCCTTTACTGCTTGCTCAATATATATATTGAATAACATCGGGGAGAGGCTACAACCCTGTCTCACTCCCTTCCCAACCACTGCTTCCTTTTCATGCCCCTCTACTTTTATAACTGCCATCTGGTTTCTGTACAAATTGTAAATAGCCTTTCGCTCCCTGTATTTTACCCCTGCCACCCTTAGAATTTGAAAGAGAGTATTCTAGTCAACATTGTCAAAAGCTTTCCCTAAATCTACAAATGCTAGAAACGAAGGTTTGCCATTCCTTAATCTTTCAAACTGCGAGCGGCTGAAAGCAAGGGGAAACTACAGTCGTACTTTTTCCCGAGGGCATGCAGCATCCATTACGTAATAAACGTTAAATTCTTCTACATAAAACCAGAACAGTTTCCTTCTTAACTTTGAATGTCACAGCCAGTAGCCTTGCACCAATGTCCTTTCTGATAAATAAATAAAGAACAAAAGTAACTATTATGCACTAAACTTCACAACAAGTATTCTACTATCTAAAGATTCAATAAGGTGTCATGCTGTCATCGTTAAATAAGTTTTATGTGGAGGAAATGATGATCTGATGCATAACTGAAAATACTGATAATTTAAATTTACTATATCTCTTAAACAAATAAAGTTACAGAGTTGATATTTACAACATTTGTCATTTTAATCATGCGTTTCTATACGAAGTGTCGTTCTTTAAGATCGACCAAAGTGTTCATATTTTAGCATTTGGGACCGATGGCCTTTGTAGTCTGGTCCCTTCAAGCCCCACAAACCAACCAACCTTCAACATTCAGATCTTTGTTATAAAACTTGTCAATTTCACTTTAACAGTAAATCATAATTATAGATGTGATCAATATTCAAGTTTTATTGGGATCACCATGAATATTTTTGAAGGATGGTACATTAAAATTACTGTGGCTTCATTACCTGACTTACTACAGAATTAGATAGTTTTCATAAATGTTTCCCTTTATGGCAGATCATAGGTCCGCCATATTTAACACTGCTACGTCCCCCTGGCCACAAACTGCTTCTATGGAGTTTCCCTTGAGGTAGGTTCTCGTCTGTCTCGTTTGCACACCACAGTACCTAAGCCTCATTCAGCACAATAGACGCCTGTGAATTTCCCCATCTAGTGGCGAATCTACGCTCTTTGTGGCACACGGTCCTGGATGACAGGGTTTGTTTCACAATTCCTGAAGGCTGACTCTTTCGGCCATATACTTAAATGAGAACGCAATGCTCGTTAACTCACAGTTGGAAGTGTGGGTCTCACGGGGAGCGTACCAGCGGTAAGTCCCTGCAGTCGCACTATTCCCTGTATATTTGGTGGCTCAGTCGAAGTGACTGCCATGTAAGCAGGCGATCCCCGGTTCGGGTCCCGGTCGGGTCACACTATTTCGACTGTCCCCGTTGATATTTATCAGCACCCGTAAGCAGCTAATGGTCTAGAATGCTTTGTAATTTCATTCTTCGAGAGCTGCAAGATCACTAATGGTACCTCTTCTTTCGGACATGTCGCACGTGTACCGATGTTTTCTAAAACAGAATTCTTTGTGCAAGTATGTGATTTTCAATACATCTGTTTCTTCACAAACCTGCTTGAGCATGTGACTATCTGAGGCCTTCACGGTCTTTTAAGTCACTAAATGAAGGGTTAGGTATGTTGGAAAATCAATCATGGTAGTAGCAGCGTTTCAGCAACGCTATAATATGTGTCGAACGACAGGAATGAGATGTTTAAAACAAACACCTAACTACAGAACTGCTTATTTTTTCGGTCACAGAAGTATGGGTCATCAGGAACTTAGTGAAGATATTAGTATGTGCGAGTGTTCTTTTGTCACGATATCTTCTTTATTGCCTAGCGGTTCTAGGCGCTACGGTCGCAGGTTCGAATCCTGCCTCGGGCATGGATGTGTGTGATGTCCTTAGGTTAGTTGCGTTTAAGTAGTTCTAAGTTATAGGGGACTGATGACCTCAGAAGTTAAGTCCCATAGTGCTCAGAGCCATTTGACCACCTTCTTTATTTGCTAACTAATATTTTGTGTACACAACAGGGCTAAATGTAAGTAATTGCAAGTGAAACTACTGAAATTAACTTCAGAAAAGACCAAAGAAGTGTATTCAGATATAAGAGAGCGACCTGAGGTGAGTAGGTAGAGTTTTGGTCCGAGATGCTGCAGTTGGCGGTCGTGTGTTCGGGAGGTTTGTTTGCTTGTGTGTATGTGTGTCTGTGTGTATGTGTGTGTGTCTGTGTGTGTGTGTGTGTGTGTGTGTGTGTGAGTGTGTGTGTGTGTGTGTGTGTGTGTGTGTGTGTATCTGTGTGTGTGTTTGTGTGTTTACTGAAGAAGGTTGTGGCCGAAAGCTATATGTGAGTGTCTTTAAATCGTGTCTGCCTGCAACTTTACCTATCTCCTTTCCGATAAGTAACAACTGATCTTTTCCTACATTCGGCATAAAAGTTTTCAGTTTTCTGGGTATGGTACTGCGTCATATTGTATAAAACCATTGCCGGAGAAAACCAACGTTTCGGCCACAGTTGCAGCGGCCTTCTGGTTGTTTTTCTCCAGCAGTAGTTTTAAACAATATGACACAGTCCCTGACCCATGAAAATTTTATGTCGACTGACTCTCGAAGAAACGACATTTTTATCAATGGTGTGAGTGACTGATTATTTTAAAAATCACATTCTTATGAAACAGTTATAAGAATGTGTCATAAGAATGTGATTGCATTTATAAATAAACAAAAACATTTCGACTGACTCTGGCCGCGGAAGCCTACGCAATTATATTTTCCTACATTGTTGATATTCTTACCTGGAGTTTCCATTGCTAGATTTATGCCAGATGGCTTTCTTCCATCCTACAACCCTGTAATGTTTTCCTTTTTTATTCTTTTTTATAGCATTACTTTTCTCAGTGTCCGTTTTTCTCTTCTTTCCTGTGTTTAATCACCGCCTTCCAAACTGCATCTACTTACGAGCCACACTGTATCATCGACCTTACGCTCAAGAGACAGACTTCATGACCGCGCAGATTGTTGATACGGCTTCTAATGCCGCAAATTCTTTCCTCCGATAGTTAATAACATTTATTCTTATTGATCCCACTTCTTCCCTCTCTCTTCGCTTATCGCAACACACACACACACACACACACACACACACACTCACACTCACACACACACACACACACACACACACACACACACACACACACGCCTCATCGTTCCTATTCACGCACGATTCTGTACGTTTATAACACCTTTTTAATGCGTTGTTTAACATGGTTTCAAGTATTTTTGCGTATCTGTGTTTATTTTTACGTATTTGTGCGTAGTTTTTCCTAACTGTGCATGTTTCTGCGTGTTTTTACGTGTTTTTGGTGCTCTCTACGGTTCTTTTCAGTTACCAATTTTCTCCCACAACTCTTACTTTGCCCATTTCTGCGTCATTCCCGTTTCCGTTGCACCATTCCTACTACAATGGACCCCTGCTCAATACTTCTGCACCAGTTCAGAATAGTATCCCTTTCCTCGCTAAAACCCAGTGCCACGTCCTGATTCTCAAATGCTCCCTAAACCATGGAATACCCCCAAACGCCCTAAATGGTTCAAATGGCTCTGAGCACTATGGGACTTAACATCTATGCTCATCAGTCCCCTAGAACTTAGAACTACATAAACCTAACTAACCTAAGGATAGCACACAACGCCCAGCCATCACGAGGCAGAGAAAATCCCTGACCCCGCCGGGAATCGAACCCGGGAACCCGGGCGTGGGAAGCGAGAACGCCAAACGCCCTAACCGCAAATATTACATTCTCTGGATCCCACCCCTCCTGTCACAATGATCTGCACCTTTCCTCATTCCGCCGGCCGTGGTGGCCGAGCAGTTCTAGGCGCTTCAGTCTGGAAACGCGCGACTGCTACGGTCGCAGGTTCGAATCCTGCCTCGTGCATGGACGTGCGTGATGTCCTTAGGTTAGTTAGGTTTAAGTAGTTCTAAGTTCTAGGGGACTGATGACCTCAGATGTTAAGTCCAATAGTGCTCAGAGCCATTTGAGCAATTTTCTCTTTCCGCCAATCCCTGGCCCTCACAAACGTAGTACATCTCCATGACACAGACATCCCAGAACCATCTCTGCTCCCTCCGCAAGATACTACTATTCTACAATCCCTACTCCATACATTCCATCTCTGAATCCCTTACTCCCCAGCAGCTGGAGGAGGATTCTTGACACCACCTCCATAAATTATCAGGGCTAGCTAGGAAAACTCCACTGCATGACATAATATCTTTTATTTTGTCTTGAGCTACAGTATTGAAGTCCGAGCGGTCTAACGTACGGCTTTCCGGAGTGGGAAGGAGCGCCTGGTCCGCGGCACGAATCCTTCCGGCGGACTTGTGACGAGGTTCGGTGAGCCGGCCAGTCTGTGGATGGTTTTTAGGAAGTTTTCCATATACCTAGGCGAATGCGGGCTGGTTCCCCTTATTCCGCCTCAGCTACACTATGTCGGTGACTGCTGTGCCAACAAGTTCTCCACATACGCGTCCACCACCATTACTCTACCACGCAAACGTAGGGGCTAAACTGGTGTGAGACGTTCCCTGCGCGGGAGGGGGGAGGGGGGGTCCGAACCTCACAATAACCCTGGATTCGGTGTGGGGCGGCGGAGGGGTGAAGTGGACTGCGGTAGTAGTCGTGGGGTTGTGGACCACTACGGCTGCGGCGGGGACGGAGACCCTCCGTCGTTTCTAGGTCCCCGGTTAATATACAACATACACTACTGAAGTGATAGAACGCCCGTGGATACGGCCCCCACAGGTGCTAGGCCTACAGGCAGTTCTGCTGACACAAGAAGGTCGTGGGGGCGGGATGGCAGTTTGATGTCCGCCTCCTGCTATGCTGACGCTGTTTACCCTACTCAGCAATGCGTGCCCGAGTTAGCACTCTGTGTAGCTGAGTAAGCATTGCCAGCGATGCGAATATCCGCTGAATTTTTGTAGGCGTCCAAAGCAACCGGGTTGGAAGCTCCCCTGGCATAAGGGGATGGTGGCAGTACCAGCCTGGCTGTGAACCGTTCACCTCCGAGGCACTAGTTTGGTTTTTACTGTGGAGCATGGGTACGAGTCATCTGTAGTGTCGTTCTAAGACCACAGGTGCGGCCTTAGAACCGTGAGCTGGTCTGTTGGAGGTGGCTGCCCAGACGGGCGTCATCTGCTGGCTGAGCCGTAACGTGATGGAGACCTGTGTGTACCCGATATTGCAGAAGGTGCCGCCAGACTGCACTCAACTGTGCTAGAATGAGAGGGTGTTTATAGTGATTAATGGCACGCTTGTTGTGCTGGTACACACCAGGCACGTACAGATTGATGCCTTCGTGTCTCAGTGGTGTGGAAATATTCCGTAGGCTGTTTCCTAGTTGCAACGTCACCAGCACTGTGCGAGTCGACCCGGGCACCTTTTGGTGTACAAACAGGCTCGCTTGTGAAATTACTAATCAGCACCTCTGCGTCTGCATGTTCGCCTCACCTGAGGCTGCAATGGAATTGCTTCTCACCCAGTAAGGCCCAAAAATAGCGACTGCTATCCACTGTGGAATCTAATAGTACGTCTAAAACATCATAGTTCCGTATAGTTAAAAATGGCTCTTATAGCAGAATGATATATTATTGTACTTTTTTTTTGTTCTGTACTGCTTTTGGTAAATGAACATACAGACATCCAGAAATTGCTATCGTTCAGTAATCACCCAAATTTATACATAATGAATCAAAAACACTACTGACGCAGTGGGAATGTAAAACATAAATATCATGCCTAGCCTTCTTCTTTTTTTAAATTGTGTGGGACTTACGTCAGCATCTTTTTGTTGATACTATACAGTTTCTTAAAGTAGTCTCCCGCAGCCAATCAAATCTTCTAGTTTACCGATGATCTCCTATAGAGATTAACTTTCAAACTGAACTTCGGTATACACTCCTGGAAATGGAAAAAAGAACACATTGACACCATACTTGCTCCGGACACTGCGAGAGGGCTGTACAAGCAATGATCACACGCACGGCACAGCGGACACACCAGGAACCGCGGTGTTGGCCGTCGAATGGCGCTAGCTGCGCAGCATTTGTGCACCGCCGCCGTCAGTGTCAGCCAGTTTGCCGTGGCATACGGAGCTCCATCGCAGTCTTTAACACTGGTAGCATGCCGCGACAGCGTGGACGTGAACCGTATGTGCAGTTGACGGACTTTGAGCGAGGGCGTATAGTGGGCATGCGGGAGGCTGGGTGGACGTACCGCCGAATTGCTCAACACGTGGGGCGTGAGGTCTTCACAGTACATCGATGTTTTCGCCAGTGGTCGGCGGAAGGTGCACGTGCCCGTCGACCTGGGACCGGACCGCAGCGACGCACGGATGCACGCCAAGACCGTAGGATCCTACGCAGTGCCGTAGGGGACCGCACCGCCACTTCCCAGCAAATTAGGGACACTGTTGTTCCTGGGGTATCGGCGAGGACCATTCGCAACCGTCTCCATGAAGCTGGGCTACGGTCCCGCACACCGTTAGGCCGTCTTCCGCTCACGCCCCAACATCGTGCAGCCCGCCTCCAGTGGTGTCGCGACAGGCGTGAATGGAGGGACGAATGGAGACGTGTCGTCTTCAGCGATGAGAGTCGCTTCTGCCTTGGTGCCAATGATGGTCGTATGCGTGATTGGCGCCGTGCAGGTGAGC
The DNA here is from genome assembly GCF_023864275.1 of Schistocerca cancellata. NCBI lineage: Eukaryota > Metazoa > Arthropoda > Insecta > Orthoptera > Acrididae > Schistocerca > Schistocerca cancellata. The sequence continues at coordinate 681,052,478 of NC_064631.1, forward strand.
GCCACAATCAGGACTGCATACGACCGAGGCAGACAGGGCCAACACCCGGCATCATGGTGTGGGGAGCGATCTCCTACACTGGCCGTACACCACTGGTGATCGTCGAGGGGACACTGAATAGTGCACGGTACATCCAAACCGTCATCGAACCCATCGTTCTACCATTCCTAGACCGGCAAGGGAACTTGCTGTTCCAACAGGACAATGCACGTCCGCATGTATCCCGTGCCACCCAACGTGCTGTAGAAGGTGTAAGTCAACTACCCTGGCCAGCAAGATCTCCGGATCTGTCCCCCATTGAGCATGTTTGGGACTGGATGAAGCGTCGTCTCACGCGGTCTGCACGTCCAGCACGAACGCTGGTCCAACTGAGGCGCCAGGTGGAAATGGCATGGCAAGCCGTTCCACAGGACTACATCCAGCATCTCTACGATCGTCTCCATGGGAGAATAGCAGCTGCGAAAGGTGGATATACACTGTACTAGTGCCGACATTGTGCATGCTCTGTTGCCTGTGTCTATGTGCCTGTGGTTCTGTCAGTGTGATCATGTGATGTATCTGACCCCAGGAATGTGTCAATAAAGTTTCCCCTTCCTGGGACAATGAATTCACGGTGTTCTTATTTCAATTTCCAGGAGTGTATTACAAATAGCCGGCCGCTGCGCTCGAGCGGTTCTAGGCTCTTCAGTCCGAAACCGCGGTGATGCTACGGTCGGAGGTTCGAATCCTGCCTCGGGCATGGATGTGTGTGATATCCTTAGTTAGGTTTAAGTAGTTCTAAGTTCTAGGGGACTGATGACCTCAGATGTTAAGTCCCATAGTGCTTAGAAGAGCCATTTAACCATTTTTATTTTACAAATACTCGAAATTATACTGCTGTTTCCTTGTTTTACAGTAACGTAGTTTCTCATTTCACCGCGCCAAAACACCCTGAGCGCTTAAGTCATATTCTGTCCAGTGTTGATAAGGAAGTCAAGTTTCCTGACTCACAGCAGATACATACATGCATGAAGCATGGCCATACGAGTGCTTTCAAGATACTGAAGTAATCCGCGTATCTCAGGGATGCACAGGGGTCTGCACGCAAGCCATATGATAGATACCGGCCTCGCTCACACCATTCGTTCTCGTTAATTTGGGTTTTTACTCATCTTTCGTTCCTTTCCTGAAAGGAGAATGTAGTTGTTTTGCGAATCCATGTTGTAATTATATCTGTCAAATAAAGCGGATATTTGTGAAACAGATGACGTAATCTGTTAAGTGTGAACTTTTTTTGCGCCCCTTATGTAGCCATAGTGAGGGGTTGGAGGCCCGTCGTACCACCAAGTTTGAACACCCCTGTCGTAGCTCATTCAGAGGTGTTTGTCGTTCTTCAGCATGTAGTACCTGTTCTTCTGCTATGTTTGCTGACCTTCAGTTTTTAGCATATTGCCAATGGTAAACATTTATTTTTCGTATTAGGGTCCGTTTTCATTTTATTCATGACAGCCCATTTAACCTTCTCAGTCTTGAGCGTAACTCTTGTGAACGAAACGTTCATGTTGGTGGACAATGCGTTCTTCAGGGACAAAGAAATACTAAAAAAATTTAAAATATTGTTGTCTTTCACCACACTCTTAAGTCATGTAGCATATATGCTACATCAGGACTCAAATATGCCTTTATCCTAGTAATGATATATCTTCAGCTACTGATTTGATGAATTTTATTTATAATCTCACACTTTCATTAATATGTCAGAAAAAAATCAATAAATTAATCTTAAAAAGGTGTGCACACCTAATGTTCTGAGAAGTTATATTTATTTGGTCACGAACCGACTTTGGGCTTCTCAGGCCATCTTCAGGTGACAACTGAACGTCGCAAGTACGCATACACTTACACAGAAGTTATTTTTACGGAAGACATACGAATTACAATGTTATCGTAGTAAAAAATTACTTTCTCCCACATAGAAATAATTTCATTAATTAAAAAAGGGAGTATTTCATTTAGAGATACACTTAACAACTGATGAGAAATGAGATGAATTTAGAGTCTGTATCTATTATTTGTAACAAAAATTTGGTTTAACAGAGGGAAAGTGGAAACTGAATATGATCATTTGATACTAAGCTGTCAAGTGTTTGTTGATTTCCGTATTTCCAGCAGGGTCATCTTTCTGCTTAGCAGGGTCATCTTTCTGCTTTTCTTGACAGGATGTAAAACTCCACATCCTATATCATAGGAATGATCTTCTATTAAAAGGTGATCAGCAAAGGTCGAAATATTCTTCCTTAATCGGCAGCTTCTCTCATCTTCAAGTAGCCTAACTGCCACGGCTATGCCTGACTGACCAGTATCCACTTTCTCACAGCGCCTGCAAGTGATTTTATACACACCACTCTGCGCTAAGGGTTGCAGTTTGTCTTCACTATTGAGTAACAATTTTGGTGTACTATTGGTATCATGAAATGCAAGTCGGTAGTTGTGAATTTTTTGCAAGGTTGTCAGAAATGTTGCCAGTATCATGGATTTTGCACCAGGCTTTTTAAATACTGAGTGATTGCTGTTGACCACAGAAGTGGCGTAATTTCATGCGTTTCCTTTTTTTCGTAGTATGTTATCAATCACGGCACTGCTATAGCCATCTCTGGAAACTATATGTTTGATGGTCTATAGTTCTATTTGGAAGGCTGATTAAGATAATGGAACACAGATGAAAGGCAATGGATCCATTATCTGAATAAGCCTTTCAAACAGATCTATGCACCATCGAACATATTGCTCCCAGTAATGACTGTAGCTCTGCGTTGATTGATAATAGGGGCTATACTAGTAACAAAATTTTGCAGAACTACATTCCTTTTTAGTATTGTTACGTACAGCCACAACCCGACGGAAGCTGTAGTTAATGAGAAATTCTTTCATACTAGTACACTTAAGTTCCTTGTTGACCAGTCTGGTGTGGCAGTTGAAGTTTTAAACATCACGTTCAAGAAATCTTGCACGCAGGGGAACCGTACAAACATACCATCATTTGACTGTCCGACAGACTCCAGTACGGACGACATGGAATCCAAATTAGATTTTGTAGAGAGTACTTTATGGCATTGGCCCCTTACCTAGTTCACATTTACCGCGAATCTCTCGCCCAGCTCCAAGTCTCAAGCGACTGGGAAAAAGCGCAGGTGACTCCAGCATATAAGAAGGGTAAAAGAACGGATCCGCAAAATTGCAGACCAATATCCCTAACTTTTGTTCGCTGCACGGTCCTTGAACACATTCTCAGTTCGACTATAATAAACTTCCCTGAGACTAAGCAGCTTATCTCCACGAATCAGCATGGTTTTAGGAAGCATTATTCGTGCGAAACTCAGCTCGCCCTTTTCTCACATGATATACTGAAAACTATGGATGAAAGGCATCAGGCAGATTCCATATTTCTAGATTTCCGGAAAGCATTTGACACGGTGCCCCATTTCAGGATGTTAACAAAGGTGCGAGTATATGGAATAAGTTCACAGACATGTGAGTGAGTCGAAGACTCTTTTAGTACTGGAACCCAGTATGTTGTCCTCGATGGCGAGTGTTCATCAGACACAAGGACATCGTCAGGAATGCCCCAGGGAAGTGTGACAGGACCGCTGTTGTTCTCTACATACATAAATGATTTGGCGGACAAGGTGAACAGCAGTCTGCGGTTGTTTGATGATGACGCCGTGGTGTACGGTACGTTGTCGAAGATGGATGACAGATGGGTGAAGATACAAGACGACTTAGACAAAATTTCCGGTTGGTGTGATGAATGGCAGCTAACCCTAAATGTGGTAAAATGTAAGTTCATGTGGATGAGCAGGAGGAGCAAACCTGTAATATTCGGATACAGTATTACTGGTTTCCAGCTTGACACAGCCAAGTCGTTTAAATATCTCGGCGTAACGTTGCAAAGCGATATGAAAACTGTGATGGGGAAGGCAAATGGTCGACTTCGGTTTATTGGGAGGATTTTAGGAAAGAGTGGTTCACCTCGGTACTACCTATTCTTGAATACTGCTCGAGTGTTTGGGATCCGTACCAGGTTGGACTGAAGGAAGACGTCGAAGCAATTCAGAGTAGGGCTGCTACATTTGTTACCGGTAGGTTCGAACAAAACGTAAGTGTTACGGAGATGCTATGGGATTTCAAATGGGAATCCCTGGAGGGAAAGCTGCGTTCTTTTCTGGAAACACTATTGAGAAAAATTTAGAGAACCGGCATTTGAAGCTGACTGCCAAACGATTCTACTGCCGCCAACATGTTGTTGTTGTTGTGGTCTTCAGTCCTGAGACTGGTTTGATGCAGCTCTCCATGCTACTCCATCCTGTGCAAGCTTCTTCATCTCCCAGTACCTACTGCAACCAACATCCTTCAGAATTTGCTTAGTGTATTCATCTCTTGGTCTCCCCCTACGATTTTTACCCTCCACGCTGCCCTCCAATACTAAATTGGTGATCCCTTGATGCCTCAGAACATGTCCTACCAACCGATTCCTTCTTCTGGTCAAGTTGTGCCACAAACTTCTCTTCTCCCCAATCCTATTCAATACTTCCTCATTAGTTATGTGATCTACCCATTGCGCTTAAGGACCACGAAGGTATGATGCGAGAAATTAGGGCTCACACGGAGGCGTACAGACAGTCATTTCTCCCTCGCTCTATATGCGAGTGGTAGAGGACCGGAAATGACAAGTAGTGGTAAAGGGTAACCTCCGCCACGCACCGTACGGTAGCTTGCGGAGTATCTATGTGGATGCAGATGTAGAAAGAGTACACTGAACATTACTAAGGGAGGCCATATAAATGTTATTGAATGTTGTGCTCCACTTCAAAGTAACACAGATACGAGACGCTAGTTATAAACATAGTCGCAAAGTGTGAAGTCTCTCGTTAAATTCCTCGACGACAGAAATCCAATCATTCGAGAAATATTGTGCGGATCTTCTCATCGTTGGAAGATCTCATTCTTCCAGTTGTTTTTCCTCGATTCCCCGGACAATGTCCGTTCCGTTCAGCGTCAACCCCACCTGAGGGGCCTGGGTCAAATTGCTGCCTTCATTTCACTCCGGCAGGATGCGCCTCTGCGTATACCGCAAAATATCACGGTTAATCTGTGTGCTGTTTGGGCGTTTTGCCCACAACAATCTTACTGTACGGCATGCTTCAGCTTTAGAGTAAGTTGCCAGCTGTCGTGCCATTTCACTCATGGGCAGTGATGCACTTGTTATTCGTATCGCAGCAGAACTGTGTCTGCAAGACACCTGGAATGTGTATTCTCTTCTGGCAATGCGCTGTTGTTGCGCAACGATCTTAGTGCGGGACTACTGCGTAACTTATTGTTTGAAGTCTGTAATTCTGTTATGTTGTTTTTGGAAGTGCAAAAAACAGTTCCTTTTTTTTCTGTGAAACAAAGATGTGTTTTGTATTTACTGCACTGCAAAAAGGCAACCCACATCTCAAACGATAGATGCATGGAGTGGACCACCCTTGCTCTCTTGCTGTTAGCGATAACACAAACCTTGGTGTTCTGGGGAATTTCCTAATAGGAAACGTATCATCTTATTCATAACATTCCATCGCCTTCTTTTTCGCTTTACCTTTCTTCTCGAATGTGGAGGCATGGGTCGCTGCCGATTGAAGATCCAGTGGATTGTCGGAAAAAAAATCGCCATATTGTTATAAGTAAATACTTATTGGATAGCGTCAGGTATATTAAGATAGTATAGCATATTCTAAACAGAATCTAGTTACATTACTAAAAGCAAGCAGAAATTACCCTTATTTTTCGAAGCCATGCTAACATACAAAATTCTGAAATCTCGTGGGAGCTTGCTAAAACGAAAACAGGTGACGTGCAAAAGGCCAGTGGCGTAGGGTATATGGTACAATCAGGCACAAGTTTAGTTAGTTGGTTGAACTAGAAAAATGTAGAATCTGGAGGTAGCACATACACTTCATGAGATCTGAAGAGGGTAAAGAATGTAGTTTACCTAACGTAACAGGAAATTTTCTAACGCTTGCCCTAAAGACTGAATCATCGGTTTAGGGTCTTTAACCACATGAAAGACCAAACTGTATGAAAATTCAAAAACTTCCGCGTACTTCTTCACAAGGTCAAGTGTATCTTCGCCGTACCAGTATGTTATATGTAAGTCGCGTTATGGACTTGGTCTGCAGCTAATATTACTCTACGTACAGTACTTGTGGATTAAGGAAATAGGTTATTCGATACACTCCATAAATTTAATGTGCGATACAGGTAAGTCCAAAACTGTCGTTTCGCATTTTATATAGTTTTGACGACACCAATGAAATAGTTTTGTAGGCTAATAAACAAAGTATGTGTTCCTACGTTGAAACTGAATTTTTATTTCCTCTTGCAAGTTTCTGAATGCAGTTTTTCGGTATATTACAGCGTCGTTTGTGGACGTTGCATTAGTAAACATGAACTGATTTGGCACTTAAACGGCCATATTTTCAACCCACCAACCCAGTCTGTACTTCATCATTTATGAATGCTTGTGTATTTATGTTATGGCCTAAAACACGCTGTTTTCGTTCTTGAGTGATTTTGTGTTAGTACTCGACTATCATTCATCCTGTGGTATCAATTAATTACTTGTGACACCGGATAGGCCTATATGGCTGGCTTAAATGACTGCGTAAAGTACAGTCGCCATGTTTATGTAACTCTACGAGTTCCCTGAAACAGCAACCGCACACATTAATGGAAATAGAAGCTCTGTGTCAGGTGGCATCACATCGATTCTACTTGCAGTGTTAACAGTAATATTGTGACCGCGGATAGATTCCAAAGCAGCAAACTTAGTGACGGTAACAACACATAATATATTATTTGCCCTAGTCATGTGAAAGAACTGCGCGTGTTCTTAATATATTTCCGTGCACAACTATGATGGCAAAACACATAGAAATCCCATTAGGAAAAATCGCGCTGGGGATTTCCTACGCAAGGAGGGTTCCCTCGTATGCTGCGACGTGATTTTCAGTGGCGACGGTGACTTCAACGACGCACGGACCTAGCGGTCGCAACACAGGCTCATCCGTCACGGCCGCCCTACACACCAGCGAGTGGGTTCTTGTACCATTTCTGCGCCAAATCCGTCGACCTTTCTTTCACGGTTGACTTCAGAAAATCTGGTGCACTGGCTTCTCCCACCCAACCCAGCCGGTGCTGTAGGCATGTTCTCCCACAGGAACAACATAGAAATTTATGTCTGTTGAGTTCACTGGCAAGCTCGATTTTGCACGGGTCCAGAGACTGAAAACATCTCAGTCTTTTTCACCGCGTTTAAACTTAACGGCATCACTCTAACTTCTATATCTATATCTACATGGATACTCTGCATATCACATTTAAATGCCTGGCAGAGGGTTCATCGAACCACCTTCAAAATTCTCTATTATTCATCTACATCTACATCTACATCCATACTCCGCAAGCCACCTGACGGTGTATGGCGGAGGGTACGTTGAGTACCTCTATCGGTTCTCCCTTCTATTCCAGTCTCGTATTGTTCGTGGAAAGAAGGATTGTCTGTATGCCTCTGTGTGGGCTCTAATCTCTCTGATTTTATCCTCATGGTCTCTTCGCGAGATATACGTAGGAGGGAGTAATATACTGCTTGACTCTTCGGAGAAGGTATGTTCTCGAAACTTTAACAAAAGCCCGTACCGAGCTACTGAGCGTCTCTCCTGCAGAGTCTTCCACTGGAGTTTATCTATCATCTCCGTAACGCTTTCGCGATTACTAAATGATCCTGTAACGAAGCGCGCTGCTCTCCGTTGGATCTTCTCTATATCTTCTATCAACCCTATCTGGTACGGATCCCACACTGCTGAGCAGTATTCAAGCAGTGGGCGAACAAGCGTACTGTAACCTACTTCCTTTGTTTTCGGATTGCATTTCCTTAGGATTCTTCCGATGAATCTCAGTCTGGCATCTGCTTTACCGACGATCAACATTATATGCTTATTCCATTTTAAATCACTGCTAATGCGTACTCCCAGATAATTTATGATATTAACTGCTTCCAGTTGCTGACCTATTTTGTAGCTTAATGATAAAGGATCTATTTTTCTGTTTATTCGCAGCACATTACACTTGTCTACATTAAGATTCAATTGCCATTCCCTGCACCATGCGTCAATTCGCTGCAGATCCTCCTGCATTTCAGTACAATTTTCCATTCTTACAACCTCTCGATACACCACAGCATCATCTGCAAAAAGCCTCAGTGAACTTCTGATGTCATCCACCAGGTCATTTATGTAATTATTCCAGTCTCGTGTAGCGCGTGGAAAGAACGAACACCTGTATCTTTCGGTACGAGCTCTGATTTCCCTTATTTTATCATGCTGATTGTTTCTTCCTATGTAAGTTGGTGTCAATTTTCGCATTCAGAGGAGAAAGTTGGTGACTGGAATTTCTTGTTTTAATGATGTCCACTCAGAATCCTGTATCATTTCAGTGACACACTCTTCCCTATTTCGCGATAATACAAAACTTGCCACCGTTCTTTGAACTTTTTAGATGTACTCCGTCAACCCTATCTGGTAAGGATCCCACATGGCGCAGCAGTATTCTAAAAGAGGGCGGACAAGCGTAGTGAGGGCAGTCTCCTTAGTAGATCGGTTACGTTTTCTAAGTATCCTGCCAGTAAAACGAAATCTTTGGTTAGCGTTCCCCACAACATTTTCTATGTGTTCCTTCCAATTTAAGTTGCTCGTAAATGTATTTCCTAGGTATTTAATTGAATTTACGGCCTTCAGATTTGACTAATTTATCGAGTGACTGAAGTTTAACGGAATCCTTTTAGCACTCATGTGGATGACCTTACATTTTTCGTTATTTAGGGTCAATTGCCAATTTTCGCACCTTACAGATATCTTTTCCAAATCGTTTTCCAATTTGTTATGATCGTCTGACGACTTTATTTAGTTGATAAACGACAGCATCATCTGCAAACAATCTAAGACGGCTGCTCAGATTGACGACCAAATTGTTTATATACAGCGTAAGTCCAACCCCATGAACCATGGACCTTGCCGTTGATGGGGAGGCTTGCGTGCCTCAGCCATACGGATAGCCGTACCGTAGGTGAGAGGCCAGACAAACGTGTGGTTCCTGAAGAGGGGCAGCAGCCTTTTCAGTAGTTGCAAGGGCAGCAGTCTGGATGATTGGCTGATCTGGCCTTGTAACACTAACCAAAACGGCCTTGCAGTGCTGGTACTGCGAACGGCTGAAAGCAAGGGGAAACTACGGCCGTAATTTTCCTCTAGGGTATGCTGCTTTACTGTATGGTTAAATGATGATGGCGTCCTCTTGGGTAAAATATTCCGCAGGTAAAGTAGCCCCCCATTGGGATCTCCGGGCGGGTACTACTCAAGAGGATGTCGTTATCAGGAGAAAGGAAACTGGCGTTCTACGGATCGGAGCGTGGAATGTCAGATCCCTTAATCAGGCAGGTAGGTTAGAAAATTTAAAAAGGGAAATGGATAGGTTAAAGTTAGATATAGTGGGAATTAGTGAAGTTCGGTGGCAGGAGGAACAAGACTTCTGGTCAGATGACTACAGTGTTATAAACACAAAATCAAGTAGGGGTAATGCAGGAGTAGGTTTAATAATGAATAGGAAAATAGGAATGCGGGTAAGCTACTACAAACAGCATAGTGAACGCATTATTGTGGCCAAGATAGATACGAAGACCACGCCTACTACAGTAGTACAAGTTTATATGCCAACTAGCTCTGCAGAAGACGAAGGAATTGAAGAAATGTATGATGAAATAAAAGAAATTATTCAGATAGTGAAGGGTGACGAAAATTTAATAGTCATGGGTGACTGGAATTCGGTAGTAGGAAAAGGGAGAGAAGGAAACGTAGTAGGTGAATATGGATTGGGGCTAAGAAATGAAAGAGGGAGCTGCCTGATAGAATTTTGCACAGAGCACAACTTAATCATAGCTAACACTTGGTTCAAGAATCATGAAATAAGGTTGTATACATGGAAGAACCCTGGAGATTCTAAAAGGCATCAGATAGATTATATAATGGTAAGACAGAGATTTAGGAACCAGGTTTTAAATTGTAAGACATTTCCAGGGGCAGATGTGGACTCTGACCACAATCTATTGGTTATGACCTGTAGACTAAAACTGAAGAAACTGCAAAAAGGTGGGAATTTAAGGAGATGGGACCTGGATAAACTGAAAGAACCGGAGGTTGTAGAGAGTTTCAGGGAGAGCATAAGGGAACAATTGACAAGAATGGGGGAAAGAAATACAGTAGAAGAAGAATGGGTAGCTCTGAGGGATGAAGTAGTGAAGGCAGCAGAGGATCAAGTAGGTAAAAAGACGAGTGTTAGTAGAAATCTTTGGTAACAGAAGATATATTAAATTTAATTGACGAAAGGAGAAAATATAAAAATGCAGTAAATGAAGCAGGCAAAAATGTGAGGATGTAGCGGCTTATCTCACTAGGGGTAAGATAGATACTGCCTACAAGAAGATTAAAGAGACCTTTGGAGATAAGAGAACCACTTGCATGAACATCAAGAGCTCAGATGGAAACCCAGTTCTGAGCAAGAAGGGAAAGCAGAAAGGTGGAAGGAGTATATAGAAGGTCTATACAAGGGCGATGTACTTGAGGACAACATGATGGAAATGGAAGAGGATGTAGATGAAGACGAAATGGGAGATAAGATACTGCGTGAAGAGTTTGATAGAGCACTGAAAGACCTGAGTCGAAACAAGGCCCCGGGAGTAGACAACATTCCATTGGAACTACTGACGGCCTTGGGAGAGCCAGTCCTGACAAAACTCTACCATCTGGTGAGCAAGATATATGAAACAGGCGAAATACCCTCAGACTTCATGAAGAATATAATAATTCCAATCCCAAAGAAAGCAGGTGTTGACAGATGTGAAAATTACGGAACTATCAGTTTAATGAGCCACGGCTGCAAAATAATAATGCGAATTCTTTACAGACGAATGGAAAAACTGGTAGAAGCCGACCTTGGGGAAGATCAGTTTGTATTCCGTAGAAATGTTGGAACACGTGAGGCAATACTGACCCTACGACTCATCTTAGAAGCTAGATTAAGGAAGGGAAAACCTACGTTTCTAGCAATTGTAGACTTAGAGAAAGCTTTTGACAATGTTGACTGGAATACTCTCTTTCAAATTCTGAAGGTGGCACGGGAAAAATACAGGAAGTGGAAGGCTATTTACAATTTGTACAGAAACCAGATGGCAGTTAGAAGAATCGAGGGGCATGAAAGGGAAACAGTGGTTGGGAAGGGAGTGAGACAGGGCTATAGCCTATCCCCGATGTTATTCAATCTGTATATTGAGCAAGCAGTGATGGAAACAAAAGAAAAATTCGGAGTAGTTATTAAAATCCATGGAGAAGAAATAAAAACTTTGAGGTTCGCCGATGACATTGTAATTCCGTCAGAGACGGCAAAGGACTTGGAAGAACAGTTGAACGGAATGGATAGTGTCTTGAAAGGACGATATAAGAGGAACATCAACAAAAGCAAAACGAGGATAATGGGATGTAGTCGAATTAATTCGGCCGATGCTGCGGGAATTAGATTAGGAAATGAGACACTGAAAGTAGTAAAGGAGTTTTGCTATTTGGGGAGAAAAATAACTGATGATGGTCGAAGTCTATCACTTGGTCCACTCTAACAGGCATTAAGGGGCCGTCGATTTTCCTCGGACGAAGTAGTAGAAGAAGCGGTGCATTCCTGGCTCGCAGCTCAACCGATAACTTTCTTTCGTGAGGGCATCAGGAAGCTTGTATAACAATGGACCAAGTACGTTTTAGCGCAAGAAGACTATATCGATAAGTGATGTTCTTGTAAGTTTCCTAGTTTATTACAATAAAATTTTATAACTACTTTGCGGATAATAATTTACTTACCCTCGTAGATAAGGAACAGTAAAGAGCCTACAACACTACCCTGGAGAACGCCAGAAATCACTTCTGTTTTACTCGATGACTTGCCGTCAGTTACTATGGACTGTGACCTGTCTGACAGGAAATCACGAATCCAGTCACTTAACTGAGACGATATTCCTGTTCGAGGAAGCGGTATTTGTACAAAATTCCTCCCAAACCGAGGACGAGAACCACGTGTTGTCAAGTTTGCGCAATGCCGCTCCACTACCAGTTCCCTCGCACTCGTCATTGACAATTTTCAAACATGTCTATAAGCATCTAACATTACATCAATATCACACATCCATCTCCGTGGTGACGAATCAAAATATTAGTATGACTACAGTTTCTTAATTGGTATCGCTCTCGCCAGCTTCATAAACAGAACAGCGGTACCTGACCTCCATTTCTTACTCGCTGTTTGCAGCATTTGCTGCTTTTCCCACTTGTAGCATTGCGTAACGTATTGTTACGCCCCAGTTCTGCAGTTTTCGCACAGAATAGCGCTCTGTCCTGCTGCCTGTCAGTCTATGCAACTGCGCAGCTGCCTCTCGCCTTTGCTGCGTCAGAGGCGGCGGTTGCTGCAGTGTTTCCGCTAATCCTTTCTCCGATGCAGCAGCCTTCCACTGAGTACTCCTAAACCTGTTAGTAAAGCGCTTAATTTCCAGCCATATATCTCTGCCTGGTGTTTGTTTTGCGGAAGTCTAACAAAAGTCTTCTTACTTCCCTGTGATTTCAGAAGTCGCTCCGTTGTGTATGCCCCATATTTAAAATAGAAACTATGTTTTATGTTGATGTACTGCTGTGCGTTAATTATATGGCCCTATTGGCTCTAAGAGCATTCTGCTCAGGGTGGCCTTTGAAGCCTTCTTTGCTTCTGTCGGTTTTGTGGTGTTGACCTTGACCTTCTAGTTTCAAAGCCGGTGGCTTGTGGAGGAAACATATTTGCTGCTGTCAAGTGTTTCGTTTCATCAGCCACTGCACTCCCAAGTTACCTTCTACGTACCCCTTCCAGACCTGAGAATTAAATTTCCTTCTATTCCATGTACAGATGTTACAGTAAGCTTCAGAGGACAATGCTGTCCAAAAAAATAGTAAATGATCCGATCTTATGGGCTCCTGTTGTAAGACCGGAACAACAGCCAGTTCGACTGATGTAAATTATGTCCATTGCTGACTCTGCTCCACTATGCTCATCGATGAGAGCTACTGATCTACATCATCATCATCATCATCAGTTTTCTGCTATGTTAGCAGGTCCTTTGCCTCTTCATATTCTGCGATCCATTGCTTCCTTCTTAAGGCTGCCATATTTTGTAGCGTCCATCACGCCATCCAGTATCTGAAATCTCTTCCTACCTCGCTTCCTTTTCCCTTCTACATATGCTTCTAAAACTGTTTCTATCAGTCCATCATTCTTTCTTAATATAAGCCCAATCCAATTTCTTTTTCTTCTTTTTATTACATCTAGTAACTGTCTTTTCTCTCCCACTCTTTTCAGTACCTCTTCATTTTTTACCCTGTCGATCCAACTTATTCTTTCCATCCTCCGCCATATCCACATCTCAAAAGCCTCCATCCTTTCTCTGTCTTTCTTCCTCAAAGTCCATGTTTCAGCGCCATACAGAAGAATACTCCATACAAAACATTTTATGAGTCTTTTCCTCAGTTCTCTGTCCAGACTGCTGCAGAAAATTCTCCTTTTCTTATAAAATGCCTCTTTTGCCATTGCTGTCCTTGTTTCGATTTCTATGCTGCACTTCCAGTCGGTGTCTATCCTGCTTCCAAGATACTAAAAATTTTGCACCTGATCTAATATTTCTCCATTCAGCATATTTTTTTTCTTTATTACCTCCTAGTGCCAATACTTTTGTTTTCTTTGTGTTAATTTTCATTCGATAATTTTTTCCGTTAGCTTCAATGGTGTCCACTAAAACCTGTAGTTCTTTTTCCCCTGTGGCTAGAAGGACCATGGCATCAGCCTACTCTGCTTCCTTCAATTTCTACTCCTTTGTCGTCTAATGAAGGTTGGTCAATCATCCACACTGTCTACTAAATTTCTATTATCTGAACATTTTTCAATGGTCTTGGTTTCGGAGATCTACTAATTAACAAAAGCGGCAACTTACGATCTCCAGAGGTACTTCAGCAAACAACGATCGTATTCTATCTTTTGATTTCTTATAACCTGGATTGGAAGCTCTGTTTATAGCTGCTAGTGTTTTAGTCGGAAGCATTCTGTAACTGAGTCCCGAGAAACATGTTTCTTTCTCCATCCGCCGATGTTTTAATGTCTCTTGACGACTATCATGATAACATTGTTAAGACCTCTTGCAGAAGAACGTGATCATCAAATACTGAACTCTGCATACTTCTTTGGTAAACTGGAATTACTGACACTGAACAGTTCTGATTTATTTGTCAGTTTGGATGTGGTTTCCTTATTCACATGGGTTCCCCTTTCAGAACCTTATCTCTTATTGGCAAAAGTTTTGATAAAGAGGCTTCAGCTTTATTCGGACATGATAAGGCCTCGCCATACTTTTCATTTAATGACGAATTTTTCGAATAGACTGACGGTGTCGATACGGCTAGTCCATTTTCGCTTAGTGGCCAATTTGTTTGTTGAGGACTTCGAGGAAAAGCCGCTATAATCTGTTAGTTTGAAGACCAATGAACTTTGGAGGTACGTTGACGACACGTTTATGCTGTGGACCCTTGTTGAAGATAAAGTATAAGAATCTTTAAATCTTCTAAATTCCATTCACGAACAAATCAAGTTTACAATGTAAATCTAAAAGAAGGGATGTCTTCCGTTTTCGGGTGTTTTCTTTCGTCGCAAAGGCAATGGCGCTTTGCGACATGCCGTTTATCGGAAGCCGACGCATGCGTATTTATTTTTGCGTAAAAATAGCGGCCGCGATTCTTCCCAGACGATAAGCATCCGCAGTACTTTGATTTACAGAGCACTTGCTGTGGTTAAGGAATATTGATCAGATACCATGTGTCTACTTGGACAGTTTCTACTGACACATAATAATAACATTATTTACCTTTGATGATGACATAAGTCGAAACGCGTAAAGCATACTGAAATTATAAAATTTACGTCAAGACATCTCAGCGTGTTTAAGCGCATCCGATCCCCGCTTTGTCTCACAGTATCAAAGATGTAGTTGCGGCCGAAGGTGGTTATTTGATTTATTTTGGAGAATTTTTTCTTATCGTGATCCATGATGTTTGTTTCAACGTTCTTTCTCCTATATCTTCATGATATATATTTTAGTGTTCTGCCTTGTGATTGGCTTAATGCAGCCTGCCATGAATTTTCTTCCTGTGCTATCCTCTTCATCGCAGAGTAGCGCTTGCAGCCTGCGTCCTAAATTGCTTGGTGGAAGTATTCCAATCTCTGTCTTCCTCTATAGCTCTATAGCTTTTACCCCCTGCAACTCTCTCTAGTACGATGACAGTTATTCCGTTATGTCTTAACAGATGTTCTACTATCCTGTTCTTTCTTCTTGCCACTATTTTCCGTATATTCCTACTCTCCCTGATTGTCTGGAGAACCTGCTCATTCATTACCTAATCAGTTTACCTTATTTTCAACATCCTTCTGTAGCAACACATCTAAAATGGTTCGATTCTCTTCTTTTCCTTTTTTTCCACAGTCCAGCCTCGCTATCACAAAATGCTGTCATCCAAATGTACAATCTCAGAAATTTCTTCCTCACACTAATGTATATGTTTGATACTGCTTGACTTCTCTTGGCCAAGAATGCCCTTATTTCCAGTGCTAGTCTGCCTTTGATGTCCGCCTCGCTCCGTCCGTCATTGGTTATTTATTAACTTCGTCTACTCCGTGATCACCAATTCTGATGCTAAGTTTCCCGCTTTCTTCATTTCTGCTACTTCTCATCATTTTCGTCTTCTGTTTAGTCACGGTCCATATTCTGTACTCATTAGACTGTACATTCCATTCAGCAGATCCTGTAACTCTTCTTCACTTACACTGAGGATATCAATGTCATCAACGAATATTATAATTGATATTCTTTCATCATGACTTTTAATTCCGCTCCTGAACCTTTGTTGTATTTCCGTCATTGCTTCTTCGATGTTCAGATTGAACAGTAGGGGCGAAAGATTACATCCTTGCCTTACACCCTTTTAAAGCAGAGCACATCCTACTTGGTATTCCACTCCTATTGTTCCCTCGTGGCTCTTGTACATGTTATATATTAAACTTCCTGGCAGATTAAAACTGTGTGCCCGACTGAGACTCGAACTCGGTACTTTTGCCTTTTGCGGGCATGTGCTCTACCATCTGAGCTACCGAAGCACGACTCACGCCCGGTACTCACAGCCTTACTTCTGCCAGTATCTCGTCTCCTACCTTCCAAACTTTACAGAAGCTCTCCTGCGCAGGAGACGAGATACTGGCAGAAGTAAGGCTGTGAGTACCGGGCGTGAGTCGTGCTTCGGTAGCTCAGATGGTAGAGCACTTGCCCGCGAAAGGCAAAGGTCCCGAGTTCGAGTCTCGGTCGGGTACACAGTTTTAATCTGCCAGGAAGTTTCATATCAGCGCACACTCCGCTGCAGAGTGAAAATCTCATTCTGATGTTATATATTACCTGTCTATTCCTACGGCTTATTTTTCTCAGAGATTCGAATATCTTGCATCATTCGACACTGTCAAACGTCTTTCCCAAGTCTACAAACCCTATGAATGTATCTTCATTTTTCTTGAATCTTGCTTCCATTATTACCCACCCCAGAATTGCCTGTCTGGTACCTTTACCTTTCCTAAAGCCAAAGTGATGATCATCTAATACATCCTCAGTGTCCTCTTACAGTCTTTTGTATATTTTTCTTGACAGCAACCTCAATGGATAAACTGTTAAGATGACTGTGCGATAATTCTAACACTTGTCAGCTCTTGTAATCTCCGGAATTGTGTGGATTATGTTTCTGCGGAAGTCAGATGGTATGTCGCCAGACATACATTCTACACAAAAACTTGAATAATCATTTTGTTGCCACCTCCTCCAATGTTTTTAGAAATTCTGATGGAAAGTTACTACCCCTTCTGCCTTATTCGATCTTAAGTCTCACACTGCACTTTAAAAATCTTATTCTGAAACTGAATCCCCTAAGTCTTCTATAGAGATTCCTGTTTCTTCTTCTATCACGCCATCAGGCAAGTCTTTCCCTCATACAGGTCTTCGATGTACTCTTTCCACTCACCCGCTCTCTTCCCTGCATTTAACAGAACAATATCCTTGCACTCTTAGTGTTACTACCCTTTCCTTTAATTTCACCGAATGTTGTCTTCACTTTCCTGTAAGTTGAGTCAGTCCTTCAGACAGGAATTTCATTTTCGATTTCCTTATAAATTTTCATGCAGTGATTTTATCTTAGCTTCCCTACACTTTGTGTTTATTCCATTCTTAGTGACTTGTATTTCTGTGTTTCTGAAATTCCTAAACACTTTTTACTTCCTTCTTTCGTCGAACAACTGTAGTATTTCTTCTGTTATCCATGGGTTTTTCGCAGTTACCTTCTCTATACTTATGTTTTTCTTTCCAACTTCCGTGATTGCCATTTTGAGAGATGCCCATTGCTCTTCAACTGTACAGCCCACTGAGCTATTCCTTATCGCAGTATCTATAGACTCAGAGAACTTCAAACGTATGTCTCCAATCCTTAGTGCTTCAGTATTCCACTTCAATGCTCATTGATTCTTCCTGACCAGTCTCTTAAATTGTGATCGAATCTTCATCTGCTCCTGGGTAAGCCTTCCAATTCAGAACCTGATATCGGTGTCTCTGACTGACCGTGATGTAATCTAATTGAAGACTTCCTGTAAGTCCTGTCCTTTTCCAAGTATATCTCCCTTCTCTTGTGATTCTTGGGCAGAGTATTCCCTATTACTAGCTGAAATTTATTGCAGAACACAATTAGTCTTCCTCCTATCTCATTCCTAACACCAAGCCCATTTTCTCCACTTACTTCTACTCCTTCTCCTAAATCCACATTCCATCCTCCATGATTATTAGATTTTCATCTCCCTCTAAGTACTGAATCACTTTCAATATCCTCCTACATTTTGACTATCTCTTCATATTCAGCTTGCGACGTCGGCATGTATACTTAAACTATCGTTGAGGGTGTTACTTTTCTGTCAATTCTTATGAGAACAACTCTATCACTGAACTGTTCACCGTAACTCACTCTCTGCCTTACATTCGTATTGGTAAGGAATCCTACTCCCGTTATACCATCTTCAGCATGCTGTTGATATTACTCTACACTCATTTGACCAGAAATCCTCGTCTTATTTCCATTTCACTTCACTGCCCCCATTATATCTTGATTGAACCTTACCATTTTTCTTTTCAGATTTTCTAGTTTCCCTACTATTTTCAAACTTCTGGCATTTTACGACCCGACTGGTAGAATATTATCCTTTCGTTGGTTATTCAATCCTTTTTTCTTGGTCACCTCTCCCTTGACAGTCCCTCTGCCTCTTTGACATGGGTGCTGGCTGAATGATTGTGACTTCTTGTGCCAGAAGTCTTCGGCCACCGTTGCTGATGATTTGAATTCAAAATTTAAGCGATGGTGCTCGAAACCGGGACCGACGTCGTTTTGATTACCAATCAAAGACGCTACCACTAGAGCCTAGATTAATCTGTGAGAATTCCCCTATTCCATGATGACAAAAGGCTTGCTCTCTCGGCTATAAGCATATGTTCCTGGTTCGACGACCACTTGGGCACCGTTTTACCTTTCAACTAGCTTGCGAAGTCACCGACCTTAACATTACAGGATATGTCTGGGACTGTTTGAAACTTAGCAATAAACGTCCCATGAATCTGGTACCTCCTCGGAGTATAAGCACGTACGGGAGGCATGTACTGCATACGGCATACCGGAAGAAACACGTCGACTCTCTCCCTCGACCTATTGAGGACATGGAAAATGCTGGAACTGTGTTACATGGTCTTAGCGCGATGTCTGCAGTGGCAACGAAATACTAGTCCGGTGGGTAACTCAGTGCAACTACCACTCCCTAGCTGTCGGTGCTGTTTGTTAGTCAAGTAGCGTCAGAGTCTCCGATGTAGAGTAACGAAATTACTTGAGAAATTTAATCCACTGATGTGCGAAACTTAAGGACGAAAATAATTTTCGCACGATATACCGCTGCCAGGAATCATAGTTCAATGGAATTTCGACCATACATAGGAAGAGCTGCTATAGTTCCGTAGTTAATGGAAAGAATGATAGGAACTGAGGATGGGTTGGTAAGGAGGTCCCGTGTTAAAGCGTACCGCTCCTGCATTTGGCACCATTGACAAGTGCTGGATGGCGTTTGGTAAATGTGAAAGTGCTTCAACACGTCCCGCCAACGCGTCCAGCACGTGTTCAACGGGATTTATGTTGGGGGTTACGGGCAGGCCTGTCTATTCGCCAGATATCTTGTCAGACCAAGAACTGCTCCAACTGCGCTCTACTTTTACGATATGCATAACGTGTTCCTACTTCTCGCAACGTGAGGACTCGTCCAGCATTGTCGAACATCATCGATTTGGTGGTCGACGCGTTATGGTGTGGCAACGCAAAATGTTGTTTGGGCGGAAGGACTTGATAATCTTCGAACACAATTCGCAGAAATCAACGTCATTGTGGCACTGTACTCCTTCCCCACATCCGACTTCCCAGGGGTGCATTCGGACAAGACCTCATTTTTATGGACACTACTGGCCATTAAAATTGCTACACCACGAAGATGACGTGCTACAGACGCGAAATTTAACCGACAGGAAGAAGATGCTGTGATATGCAAATGATTAGCTTTTCAGAGCATTCACACAAGGTTGGCGCCGGTGGCGGCACCTACAACGTGCTGACATGAGGAAAGTTTCCAACCGATTTCTCATACACAAACAGCAGTTGACCGACGTCGCCTGGTGAAACGCTGTTGTGATGCCTCGTGTAAGGAGGAGAAATGCGTACCATCACGTTTCCGACTTTGATAAAGGTCGGATTGTAGCCTGTCGCGACTGCAGTTTATCGTACCGCGACACTGCTGCACGCGTTGGTCGAGATCCAATGACTGTTAGGAGAACATGGAATCGGTGGGTTCAGGAGGGTAATACGGAACGCAGTGCTGGATCCCAACGACCTCGTATCACTAGCAGTCGAGATGACAGGCATCTTATCCGCATGGCTGTAACGGATGGTGCAGCCACGTCTCGATCCTTGAGTCAAGAGATGGGGTCGTTTGCAAGACAACAACCATCTGCACGAACAGCTCGACCATGGTTGCAGCAGCATGGACGATCAGCTCGGAGACCGTGGCTGCGGTTACCCTTGACGCTGCATCACAGACAGGAGCGCCTGCGATGGTGTACTGAACGACGAACCTGGGTGCACGAGTGGTGAAACGTCATTTTTTCGGATGAATCCAGGTTCTGTTTACAACATCACGATGGTCACATCCGTGTTTGGCGACATCGCGGTGAACGCACATTGGAAGCGTGTATTCGTCATCGCCATACTGGCGCATCACCCGGCGTGATGGTATGAGGTACCATCGGTTACACGTCTCGGTCACCTCTTGTTCGCATTGACGGCACTTTGAACAGTGGACGTTACATTTCAGACGTGTTACGACCCGTGGCTCTACCCTTCATTCGTTCCCTTCGAAACCCTATAGTTTAGAAGGATAATGCACGACCGCATGTTGCAGGTCCTGTACGGGCCTTTCTGGATACAGAAAATGTTCGACTGCTGTCCCGGCCAGCACGTTCTCCAGATCTCTCAACAATTGAAAACGTCTGGTCAATGGTACCCGAGCAAATGGCTCGTGAGAATACGCCAGTCACTACTCTTGACGAACTGTGGTATTGTGTTGAAGCTGCATGGGCAGCTGTACCTGTACATGTCATCCAAGCTCTGTTTGACTCAATGTCCAGGAGTATCAAGGCCGTTAATACGGCCAGAGGTGGTTGTTCTGGGTACTGATTTCTCAGGATCTATGCACCCATATTACGTGAAAATGTAATCACATATCAGTTCTAGTACTATGTTTGCCCAATGAATACCCGTTTATCATCTGCATTTATTCTTGGTGTAGCAATTATAATGACCAGTAGTGGATAACAAGGCGCGACCACATCGAAGGGTGTAGTGGGAGGAACTCTTGAAACGAGAGGATATTCGGTTTATGGACTGGCCTGCCCGTTCCCCCGACTTAAATCTCATCGTGCACGTGTGGAATGCGTTGGGTGACGTACTGCAGCAAGTTCACTTGCGTCAATTACCATCCAGCAGTTGTCAAAGTCGCCGGTAGAGGAACGGAGTGTTCTACCACAGGAGCTCCTTACCAACCTTACAGCCAGCTTGGGATGGCGTTGCAGGGATACACCATGTGATCAAAAGTATCCGGTCACCCCCAAAGCCGGCTGTTGTGGCCAAGCGGTTCTAGTCGCTTTAGTCTGGAACCGAACGACCGCTACGGTCGCAGTTTCGAATCCTGCCTCGTGAATGGATTGGTGTAATGTACTTAGGTTAGTTAGGTTAAGTAGTTCTAAGTTCTAGGGAACTGATGACCTCAGATGTTAAGTCGCATAGTGCTCAGAGCCATTTGAACCATTTGAACACCCCCCAAAAAATACGTTTTTCATATTAGGTGCACTGTGCTGCCGCCTACTGCCAGGTACTCCATATCAGCGACCTGAGTAGTCATTAGACGGCGTGAGAGAACAGAATGGGACGCTGCGCGGAACTCAGGGAATTCGAACGTGGTCAGGTAATTGGGTGTCACTTGTGTCGTACGTCTGCACTCGAGATTTCCACACTCCTAAACATCCCTAGGTCCACTGTTTCCAATGTGATAATGAAGTGGAAACGCGAAGAGACACGTACCGCACAAAAGCGCACAGGCCGACCTCTTCTGTTGACTGACAGAGACCGCCGACAGTTGAAGAGGGTCGTAATGTGTAACAGGCACACATCTGTCCAGACAATCACGCAGGAATTCGAGACAGCATAAGAACCACAGCAAGTACTACGAAAGTTACGCGTGAGATGAGAAAACAGAGATTTGATGGTCGAGCGACTGCTCATAAGCCAACCATCACGCCGGTAAATGCCAAACGACGCCTCGCTTGGTGTAAGGAGCGCAAACGTTGGAAAATTAAACATTGGAGAAACGGTGTGTCGAGAGACGAATCACGGTACACAATGTGGCGATCCGATGGCGGGGGTGTGGGTATGGCGAATGCCTGGTGAACGTCATCTGCCAGCGTGTGTAGTGCCAACAGTAAAATTCGGAGGCGGTCGTGTTACGGTGTGCTTGTGTTTTTCACGAAGGGTCTTGTACCCCTTTTTGTTTTGCGTGGCACTATCACAGTGCAGGCCTACACTGATGTTTTAAGCACGCCGAAGAGCAATTCGGGGATTGCAATTGCTTCTTTCTTATCACGATCCAGCACCAGTTCATAATGCATGTTCCGCCGCGGAGTGGTTACACGACAATAACATCCCTGTAATGGACTAGTGTAGTGTAACGACGCAAGTTTTGTATAAATGATTTTCTTTTAACATATGACCATGTGCAGACTTCGTTACCTACGTCAGTTACAACACACTTCAAAATTATTTAAATTCTTTTTAAATTGCCTCTGAATGGTTCTTGAACGAAACTGTAAAACATCATCATTTGAGTCGTATGAGCAGAATTACTTCACGCAGTCCAATTTGTTTGTGCAAACTTTTTCCAATTTAGATGTCGTTTTGTTTCTTCTCTGAAATTACACTCCTGGAAATGGAAAAAAGAACACATTGACACCGGTGTGTCAGACCCACCATACTTGCTCCGGACACTGCGAGAGGGCTGTACAAGCAATGATCACACGCACGGCACAGCGGACACACCAGGAACCGCGGTGTTGGCCGTCGAATGGCGCTAGCTGCTCAGCATTTGTGCACCGCCGCCGTCAGTGTCAGCCAGTTTGCCGTGGCATACGGAGCTCCATCGCAGTCTTTAACACTGGTAGCATGCCGCGACAGCGTGGACGTGAACCGTATGTGCAGTTGACGGACTTTGAGCAAGGGCGTATAGTGGGCATGCGGGAGGCCGGGTGGTCGTACCGCCGAATTGCTCAACACGTGGGGCGTGAGGTCTCCACAGTACATCGATGTTGTCGCCAGTGGTCGGCGGAAGGTGCACGTGCCCGTCGACCTGGGACCGGACCGCAGCGACGCACGGATGCACGCCAAGACCGTAGGATCCTACGCAGTGCCGTAGGGGACCGCACCGCCACTTCCCAGCAAATTAGGGACACTGTTGCTCCTGGGGTATCGACGAGGACCATTCGCAACCGTCTCCATGAAGCTGGGCTACGGTCCCGCACACCGTTAGGCCGTCTTCCGCTCACGCCCCAACATCGTGCAGCCCGCCTCCAGTGGTGTCGCGACAGGCGTGAATGGAGGGACGAATGGAGACGTGTCGTCTTCAGCGATGAGAGTCGCTTCTGCCTTGGTGCCAATGATGGTCGTATGCGTGTTTGGCGCCGTGCAGGTGAGCGCCACAATCAGGACTGCATACGACCGAGGCACACAGGGCCAACACCCGGCATCATGGTGTGGGGAGCGATCTCCTACACTGGCCGTACACCACTGGTGATCGTCGAGGGGACACTGAATAGTGCACGGTACATCCAAACCGTCATCGAACCCATTGTTCTACCATTCCTAGACCGGCAAGGGAACTTGCTGTTCCAACAGGACAATGCACGTCCGCATGTATCCCGTGCCACCCAACGTGCTCTAGAAGGTGTAAGTCAACTACCCTGGCCAGCAAGATCTCCGGATCTGTCCCCCATTGAGCATGTTTGGGACTGGATGAAGCGTCGTCTCACGCGGTCCGCACGTCCAGCACGAACGCTGGTCCAACTGAGCCGCCAGGTGGAAATGGCATGGCAAGCCGTTCCACAGGACTACATCCAGCATCTCTACGATCGGCTCCATGGGAGAATAGCAGCCTGCATTGCTGCGAAAGGTGGATATACACTGTACTAGTGCCGACATTGAGCATGCTCTGTTGCCTGTGTCTATATGCCTGTGGTTCTGTCAGTGTGATCATGTGATGTATCTGACCCCAGGAATGTGTCAATAAAGTTTCCCCTTCCTGGGACAATGAATTCACGGTGTTCTTATTTCAATTTCCAGGAGTGTATATTAATGCAAGTTATCTGATTTAACAAATATTAGAACCACATTGAATAAACTTTCAGATTCAAACTCGCGATTAACGTTGTCGCAATTAATAATCTTGTCAAATAAATTAATAATTCATTAACATAATTCATCATAAATAAATTCTCGGATCACGTATTCAAACTTTGGTAGCATCCACTAGTTTATTATCTTCCTACATATAGGCGTGAACCTGAGCCTTGACAAGATAGGACTGGCCATTTACAACATGATTAAACTTTCTATGACATCATTGTTGTATAAACATTACAAATTTTTATTTTTCCAGTTTTTAGAAGCACGACGCAACAACTCGGTTTCAGGATCTTCTGTTGCTCTTTGGCTGTCGACCCGCGACGTATAGTGGCCAGCAATTTTCTCTCTGGTCCCGGCAGTGAAGATGCTGTCTCCGTTCGTTGCGCCGCGCTCTCCGTACATGAAACATGAAAAATTAAATACAAAACTTTAGACAATTCACAACTGTTACAAAAATACATAAAAAAACACTAAATTAACTTATATTCATCTGCAAACTGGGCTGACACTGGTTGATGGGTGACGCTTCAATTTCGCGTCCCACTACATACCCCACCCACAAGCTCAGTTTGTCAGGTTTTAACCGAAAATAAAACTTCTTCTATATAAAATATTTAACTATTAATATTATACATTTTTCTCACATTTTTCGTAATCTAAAGATCTTGCTCTTAGATAGATTCAATCCTTTTATGACAATATTGTTGTGAGTATCTATCATTTACTTTTAATTGTGCTATTATTGTAATTCACAACCGAATATATGGAGATTACTCCTTTTCATTTAATAGTTGCTAGTAAATAATAATTTAGTATGTTCTTTAACGTTGTTACATTAGGACAGAGCGTTCAAATTGTGATAGGTTAGTTTCAGTTTTATTCATTTACTAGAGTTATTCTTTCTAAAATGTGTATTACTAATAAGTTTCTCTTATTAACTAATAGTACTATTTACTTTACGTCGTTCTTGTCCCTAATGCTTTATTTATGCCTGAGGTCAAGAAGAAATCAAGCAAAACTTTCTTTAGAATCTCGGCACGGCTTTCTTTACCTTCGGACACTTTGTTGGGTAATGGCAATTTATTTAGGAGAAACAAGCGAGAGAGTCCAGTTTGGTGTGTTCTACATTAACACTATTACAAATCTCTATTAAAGGCACTCTGGTATGTTCTCGTGAGCCATATAGATCTGGACGCCCATGGTCCCTAAAATTATTAACCATCCCCTTTGGTTCCTACTATGCGAGTAAATATAATATACACAAAATTCCTTCTGACCCAATAACAAAACTTTCTTCCATACAAATCCCCTATTAGTTATCTTTCCCTTTTTGAAGTACCGGTAGATTATTGTAGAACACTTGTTTAAACTTCCTGTCATTTCTGTAAAATGACACGTAACTATCACGAAAAACTTCACATGAATAAACTATGAACGCTCGTCCATATGTAACATATACTAAATATTAACTTATTTAGGAATGAAGGGTTTAATTTGATCGACACTATATCATCCTTTAATTACACCTGATGAAGGTTCAATAAGAAGTAACGCTTTGGTATGTACAATCTTATGTGCAACATATGGACCTCCAAAGGTAAAGAAGAATTTTCTACATTCCTTATTGATCTTCGAACTTTTAGGATGAGATCGTACTAATACAAGATCTCCTACCCGAAATGAGGGTTCTATAGCCTGTTGTTACAACTTTAAATTCTCCGTTCAGCATTTTTAACAATCAGTTCGCGAATTTTTTCGTTTCGAATGCATTGTTGGATCTCATTTACTGGTGGCCAAGGTAGAGTAGCTAGTAAAGGCTCACCTATAATTCGTTTGCCTAAAAGTTCTATAGGTGATAATCCCGTCGTTAGATGAGGCAATTCATTTAATATCTTTTCGAATTCAGGCATTAGTCTGGCCCACCGAGTATGTTTATATGCACAATAAGTTCTACATAATCGTCCTAATTCTTTCACGACTCTTTCTACTAAATTACTTTGAGGGTGACATTTCGAAATTAAGATATGTTTGATTCCATATTGTTTTATCATATCTTGAAACTTTTGACCAATAAAGGCACTACCATTGTCAGACATAAGTCGTTTAGGAATGCCCCAGTTAACAAAGTAATTGCTGTATTCGCTCGTTTCAAAGTATATAGTTTCACATGTTTGGACCAACATTCCATTACAACAAACACGTAAGTAAATCCTCCTGAACTACGAGGCAGAGGGCTGAAAAAAATCTAGTGACAGTAGATCCCACAGACCTCGAGGAATTACAGCATATAATTTATAACGCTTGGATTTGTTATTAACTTTAATCTTTTGACAGGTTTCACAAGTCCTAATAATACTTCTCACGATACGGGACATATTTTTGAAATAATAATACTTCGTTAGATGTTTAATACATTTATGAATTCCAAAATGCCCGTAACCTTATGAATATAAGTAATTAATTCGTACACAACAGTTTTAGGAATGCAGATTTTCCATCTCTGGTGTTCCCTCTGTGTTTTCCAATACAACAAGTCGTTGAAATATAACCACGCACCCCGGGTGTTAACTGTTTCCTCCCCATTTTTAAGGTTTTGTATACGTTCCCTACATTGATCGTCATTTCTTGGATTGCATCTAATAGCAGTTACTATCCGTTTAACCTTACGTTCGTTCTGCTGAGTTAGAAGGAAATAAACATGGTAATTTGTTCCTGGTTCTTCTGAAATCTTAATATTCTCCATTCCTACTGGAAGTCTCCACAAAGCATCCGAAACTACATTTTGAGATCCTTTTGTATACCTAATTTCGTACTGAAATTCTTGCAAGCATAATACCCAACGTAATAATCTACGATGAAGTAACCGACAATTGTTCAAAAAGATTAAAGCCTGATGATCAGTATATACAATTGTTTTCCTTCCAATTAATAATCCTCTAAATCTTTGAAAACGCCATACTACTACGAGAGCTTCCTTCTTGGTTACAATATAATTTCTTTTATGTTTATTTAAAGTTCTACTAGCGAATCCAATACGCTGATATAATCCATTTTCATTGGTCAGATCACCTTGGAATATTACGCAAGATACACCATAATCAGAGGCATCCGTACACATACAAAAGTCCTGATTGAAATCTGGATGGTATAACATTTTAGCTTCTGTTAACGCTCCTTTTACCTTATTAAAAACTTCCTCTTCCTCTTTTCCCCAGAGCCATACTGATTTCTCTTTTAATAAATCCAGTAATTTAGGATTAACAATATCCTGCCCTAGAAGAAATCTTCTCAGAAATCCCACCATTCCAAAGAATGATTTCAGTTGTTTCCGATTTCTAGGACTCGGGCATCGAGCAATAGCTTCAATACGTGCTGGGTCTGGCCTAATACCTTTACTGTCCACTATATGCCCCAAAAATCTCACTTCCTCCTTTCCGAAGTAAGACTTAGATAATTTTAAAGTAATTCCTCTGTCAATTAAACGGTCAAACAACTCCCGTAATATCGTTACGTGTTCTTCCCACGTTTTAGTGGTTACCAAAATATCATCTACATATAAAATAATCTTTTGTAATAATTGCTGACCCAAAGCAGAATCTAATGCCCTAATGAAAGTTGACACTGATATATTAAGTCCAAAAGGTAAAACTTGGAACTGATATGATCTGCCTTCGAAAAGAAAAGCCGTATATTGCCGTGAATCCGGGTGTAATATTACTTGATGGTAGCCAGCAGGTAAATCCACTGTACTCATATAACGAGAACCAGCAATCCTAAGAAGTACGTCCTCCATAGGAATAGGTCTGTCTCTTTCCATCTCTATAATTTTGTTTAATTCACGAGAATCCACAACCAGTCGTACCCCACCAGTAGCTTTCTTAACTACCCACAAAGGACTGTTAAAAGCACTACATGATCGTTCGATAATATTTTGTTCTAGCATCTTACTTATTTCTCTACTAGCCGGTTCTCTGAACTGTACTGGAATAGGATAAGGTTTCTTAAAGAATGGTTTTTGATCTTTAATCTTAAGTTTACAAACGTAATCTTTGATTCTCCCCGGTTCATCTGAGATGACGGCTCTAAATTCTAACAATAAAGATTCCAACTCTTCCTTCTCTCGTTCGGATGGACAATCCGTAGAATAACATTTTTCTTTCCTTTACATAATACGGTAACCTACTAATTAGGACTCGTATTAGATGACTTTCAATAATTGGTTCTCCAATTAATTTAGCATGGTTTAAATGCCATTCGAAATTATTCCTATAACCTCTCCACCGTTTAGAATAAGGAGGGGGGTCTAACAACTCTAAAGTTAAGTGTTGTTGTTTTCCTCTTGACGAATAATTTTGTTTAAACTCCTTAACAAAATCATCCCAGTCCCTAAATTCAGTTCTATGCAGTACTGCCCATTCCGCATCTTCTGCTTCTAAATGTCCTATTACAAATTTTACAAATTGAATCCGTTTTTCATTACTCCAGTTAGGAGATAATGAAGTTTCAAAAGCTTTTATAAAGATTATGGGGTGAAGTTCGCCTCCTGGTTTGAATACAGGAAATCGACTTGCTACATTTGAATTTGTCGTTATATCACCCCAACATTCTGCGAGGGACATAGTTGGATTTTGTTTAGATTGCAGAGACGGAGTTGCGTCGGATTTGCTTACCGTGATTTCTTTATTTGTGTTGTTGTCGTCCGGGCTCGCAAACACGATGCGACTGTTGTCTCTGATTACGTTATTACATCTACTACTTGAAATGTTTTCATTATTAGCTAATTCCGATAACCGTTTAGTAATTTCCTGTATTCGCTTTTCTGTATTGGATACGCGGTTACCTAATATCGATTCTTCACTGTGTTCACGATGTGAACGCTCTGTACCTTCGTCAATGTTACTATCTTTGGAAGTCTCAAGGTTACTGCATATTTCGGTAATTAAAAATTTCATATTTTCTATTTCAGTACGATCTTTTTCTACTCGATGAGTTAATGTCTCTAATTCTACATTATCTATTGAAGAAATCTCTACAGGTCTGGTAGAAACCTCTTTAATAGATTCTAATAATTCTCTACGAACAGTTTCTGTTTGCATAGAGAATTCATCTCGTTACTTATCGTTATTTTTCTCTATTTCATTTACAACTAAGACATTGACATTATCTAGTCTCTTGGTTAAGTCAGTAATATCATTTCGCATGCGAGTTTTTTCCTCACGCGATTCCTGGATATGTTCTTCTGACCTTTTACAATTATCAGCAATCTTATTACTAAGTCTTACTAGTTTTTCCTGCACTTCAACTTTAGAAGCCTCTATCTTATCACTTAATTCTCGACTGGTTTCATTAAGATGTTCCTGTAACCTGTCTGTAGATTTTGTTAGCTCCTCTTTTAATCTAGCAGTAGACTCCTCGTTAGACTGTTTTAATTCCTGTTTTAGTTTAGCAGTAGATTCTTCGTTAGATTGTTTTAATTTCGCGATCGCCCTAAAAAGGGATCTCATGCTCCTATCGGACACGGATTGCTCTTCGTCTGACATTTCACTTCCCGAGATTATTGTAAGATATTAACTAGCTACACACGTAGACTTGTAATCAACAATCCTATAAAACACACTCCCTATGTACAACACTCCACTTCCAACTTAAAACAGACTCACCGGGCACTAATGTTGTAGTTTGTAGTTCTTGGTGATCAGTGTGCTGCTATGGGCTGCAGAAGTAACAGCCGTCGATGCAACCGCTGAGATGCTGCGACCCCGCTTCCGCAACCGGCAGGACGCTGAGTCTAACACCGGAGACGCCACTGGCTGCAACCACGCCCGGCCCCACCGTCGACTGGCGAAGCCCTCAGCAACACCTCTAATACCAGCCGGAAGAACGCCCCCCAGCTGACGTACTGGGCCTGTTAGTTTAGGGAGAAAAAGGTTGTCGGGGTTTGCAGCATTCAGCTGCTGCCCAACAGATGCGCCTTCTCGTGGAATAACTGCGTGACCGTACTGCTCGGCTGCGCTCCGTCAGATGCCCACACCCGCGAAGTTGCCGCTGGCTGGTGAAGGCTCCACGAAAACTCGCGTTGACTTCCGAAGGACTCTTCATGTTTTGTTTCGTACCTGTGTGTCTTAGTTGCACACAAGTCCTGTTTATATGGTCGCCACGGTGTAGTGTAACGACGCCAGTTTTGTATAAAGGATTTTCTTTTAACATATGACCATGTGCAGACTTCATCACCTACGTCAGTTACAACACACTTCAAAATTATTTAAATTCTTTTTAATTTGTCTCTGAATGGTTCTTGAACGAAACTGTAAAACATCATTTGAGTCGTATGCGCAGAATTACTTCACTCAGTCCAATTTGTTTGTGCAAACTTTTTCCAATTTAGATGTCGTTTTGTTTCTTCTCAGAAATTATATTAATGCAAGTTATCTGATTTAACAAATATTAGAAGCACATTGAATAAACTTTCAGATTCAAACTCGCAATGAACGTTGTCACAATTAATAATCATGTAAAATAAATTAATAATTCATTAACATAATTCTTCATAAATAAAATCTCGGAACACGTATTCAAACTTTGGTAGCATCCACAAGTTTATAATCTTCCTACATATAGACGTGAATCTGAGCCTTGACAAGATAGGACTGACCATTTACAACATGATTAAACTTTCTATGACATCATTGTTGTAGAAACATTACAAATTCTTATTTTTCCAGTTTTTAGAAGCACGACGCAACAACTCGGTTTCAGGATCTTCTGTTGCTCTTTGGCTGTCGACCCGTGACGTATAGTGGCCAGCAATTTCCTCTCTGGTCCTGGCTGTGAAGATGCTGTCTCCGTTCGTTGCGCCGCGCTCTCCGTACATGAAACATAAAAAATTAAATACAAAACTTTAGACAATTCACAACTATTACAAATATTACAAAAATACATAAAAAAACACTAAATTAACTTATATTCACCTGCAAACTGGGCTGACACTGGTGGATGGGTGACGCTTCAATTTCGCGTCCCTCTACACTGGCCTGCACAGAGTCCCGACATGAATCCTATAGAACACCTTTGAGATATTTTGGAACGCCGACTTCGTGCTAGTCCGAGACCGATACCTCTTCTCAGTGCAGCTCTCCGTGTAGAATGGGCTGCCATTCCCCAAGAGACCTTCCAGCACCTGTTTGAAAGCATGCCTGCTGGTCTAGAAGCTGTCATCAAGGGTAATGGTGGGCCAACACCATATTGTATTCCAGCATTACCAATGGAGGGCGCCACGAACTTGTAAGTCATTTTCAGCCAGGTGTCCGGATACTTTTGATCGCGTAGTGTACTTTGCCGTCACTGCCGACCACAAAGCCTATTAAAAACCATGCCCCTGCCTTTGTAATGTCAACGCGACCGTCGTACATGGCGGTGACTTCAGTATAGATATTGCCTTCGAATAAAAGTGTCGTCTCTCTTCGTATAATTTCGTATTTCTTTTATTTACCTCCGGTTACAATACTCTAGCAGTTCTTTCTATTTATGGTACAAGTTACGAGCTATGTTACTTGGTAGTGAATCAACAAACGAATGCTCCTTTCGTCCTTATGTTTAGGAGACCAGTGTACTTCCCACAGGTTCTGAAGGAGGTTCCTTTTGAGGTAGCACTTCGGCGTTAAAAGTCCGTCTTTCATAAATGTCTTCTATTTCTGTATCGTACAGTAACAGTGCAGCTGCAATGTGACTTCTTGGGTAGCAACTTTCTCAGTGAGTTTGATGTCAAACGAAAAGTATGTTGGTAACACACTGAAAACGA
The DNA here is from genome assembly GCF_023864275.1 of Schistocerca cancellata. Lineage (NCBI taxonomy): Eukaryota > Metazoa > Arthropoda > Insecta > Orthoptera > Acrididae > Schistocerca > Schistocerca cancellata. The sequence goes on from NC_064631.1 coordinate 681,084,563, forward strand.
GACCCAGTTGTGAATGCTGGTGAGTGTGCCGCCTTCGGCTTATACGGTAACACAGCTGCCAGAACTAAATCCCCGCGCGTCCATCAGCGGCGTGGTGTTGCGAACTTTCTGCTCACGCCCGCGAAAAGCGGCGCGGGCGTAGAGTGGCGGCGTGTGCGTGAGCACGCAGCCAACGTCAGAGGCGCGTGCCGCGAATTCATTACGCTGCCAAGCCTACTCACACTTAGTGGTAGCCGGCGGTGTTTAATTAAAGACGGGGCTGGCCCGACGCGTGCGGAACACGGTCTGCTTCAGTTCGCCGGCCCACTATACCTGCGGCTGTTGTGGATAGCGTCACGCGATACGAGAGAAGTAGCCAAGTTTTCAGAATGAGATTTTCACTCTGCAGCGGAGTGTGCGCTGATATGAAACTTCCTGGCAGATTAAAACTGTGTGCCCGACCGAGACTCGAACTCGGGACCTTTGCCTTTCGCGGGCAAGTGCTCTACCATCTGAGCTACCGAAGCACGACTCACGCCCGGTACTCACAGCTTTACTTCTGCCGGTATCTCGTCTCCTACCTTCCAAACTTTACAGAAGCTCTCCTGCGAACCTTGCAGAACTAGCACTCCTGAAAGAAAGGATATAGCGGAGACATGGCTTAGCCACAGCCTGGGGGATGTTTCCAGAAGTTTTAACTATCACCACGAAAATAATCAAGTTGCCATCCTGAAACATGTCCATCGGGTTAGTCCTCCTCTACGTACCCAATCTTCAATACGACTCACCTTTCGCTACGAATGGTGACTCGTCGGAGAACTGGCTTGTAATAGGCTATTTAGGGTAAGTTCCACCACGAAAATCACTTCGTTGTCGTTGTGGAAATGACTGTAAAGCAATGATTTCTTCATCTGGAGAAAGAAGAAAAAGAAGAAGAAAAAGTCGATGGGTGTCATGGCAGAATACAACGAGTGAAGTTAAATTTGACAGCCCTAAGAAGCAGCATGGTGACAGTCGCCATGCTGCTTCGTTCTTCTGTCAGATTCTGACAGTACGGAATGAGCTCTGGCGTTGCCGTGGAGCAAAAACAAACCCTTGGACATCTTCTTGCGATGCTTCGTGTTGACAAGCTTCCGTAGTGTCGGCAGAAGATTTCGATAGTATCCTCCTGTGACGATCTGCACCCATGCAAACATAACCTGTTAGCACTAGTCCACATTAGCCTAGGAAACTCTGCATCGCCTTGCCCTTTGAGGGTCGCTTCTTCGCCTGTTATGGTGATGGTGAAACCAATTGCTTCTACTTCAAGTTTTGCTCCTTGTCCCTGTGTCATAATGGTACACCCATCTGTCGTCCAGTGTGATTGGGCGGCTAAAGATGTCATCTGTGGTTTGGCCTGGCGCAGATGCAACATTTCAGCTCAATAGGTCTGAGCAGTATCGGAACCTAGCGAGCTGGGAGTCTCGTAGTACTCCTGATATGTTTATTTCTGTCATCGTTCTTGTTGTACTATGTGCGAGTCGACCAGGTTTCTTTCTTTTTTTTTAAAAAAAAATTGGTTTTTGGGAGTGTCTATAAAACCATCTCAATACTGTAACGTCAGTTATGACGATTAGAACGTAAGGAAAATACAGAGAAACGGCCGGGTATCGAATCTGGGACCCTTCGGTTACCAAACCGCGCAGCTGTTCAGGACTGTCAGGAGCAAGATAGGCGAGGTTGGGGCGTCCCTTCGTTTTCAAGCAAAATTTCAAGTTAGATAGGCGAGGTTGGGGCGTCCCTTCGTTTTCAAGCAAAATTTCAAGTTAGATCATAATGACAAGTTATGCTGGTTCAGCAGGAGGACGCAGCCAATTCAGAGCTGTTGAACAAGGGCGGTTGCGAGGAAGCTATCATGGAGAGAAGAATACTTGCGCCTGTTCGGCTAGGGAGACAGCAGAGAAGAGAACGTCGTCTTCGTGGCTACGTTTCTTCGCTGATCGACCGAGGGCCTCGCGTCATACACCCCTCGCACACTACTGGTTCGCTCTTAGCGGCTCGCGGGAGTAGCGGCGTCATGCACTCGGCATTTTTACTCGTGGGTGGCTGAGTGGTACCCAAGTAAACAGCTCGTGCCGTGGCCATTGTGGTTATCCAGTCCAACTCAGCTCCTCGCAAGGCTTCTACGTTAAGTGGGGTTGAAAGGCAGATAATAAAAATTATTATCTTTTCTATCCTGCCGCAATTCCTTCTGAACTAGCGCTCCTGCACACAGCTGCCGAGGCGGACAGTTTATCATGGTTCAGCAGTCGTCTGCACTCGCGGAGTCAACACACAAATGACCACAAAATTGATTGTATGCCCAGATGGTTCAAATGGTTCAAATGGCTCTGAGCACTATGGGACTTAACATCTTAGGTCATCAGTCCCATAGAACTTCGAACTACTTAAACCTAACTAACCTAAGGACATCACACACATCCATGCCCGAGGCAGGATTCGAACCTGCCGTCCGCGGTGGCCGTGCGGTTCTGGCGCTGCAGTCCGGAACCGCGGGACTGCTACGGTCGCAGGTTCGAATCCTGCCTCGGGCATGGGTATGTGTGATGTCCGTAGGTTAGTTAGGTTTAAGTATTTCTAAGTTCTAGGGGACTTATGACCTAAGATGTTGAGTCCCATAGTGCTCAGAGCCATTTGAATTTGATTCGAACCTGCGACCGGGCAGTCCCGCGGTTCCGGACTGCAGCGCCAGAACC